>NC_067123.1:9377146-9730896 GCF_021347895.1 Acanthochromis polyacanthus
CTCATAGAGGTCAGGATCAGCAATGTCTTCCAAAACTGGCATTGCTGATGAAGTGCCACCAACAAGACAACGATATAGTGTTGGTGCAATGAATCCTGGTGGAGGACCACCATGGACAAGACTTACAGCAATGGCCTGGCCAGCCACAAAATACCGGTCTTTTCTTAGAGCTACAGCAAACATGACATGGAAGACAAAACACAGGAAAAAAATGTACGTCATAAAACCTAAGACAAAGCTAGCACTGAGGGAATAAATATAAATCAGTACACTCAAACGTAAAACAAAGTACATACCGGAACTGTCCAAAGCCAAGTTCAACTTTCCATCTCTTCCTTCAAACATTGGTGACAATGCCAGAGCCTCCATAAGCAACCGCAAAAATTCTCTCCTTGGGCCACCAAGATCCACAGCCTCTTCATCCTTTCCCAAGTCAATCTGAGAATTTGATGCACATCTGGTACACTGGATTATAGGACGGCCGTCTGAAGCCCGCAGAGCACCATCCAGTACTGAAGTTGGATTAATGTTGAACCTGCATCTTCGACTACCGTCAATTTTGGATGCAAGATTGAGGAGCACCTCCTGTGCTGATTCAGTGTTTGGGTTTTCAGATGCTCTGTAAAAGAAAAAAGAAAAAACAGTATTAAGAGAGGGAAAATGATCACATTTTCAGGACAGTGTTATCACAGAGCTACGTATGTCAAATAAACATCGGTCGTAATTCCCACAATCAATGATAACTACAATTTAGTTCATAAAATATTTTTTTTATATATAAATGTAACGGCTATGTTTAAAAAAGAAACACAGTAAACGTAAGAGTTTGCTTCTTGTTAGCTTGAAGACATTGTGTTTTTCTATACTTGTGACTTAGATGAAGGTCAGATCACATTTATTATCAATTCATCCAGAAAACCAGATAATTCCAGAGTTCACTGACATTTTCTTGCCACTCTATATCGAAAATAATTGCAATCATTTTCATATGAACCACTAACTTATGCATGCGATTCAAGGCTTGCCATTATGGCCTGGTTTAGCTCCTCATCATCATCAGAGAGGTCTGATGTCATCCCCATGATGGAAAGGTAGACAGCATAGTCATCACTGCTATTTGATGGGGTCTGGGTGACTGTGTCACCACTATCCAAGTCAATGACAACAGCTGCTTCTTGTGATGCAGAGGGCTGGGTTTGTGTGGTCACAAGAGCATCAGTTACTTGTAGTGTTGCTGAGGGCTGTTCGGCTCTTGCTCTTGTAAAAGGACGAATAGAAATATTCGGTGCTTTTGCAGTATCGTTTCCCCTGGCCCTTGTAGTCATATCGTAACTGGTACACACGTGGACAAAATTGTTGGTACCCCTCAGTTAAAGAAGGAAAAACCCACAATTCTCACTGAAATCACTTGAAACTCACAAAAGTAACAATAAATAAAAATTTATTGAAAATTAAATAATCAAAATCAGCCATCACTTTTGAATTGTTGATTAACATAATTATTTAAAAAAACAAACTAATGAAATAGGGCTGGACAAAAATGATGGTACCCATAACTTAATATTTTGTTGCACAACCTTTTGAGGCAATCACTGCAATTAAACGATTTCTGTATTTGTCAATGAGCGTTCTGCAGCTGTCAACAGGTATTTTGGCCCACTCCTCATGAGCAAACAGCTCCAGTTGTCTCAGGTTTGATGGGTGTCTTCTCCAAATGGCATGTTTCAGCTCCTTCCACATATGTTCAATGGGATTCAGATCTGGGCTCATAGAAGGCCACTTTAGAATAGTCCAACGCTTTTCTCTCAGCCATTCTTGGGTGTTTTTGGCTGTGTGTTTTGGATCGTTGTCCTGTTGGAACGTCCCTTCGTTCTGCCCCTAGTCATGCTGCTATAGGCCTATAGGCTGCTGGGGGACTTTTCTTGACGCACTGAGCCCTTCTCTATCTACCTTTACATTTAATATGTATACCGTTATTGCAGTACATTCACTCTGTTTCCCCCTGTGCTATTTCTCCGAGTGTCCCTGGTCCCAGAGCTGGATGCTTCAGATCTGCGGTTGATGTTCCACCAGCTGGTCCAGTCTCCACCATGTCCACTGTGGGATGCTGCTGCTGACCTTCCTCCAGCCCTCTGCTTCCAACTCCCTTTTTCCACCAGTCAACTCTGCATTGCCTTCACTATACTGTTATGCTAACTTACATACTGTTTGAATTTTACTGCTAGCTATATATGGAGTATGTTTAATGTCAGAGCCGTACATGATAAGAGTAAATTATGAGTCAGTTTTCAATGTTAGCTTATACTTTGTCTGTGTCACATATCCTGTCATACATGTATCCAAATGTGTGTTGTGTTTTCCTTGCTTTCCCACCCCTCCCTCTTCTCCCATCCCTCCCCCTTGCCCTCTTCTGTCCTTCTCAACCCGCCCGGCCAGCAGGCAGACGGGTCCCCCCTATATAGAGCCGGGTTCTGCTCGAGGTTTCTTCCCTGTTAAAAGGGTGTTTTTCCTTGCCACCGTCGCCTTTGGGCTTGCTCTGGGGGTCAGGCATTTGGGTTCTGTAAAGCGTCTTGAGACGAGTTGACTGTAACTGACGCTATATAAATAAAATTGAATTGAATTGAATTGGAAGACCCATGACCTGCGACTGAGACCAAGCTTTCTGACACTAGGCAGCACATTTCTCTCCAGAATGCCTTGATAGTCTTCAGATTTCATCGTACCTTGCACACTTTCAAGACACCCTGTGCCAGATGCAGCAAAGCAGCCCCAAAACATTACTGAGCCTCCTCCATGTTTCACCGTAGGGACAGTGTTCTTTTCTTCGTATGCTTGCTTTTTGAGTCTATGAACATAGAGTTGATGTGCCTTACCAAAAAGCTCCAGTTTGGTCTCATCTGTCCAAAGGACATTCTCCCAGAAGCTTTGTGGCTTGTCAACATGCATTTTTGCAAATTCCAGTCTGGCTTTTTTATGAGTTTTTTTCAGCAGTGGTGTCCTCCTTGGTCGTCTCCCATGAAGTCCACTTTGGCTCAAACAACGACGAATGGTGCGATCTGACACTGATGTACCTTGGCCTTGGAGTTCACCTTTAATTTCTTTGGAGGTTGCTCTGGGCTCTTTGGATACAATTCCAACGATCCGTCTCTTCAATTTGTCATCAATTTTCCTCTTGCGGCCACGTCCAGGGAGGTTGGCTACTGTCCCGTGGGTCTTGAACTTCTGAATAATATGAGCCACTGTTGTCACAGGAACTTCAAGCTGTTTAGAGATGGTCTTATAGCCTTTACCTTTAAGATGTTTGTCTATCATTTTTTTTCGGATGTCCTGGGACAATTCTCTCCTTCGCTTTCTGTTGTCCATGTTCAGTGTGGTACACACCTTTTCACCAAACAGCAGGGTGACTACTTGTCTCCCTTTAAATAGGCAGACTGACTGATTATGAGTTTGGAAACACCTGTGATGTCAATTAAATGACACACCTGAGTTAATCATGTCACTCTGGTCAAATAGTTTTCAATCTTTTATAGAGGTACCATCATTTTTGTCCAGGCCTGTTTCATTAGTTTGTTTTTTAAATAATTATGTTAATCAACAATTCAAAAGTAATGGCTGTTTTTGATTATTTAATTTTCAATACATTTTTATTTATTGTTACTTTTGTGAGTTTCAAGTGATTTCAGTGAGAATTGTGGGTTTTTCCTTCTTTAACTGAGGGGTACCAACAATTTTGTCCACGTGTGTAGATGTTTGTGCAGTGTCCACCTCTACACAGTTGTCTTCTGGGTCTGAGTTGTCAACCTAAAAACATTAAAAATTTGTATTTAGAAAACATTGGGGATAGGCTTATTGCCAAACCATGAAAATGTAGGGGCCAAATGAGACATATACATTAGTTCAAAATATCTTACCGAAAATGGAAGACTGCTCGATGGCCTCAGATAAATCGCCTTTGACTTGAAGATCTTGTGAACAATCAAGCCGCTAAGTTCCTGTCCCTGGTGCAACTTTGGTGATACCAGTGTGTTTCCACATGACATTAAAAGTTCAATACTGAAAAAATAAAGAAAGAATAGAACTCAATTTTCGGCCATTAACATATGAACGACAATGTGCAGCATCTTAATACTCCTACAATACCTGACATCCTCAGGAATTCGGTCTCTGAATGTCTCTCTTAACTCTGCAATGACCGTCCCACTGTCCCATGCTTTCCTCATTTCAAAAGCGCTTAAAATATACCCACTTTCATGCAGCTTCCTTTTTGTTTTATGTTTGCATACTCTGTCCCACGTGGGATCAGGCAATAGGATCACATCCTTGGTGAAGGTAGGATGATTTGGCACAGTAGGCCTAAAAAAAGAGGCATCATCATTACAGTTTCGTCATTTAGCAAACTTATAATTAGACTTAAAATCAGGGCAGGACAATTAAACATTTAAAGAAAGATACTCTGAAGAGCCTGTTCTACATATAATGTGATAGCTATATATATTTTTCATCTGTAAATCAAAGGCCTGCTCAGCTTCACTGAGAGGAACATAAACTTGACTGAAAAAAGCGACAAGTCTGAATGATCACAGAAACAAATTAGACTGACCTGTTGGACAGTATCAGTTTGAAATAAAAATATTCAGCAGTTAATATGATAATTCATCATTAATAAAATGTACAAAAAGCAGCAAACTATCCCTTGGAAATGTAACATCTGGAAAGTATGAACTTAAGGCATAGCTACTACCATAGATAAAGTATGCAAAAAAGATTACTTAAGGTCTCTCATAACCGAGTAATGTTCATAATTGGTTTTACGTTTTTTTCTCCATTGGTTTGGCTCATTTCTTGAAACTGAAATTACATTCTCAAAAGAACATGGACAAATCTCCAAACCACTTCGCAATTGTTCATAACAGAATTATATTTCTCATTCGTTTTGTTAAATTGCAAATGTCTTAGTACTTGTATGAATGTCTCAGGACATCTTTGGAAATGATTAAGTACAACTATCCCACTGTTAGCACAGTTAGCCTACATTTAGCACAATTTCCAAGTGAATAGATCTTTTTAATCAAAACAGATTGTTGATTCTCAGTCTAATGCAGGGGTGTCAAACTCAGTTCCTGGAGGGCGACTATCCTGCATGTTCTAGATGTTTCCCTCTTCCAACACACCTGATTCAAATGATCAGCTTATCATCAAGCTCAGCAGAAGCCTGATAACGAGCCTGATCATTTGAATCAGCTGTGGTGGAAGAGGGAAACATCTAAAACATGCAGGATAGTCGCCCTCCAGGAACGGATCTTGACACCCCTGGTCTAATGGTTGCTCTCTCCAAAACATATCAGCATCATTTCATTGTATTCATCTTCACATGCAGAACAGTCTGTCCAACTTTCAAAATTTATCATGAGCATAGTAGTTCTTATGTTAGTTGTAATTCACCAGCTTTATTTGCAGTGCTGCAGGCTACATATAATTTTCCTTTGTTTTGTGTATGTGTTTATATTACAGTTTTATATTACAGTAAGCTGTACACATTTTCTTTTTACTCTGATGTATGGTAGTAACTTTATGTATGTGAATATATATTTTCTCAACAATAAAATGACATGCATTGCACACACTTAAACTGAAATAGAGAGAGCAAAACCTTTTCTCAAGCCTCCAAAACTCTAAACACCTTTTCTGCTTCACACATTTTGCTGCTTTTAGCACTAAATTAATGTACGTTAGCGCCTCCATAAAAACAGTTAGCTGCTGGTCCCCAATAACAAAATACCCGTGTTTGTGCCCTCACCAAATTCTTTGCTTGCCACCTGGCTTAAAAACTTTTTTGGGGGAAACCCTGTGCTAACTCACCTCTTTTTAGACTTCGAAGCCCATCCTCCAAAATACTGCTGGGTCTGATATCGAGGTCGCATGACTTGATTCACGCTGACGCTAGCATTAGCTCCAAGCGAAGTAGAGGCGCCTCGTTGGCTCCCGGTTCTGAAAAGCCGCCGCATTTCTTCCTCAACGGCCGCATTGGATGCGACTGTGGATGGCTGTTGCCGTTGTTGTATTACGTTAGACACTGCTGTGACGGTTGAAGAATTCAAAATGTTATTGAGAAGGCCGATGGCTTCATTGAGCTGCTCTCTGTCCACCATACTGTCATTTCTATCATTTTCGTGTACGTAAACTTGCGCCTCTGCTAGGTATCAAAGATGATAACCAATCAGAAACACAGAATTTAGCGGTACTGCCGTTTCAAGCAAACTCACTTCCTTTTCAAGTAAACTCTCTCACACATACTACTATTCTCATTCATTCACATACTACTACTCTCATTCATTCACACACTATTATTCTCATTCACATACTATTATTCTGTCTGATTTGATAGTAAATATAAAAGAATATACTGGTGTATGTGAGAGAGTTTGATAGTAAATGTGAGAGTTTGATCGTAAATGTGAGAGTTTAATAGCAAATGTTAGAGAGTTTGATAGCAAATGTGACAGAGTTTGATCGTAAATGTGAGACAGTTTAATAGTAAATGTGACAGAGTTTGATCGTAAATGTGAGACAGTTTAATAGTAAATGTGAGAGAGTTTGATAGCAAATGTGAGAGAGTTTGATAGCAAATGTGACAGAGTTTGATAGTAAATGTGAGAGAGTTTGATAGTAAATGTCAGAGAGTTTGATAGTAAATGTCAGAGAGTTTGATAGTAAATGTCAGAGAGTTTGATAGTGTCGTTGTTTCTCTCTCTGGTGTCCATGATGTGCAGGTGAAGGAGAAAATGTCCGTGACACTGACCTTCTTTAAAAGTATTTTATTAAAAGAAAGAGCAGCATCAGTACAGACAGAACCTGCCTGGAAGGAGCCGGCCAATTGAATCCTCCTTGCTGGACAATAGCCAGCGATCACTTTTATAGGTTTTCAACATATAGGAGGGGTCAAAACAAATGGTTCTTTATTGCCTACCATATGGGGAAAGCAGAGAGCATCCCCAAACAAACCCCCCATGTCTACAACAGCTGAAGAATCCCTAAATCAGTATTTTGGACCGAAGAACCCTCATAAAAACACCTCCAGCAGGGCTCTGTAAACAGGAGAACACTTTCCCATGGCATGGGTAGAATATAATGCAGATTCCATCTGTGGTCAGAGACACCAGAGCAGACACTACATATAACAAGCAACTCATATCAAATACTAGAACAAACAAAACAGATTCTATACTACTAACTTATTAGGTAATACATGTAACAGATCAGATACCACATATTCCCCCCTTCGAGGCTAACAGAGCCTCGAAAATTACAAAAACATCAAGTACATAAAGGTCACATACAAAATGCTTATGACATGTCCATTCTGTTCATACTGATTACAGCCCAAATTTAGCAATATAGTAAATTTGTAGATTAATGTGAGAGCGAAAACCTGCCAGGCAGCCATCTTTCCAAATCAACCATCAAACAATCAAGGCAGGAAATTCTCTCACGGCCCCTCTGCCTAGGCGACCATACTACACTCCAACCAATTAAAAGAGAGAGATCCAAAGGATGATGTGAAATGAATGGAAGCAAATACATGTGGGAATCCCAGAAAGAAAACTCAAAAATGTCCAAAATCAGGCTGGTCGACCCATCGGACCCTCAAATGGACCTGCACCTGCCTAACATCACTGTCCCTAACCAATCAAAATAAAAAACACCTGAGATCCCAATGTACTCACCTCATATCAAAAACATCAAATCAATGAAACCCCCATCATACTAATCATAGAGACATAAAAACTCAAAAGCTACAATAAAACAGACTGAAAGTATTGCTAATTCTAATATTCCTCTACGTAGGGAAATGTCAGTAAGAACAAACATCCAATAATAAAACAGAGTATATATGACAAACAAAAGCCAACACTGTAAGCGTACAGAAGAACACATGAGCATATCAAACCAACAATCCTCAATAACAGCTCCAGTCGTGGTGTGTTGTCGTCACATTGTCCATGCTCAGAGTTCTCCATCCCTCTTTATTGTCCACTCCATTGTCCATATGCAAACATTCAAGTCCATTTGGCTGCAGTGAACTCCAGACAGCCACTCTTTATTCAATCTCCCAGATGGCGTCCTGGGAAGATAAAAAGCACCCAGCAGTATCTTGCAAAACAACTAACACTCCATGATGTCTTATTGAAAATCACTTTGTTATGAGAATATCATCAGATTGTCATCAGATTATCATCAGATTATCGTATGACACATTGCAATCCCCCCTTTAATTAACCAAATCACCTGTGAGAGTAGGACATCTCTATTGTAGATGACACCCAAAAACATAAGGCTTATAATAAATTCTGATATTCAAAATGGAAATTACTCAGCTCATTTGGATGACACCCTATCAACTAATTCGAACCCCTATATTGTCAGATGTCAACAGAGCAGTATGTCAACACACCATTACTTTCTTTTTACTTAGTTAATTTTTATATTTGTTGTTTACAAACACCTCAACATTGCTGATTGTGAATGGCTCCTTAAGGCTATTTTAATACTCAATTCTCCAAATGCACCCACATATGGCCCCTCTGAACAAAAACTGAACAACAGACTTAACAAAAGACTTCACAAAAGACTGAGTATCTTCCAGCACCCATTAATAAAATGAAAACTATGTTTGAATCCTTGTGGAAATCTTGTGTAATCATAAACCTATCACTGAGTGTAACACTAAACAATCTGCTGAAAGATCAGTCGCTATTGGCTGCTTCACTGGTAGGGGCAGCCCCTCTGGATTTCACTCCACAGAATTAATTTCTCCTTCTGGTTCACATCCGGGTCATTTCCTGTGACATTTCTCCATTTCTGATGAGCCCCCAGACACATAGGCCCCCAGATTCTCTTCTGGACCCAGTGGCTCACTCAACATCTTATCAGGATGTATGTTTGTTGGGAACGTATCCCTCAACGCTCTCCACCTCCGAGATTTGCTGACAGCAAAGAGCTCTGCATCATTCACAGCAGTTGCCACATAACTATTCAGACCCGCTTGCTGTAGAAGTTCCTCCAGCACCAAAGCTCCCAGGAGACTGGCCAAAACCGCTTGATGTCTCTCATGGCAGGTTGCATTCCCACCAAAACCTCTCCAGCTTCAAAATGCATGGACATGCTCCATTTTGAAGGGATGGCAACTTTTCAATAATGTCTGACATCTCTGTATTCTGCCAAGACCTGTATTCCAGATTCTCTCCTGACAGTCACTGGGCACATCCTCTCTGATGCCCTTCCTTTCCTATTCTCAACTTCCCTTAAATCCCACTGTCTCTCACTTCCTCAATCTCCATCACTGTCTCCATCCTCACTCTCATCCTCTCCTGGACCCTCTTTCTTCACTTTCTGCAATCCTTCTCTTAACTTCGCAATCCATCTTTCCCATTATACACTCCACAGCATCAAAGCCACAACTCTCAACAGTATTTAAGCCAAATTAACCTCTCTACAAATGTTTAATCATCATCTAAATCAATTAAATGCCTCAGATGCTCAGTCTCTTGTCAAGCTTCTTCCCAAATCAGTGAAACATCCCCTCTACGTGTACACCCATGTGTTTTCTTAACTCCAAACTAAAAACTATCTGAGTCAGGTTGTAAAAGAAACATCATGATAGGCCCCTGGTATTTCTGTAAAAACAGACTAAACATATGTCACCAGTATCAGAAATAAGTAGGTGTGTGCACATGAGTAAATGCAAGAGTTTGTGGATAAAAGCACACTAGCCTTGATGACGTTGAAGCCACACTTGTTGTCATCCACAACCTCAGGCTGTAGAGCACCATCAGCTGTCCTCTCATCAGTTCTTTGGGGGATTGGAATTCAGAAGCATTCCATCATCTCAGTCTCCTCCTCAATGCTCACACCATAGTTGGACAGACGATACACAAAGAAAACAAACACAAGGTTAATGTTTCATGAAACCAAAAACAACTCCTTGCAATTTGCATATATTTGTCAACATTTAAATCATTTTAATTGTTCCCAACAAATGTCTTCTCTTAAGAGTCTCTGTGAAGACAACTACTAAACAGATTTCTTATTCCTCATGGATTCTAAATTAACCATACTTAATTTTACATTAAATACATTGTGAATCAAGAATCAAAGGAGTATGTATGTAAATCTATTGATAGTTGAATAACATCCTGCTGTTTCTCCTTCTCTCTCACACACTCAGACACTTATCACCATGGCTCCTCCTCTTAAGTCTCCACCACTTCCAGTCTGTACTGGACCTCAGAGTGAGACCATCCAACCTCAACTACCTCTAAAAATCAAATTAACCTCATGCAAAAAGCACCTCATTACCAGAGTAATAAGTCTTCAACCCCTCTTCTGCATCATCATTCTCAATAAGACTCCACATTGGTTATTCACAGTCTCCTCCAATGCAGTCACACACACATGCAGAAATAAACAACAGACAGAGAGAAACTGAACACCAATCAATCAGCCAATCTACTAACCCCTATATAAATCAGACTCTATTTTCCCCAATTCTAACAAACTTCATCCGAAAATTTCTTCCTCTGTTACTATTAATCATCAAGTATGTATGCATGCACATGCACACAGAATATCCTCACTGGTCTCTCCTCCTCCTCAGACTCCACAAAGGCTCAAATATAATTCTCAGATGTATATACATCCTCTATAAGGCTCAAACATATTATCAACTAAATAGTTCTCTTATAAGGCTCATAAGGTCTTACAAAATCATAAACGTCCCCCTGCAGAAGGGATCATTGGTATCAACACTGAGGTGGCAAACTCTCCTCACATGTCAACAACTCTTCTATAACCAATCACAGCCTCTCTATATTTATTTAATAAGAATTCTATTCTATATATATATATATCAGTTGCATACTACAGCCTTCCGGACTCAGCTGCAGCACCACACACACACAGACACACAGAACATTTAACATACAAAAACCACTAGCAACACTCAATTAAAGATAGGCTAAACCTCGCTTCCCCTCATTTAAAACTTTTAAACTCAAATTCAGAATGAAAGATTTCACACCAGTCAACAACCAATCCATCCACCACTGCCATCCGCATTATCAACACACAACATCTAACCCTGAAAACTTTATTGAGGTTTTCTTTCCCTGTGTGTGTTTCCTCTAAGATATTTTATCTATGATTATTGCAAACAGAATGTCCTCGCTGGTCTCGGACTCAGCAAAGGCTCATATGCTCATATCAAGTACAGAAACGTCCACCATGAGGCTCATATGTATTATCAATTTACAAAAGTCCTTTATAAGGCTCATTCATTTCATTTTATTACCAAATTTGCAAAAAGTCCTCAGTGGGGCTCATAAAGTTTAGCAGACAAAAGCTTATACGTCTTCGATATCAAAAATGTCTCTCCTTTGAATTATGAAAGCTCAACCTATATATATATATGTTTTCAACAAAAACTGACATATTTCATTCATACATTACAGCTCATCAGCCTCTCACATACCAACAGCACACGCACACGCAGACAGACGCAGACAGACGGAGCTGAGACAGAGCTGCAGAGACACAGACGCAACCGCCGGCACAAAAAATTATTCAAATTAAATGCAACCATTCAACCCAAACAAATCCACAAAATAAAACACATAGGCCTATTCAACATCACCCAAACACACAATCAGCATCCGACTCCAGAGTCAAATCATTCACACATATCCTAAGATGCATGCTTTCAGCCGCACCTTTTCTCTTCTTCTCTTTTCTCTTTATCACATCTTTTTCCTTACTACCTAAATTTGTGCTACTGTAGCGGTACTACGTTATGATTTATTGCTCTCGTTATTAATAATTGGGGCACCACCCTAGATCTCTAGGGAAAACATTAATATTAATAAAAAAATTAATATTCATAAAAATTTTGATCAATCTCATATCAAAAAGTCTTGAATCCTCGTTTAAATTGACCACATTCTACACAAAGAAACACAAGACTGTAATTTGGTCTATAATGAGATATTTATTAACTATTCTATGAAAATAATGACAAGTGAACTATGTACAAGGTAGATATGGTGTGTGTGTGTGTGTGTGTGTGTGTGTGTGTGTGTGTGTGTGTGTGTGTGTGTGTGTGTGTGTGTGTGTGTGTGTGTGTGTGTGTGTGATGTGTGCATGTGTGAGGGATGTGGAAGTATGTGTGAGAGAGAAGGAAATATGGTGAGGATTAGCCAGAGCTAACCTGACGAGGTAACCGGTAATTTGGATTAAGAATTCTAATGATTTGTAAAAGAATAAATTGATTAAATGAATTAAATGACCAAGCGGTTAGTACATCACCCATAGAATGGAATCAGAGCAAACTCAGCTGGAGTTATTGAAGTGAACCGTCATGGGGCTGGGACGTGTGAGGCCTTCAGATTATGCACACGGTCTGGACCTGCGGGTTCGGAACGGTGCGTCGTCGTTGTGGTGGCCTAGATGTCCTGCTGCGGGTTGATCGGTTCTGTGCACATGGACCTGGTTCGACAGGTCTCAGCTGAGTGTTGCTTGGCTTAAAAATGATGGTTCTCAGGCTTTAGCCAAGAAAAATGGGTGTTGATGAAAAACGGTCAAAATTAAGAAAAATAAATGCTGGTTCTGAATCGGTTCTTCAGATTAAACGAATAACGAGCAAAATGTCTCCTTAAGTTACAAAAATGTTAAAAGATAAATAGTTAACAAACTTAGATGGTGAGGGAATTTCAAAGATAGAAAAAAACGCGCTTTAGATAGAGAAAAATGAGAGAGACTTTGGTGGGCCTCTCAGGGCCAGATGAGGAAGAGAGGGTAAGGTACGTAAGAGGCAAGAGAGAGGGTGATGTGGGCTACGGCTGACTTTATCTGTGGGTCCAGCTAAGGGGAGGACCTGGGCGGAGAGAGAGAACTTTTAGGCGCGAGTCTGGTGGAATTTGGAATCTCTTTGTTCTCACAAAGTAGAGAAGAAAGAGGAGTCCAGAATGGATTAAAATATGATATTAAACGCGCAAAACACGATCTGTCTATCCCACCATATTCAGTTGTGTGAAAGAGACAGGCATGTTCCTAAATGTGTAGATTATTACATATGTTCATATTATGTGAATCATTTCATTCATAACTATATGTTTATGACATTAAAAATATGTATCACAGTGAAAATATAACAACAAGTCAGAGATTTGGTAACAGGTAAATACAATGGTCATCATTCAACCTAAATAGAGAGGAAATTCAGAGGTTAATTCTGGAATTCATTCCAAAATCATAGTATCCTGGGGAAGAAATGATTAACATCACAAATTAATAAATCGACTTCTATCAGACATGCAAATATGATCTTCAAATATGTCATAGATGAAACACTGTGAGTAACTGTGGTAAATCTGGAAAAACCAAATGCATATAGAAATATTAATTTGGCAAGTGTTTTTGTTTAAGTTCAGTTCCAGTCTCTTTGTTTCAGTCAAAGAGAGAGAGAGGGTGACTCCAGCCTTCTGCCATAAAGTTTTACGACTTGTTATCTGATCTGTGGAATGCAGAGACGTCTCCGACTGAGGGTCTCCTAAAGCTGAAAAGGGATTTTAGCATGAAAGTTCATTAAACAAACGTCCATAGCATATAATTGAAAGTCATTGTCTTTTAAAAAGAAGAAGTTATTCCAGGGGTTTAAATGTTCACAGGAGCTCCATCCTTCTGTGAATGAAAACCTACAGAAATACAAATGTCTCAATCCTCCTATAGAGATGGGTGTTGGTCAGTGCTGGAGAGAGAGACAGCTTATCTGAGTTTTGATCAGCTCAGGAATTCCAGGGCCTTTGCAGTCTTGCTACACTACCATGGAGCATAAATAACTCAGTCAAAAGCTACTTTAGGAAACCATACGTCTACGGCCGGAACTTTAAAGTGCTTTATCTATGACTAAAGTAAATCTACACCCCCAGTTCCCTTTCTCTTTTTATGGAACTGACCTACTACATGTGCTCACATATAATAGGTTTTCGGCCAGTATACTAAACTGCGTCTAAGAGGGCTTTTAATCCAGATTTGCGGCTTTCCATTCCTCTATATTATCCTATTTCCTTTATTTTCCTTTAGGCCTCTTATTCTCTTCTCATGTCATCCCTTCTTCTCTATTTTTAGTTCGCCAATTGACCTTTGGGCCCCAAAGGTAAATCTACTCTATCCTCTTTTATTTTTAAACGCCAATTTTGACCACTCAGCCAACGTTCACATAAAGCGTCTAACTCCCTCATGTCTTACCGTTAACAAGATTCAGGCCTGTCCTGTTACACTTGCATGGTCTTTTAGCTTGCTCCATTGTTACTTGTTCTGCTATTCTACATTTAACCATTTCACTCTAACATCTATTTCTCTTTCTTCAACTTTTATTCTCTTATCCCAACTTTTTCTATCTACTCTATTCTATTCCCCACAATTTTTATGCGCAATAAACCCCAATTTAGACCGAACATCGCTCCAAACACCCATGCACCACAGGACACCAGCGCACTGAATTCTTGACAGTGCAGCGCATCAGCCACAGCACCCATGAGCACATCAGCATCCCAAATAAAGTGAGAACCAGCTCACCCGACGTCGTATCAGGACGGAGAAAAGCGACCAAGGGGCTGCCGGCTGTCGAAGAACACCGCCTCTGATCCTGTTCGTGACGCCAAATTTGTCGTTGTTTCTCTCTCTGGTGTCCATGATGTGCAGGTGAAGGAGAAAATGTCCGTGACACTGACCTTCTTTAAAAGTATTTTATTAAAAGAAAGAGCAGCATCAGTACAGACAGAACCTGCCTGGAAGGAGCCGGCCAATTGAATCCTCCTTGCTGGACAATAGCCAGCGATCACTTTTATAGGTTTTCAACATATAGGAGGGGTCAAAACAAATGGTTCTTTATTGCCTACCATATGGGGAAAGCAGAGAGCATCCCCAAACAAACCCCCCATGTCTACAACAGCTGAAGAATCCCTAAATCAGTATTTTGGACCGAAGAACCCTCATAAAAACACCTCCAGCAGGGCTCTGTAAACAGGAGAACACTTTCCCATGGCATGGGTTGAATGTAATGCAGATTCCATCTGTGGTCAGAGACACCTGAGCAGACACTACATATAACAAGCAACTCATATCAAATACTAGAACAAACAAAACAGATTCTATACTACTAACTTATTAGTTAATACATGTAACAGATCAGATACCACAATAGTAAATGTCAGAGAGTATACTAATGTATGTGTGAGAGTACGAGAGTATGATAGTAAGTACAAGAGTTTGATAGTAAATGTAAGAGGGTTAGATAGTGAATGTAAGAGACTATACAAAGATATGTGTGAGAGTTTGATGGTGAATGTAAAAGCAAGTATGATTTATTTCTCAAGGGGCCTCCCATAGTGTTGAGTTTCTCTTCAGTCAAACAGTTTTCAGCATTCAGTCAGATCAGCAGCATTTTATTTGACAGAACTGATCTGCTGCTGCTGTTTAAGAAGCTCCAACTGTTTCTGCTTTACATGACGACACTCTTATGTTTTATTATCATATTGTGAGTCCTGCTAGTAGATCTGATACCAGGAGCAATGTTAAGGCTGTAATTAACTAAATGAACAGTACAAAATATATTTAAGTATAGTAGAAACGTATGTATTCTAACACAGCCACACAAGATACAAATGTAAGAATATAAAATGATTCCCAAAATCTCATTTAATGACAAAATTATACACTCAGATCCATTTAAAGCAAGCTCCTAATTGACTCTTTTGGTCCTCCATAGTTCACTCTGAGGATCTGGAGGTTTGAACCACTAGAGGGAGCAGCTCACCACAGAAACTCACTGAACAGCAGTGAATCCATCCATCCATCCATTCTCTATATACCGCTTTATCCTCACTAGGGTCGCGGGGGGTGCTGGAGTCTATCCCAGCTGACTCGGGTGAAGGCAGGGGACACCCTGGACAGGTCGCCAGTCTGTCACAGGGCTACATATACAGACAAACAATGACACTCACATTCACACCTACAGGCAATTTAGAGTACTCCATTAACCTCAGCATATTTTTGGACTGTGGGAGGAAGCCGGAGTGCCTGGAGAAAACCCATGCATGCACAGGGAGAACACGCAAACTCCATGCAGAAAGATCCCAGGGTCAGGCTGGGATTTGAACCAGGGATCTTCTTGCTGCAAATCCAAAGTGCTAACCACTGCACTGTGCAGCCCACAGCCGTAAAACCACACTTCGATATTTTGTATCAGAACTGTTTTAAATTATAGTAAAGTCATAAATAACAGGACAAAAGAGTAAGATATTAGTTCATCACACAACCTTCAGCATGAATCTGTACTACTGTAGTTTCGTGACCTCCCAGAAAATTCATAAATTTCTGCACATCATATCACATTCGAATATAAATCACTTTGAACAGTCTAAGCAGCAGAAGATTAAATACTGTTGTCATCAACTATAACATGAAGAACTTCCAAATGAAATCCACAGCTCTTCCATCAAATTGGCTAAAATAAGCAGATTCCACTTTCACTTTCGTTCATAACTTCAGTTGATGAGTTTAACCCGGATTTAAGTGACGCTTAGGCCCAGAATGAATTCTCATTGGTTCAGATGGAGAACGTTAACACCCTCCATGTTTTCTCCTCATTTCAACTCTGACAGTCAGTCAGGACGCAGGGTTTTTATGTGGCCAGGCTCTCAGTTACTCATAGATATAAAGATTTAGCTCAAACAGAAGAAAATGAAGATCCTCGTTTTAATGTTCCTCTTGGGAATAGGCGGAGTGACGGCAGGTAAGTTATTTCTGTTTTTATTTTTATTTAAATCGGGTCACTAAAAAAAGCTTCGTGCCTTTATCGAAATATGAATTTAAGGCTCTTTGCTTGTCTGTGAATATTTATTTTATGGAACTTATAGGATGTTCTTCATTTATTGATATCACAATAGTGTATTTTTTCGCTCCTTTCTAAGAACGAAATGGTCCTAGCAGTGTCTGGCGAAAGTGCAAAAAAAATTATGCAGCACCAAAGTCCAACTCACAACACACACACGCACATAAACAAAACGTGTGTGTGTACATATTTTATAGGTCTGACGAAATTAGTACGTTAACGTGGATTAATCCATCGTCATGGTTAATCAGATTATAATTTTTAATGCAATTAATGCATCTGCAGCGCAGAATGACTCAATATCCCTGAAAAGTCTCTAGCAACGCATTTGATGGATCCTTCTATTTCACTAGCGCAGCTTTTCCAGTGTTTTATTAGTATTAATCGCACAGTCTGAGATATGTAATTGATTAACAGCAACACTGATTATGATGCATTATTATTTTTGAGCAGAGAGAGCAAATTACATAAAACTCACACTCAGTGTGTTCGTGGTCAAAAATGGCCACCCCGTTTGCATTCTCAAAATGCTTAAAAATTAATTTTTTTTAAAAAAGTCTACTTTTATCAGCTTAATTATTCAAATTTGAATCAGTTCTTATCATGAAAACCAAAATTTCATTCAAATTCAGAATTATAACCCTTTAAATGCCTTTTAGATCACATAATGCCAATGATCTAAAAGGGGAGAAAGGCATAAAATCACATTTTTTAACCAAACAATACATGCTACCTGATGAGCAGTGTCAATGATTTTTATGCATCATAAATTTTTTGTACAGTGACCAAAAAACTAAAAAACTCACACTCAGCTTGTTCGTGGCCAAAAATGGCCACCCCCTGTTTGCATTCTCAAAATGCTTTAAAATTACTATATATTAAAATATTTTTCCACTTTCACCAACTTGATTTTTTAAAATTTGCATCAGTTCTGTCCATCCATCCATTCTCTATACACCACTTTATCCTCACTAATGTCGCGGGGGGTGCTGGAGCCTATCTCAGCTGACTCGGGCGAAGGCAGGGGACACCCTAGACAGATCAGGGGACTCATTTATAAAGCTTGCGTACGCACAAAACAGGGCTAGAAAGTGGCGTACGCCACTTTCTACGCAAAGGTTGTGATTTATAAAAACAAACTTGGCGTGAGAATGTGCGCACCAGTGCGCCAACCTTGATTCTTGATGCTTCCTTACGCATAAAACAGGGCGTAAATCACAAACTTTGCGTAGAAAGTGGCGTACGCTGTGTACGTTGTGATTTCTAAAACAAACTTGGCGTGAGAATGTGCGCACCGGTGCGCCAACTTTAACGCTTGCTTAAGCACATTTTGGAGACAGAGGGAACGGCAGTGCCGGAGGGTGAAGTGGTGAATTGAAACTAGATTGATCTCAAACCTTTATTGTTATCACATATTAGACTTGTAGAGCCGGATAATCATAAACCCTCATTGTTGTAGATGTTCATATGGGAGATGCCAGCGTGTCGTCATTTGCTATAGTCACGTGGTACAAGACTGCTACTGGTTGGCAAGAACCGGCAGTAACATAACGGCTTGCTACGAGAACGGTATCGGGTTTGAAACAAATACGTAAAGTTATCGCTTTTCATGAATGAAATTGCACATGTATTTACCACAATGGTAATAGCATGTGTAGTTGTTGGCTGTACGAAGCATTTTGAGAAGGGATCAGGCTTGGAATTTCACCGAATACCGATTTCAGGAGAGAGAAGATGGCAGTGGCTTCAGCCATCAACAGGAAAAATTGTACCCCAGTAAGCAGCAGAGATCGTGTTTGTGGCTCCCACTTTTCTTCAGGTAAACTATTCAACAGTTTAGCATGTTTAGTATGTCCAACTTTGAGCTTATTTACCAAAAGATATTGATTTAGTGTCGCATCCTTCGCGTGAAGCGATCTCTACACTTTCGGTTTGGTTCAGTGTTATCATGTGTTACTGATCACTTTTTAGGCGATGAAAGTATACTAAAGTCGAATGAAGTATATTCAATAACATCTCCTTAAGCCAGCAGCCTCCTATTTGTAACCATATTTGTTTCTGTATGCGTCTAGCGATCGTTTTTTTTAGAATTGTCCTCTTTTCGATCACCAATGCTGTGGGTCTGTTACTGTTGCATAGAAGCCATACTGCAGACAAAAAATACAGCAACTTCTTGACGTTTCTTTGACATCTTGTTGAAGATTAACAGAAGATATATTATTTTTAATTCATAATTATATATTTTTGGGTGGGTGAACTGCTCAGCGGTGTCAATCAAGTAAATATAAATGTCGGTGAAGGAAATGTCCGGCCAGAATGAAGGATCGTCAACCCACCCAGTCTTCAAATTGTAGGGATCTGGCAAGGTTGTACTGTTTCCCTGATATCTCAGCTTACTCACGTATATTTGTCGGGCCTCAGGTGATAAGGATTGAGCATAATCGGACAATTTCACGGAAGGATAGTTCGCATCAGCCATTGTTCCTCTGGTTCCTTTTGCCAACCAGCGCGGTAATCACGTGACTTCGTGACGTCACTGTTTGTAAACACTGGCATCTCCCATAGTGCGCCGTTTGGCCTGATACTGTATTTGCAGAACGATGTTCATATATTAACAGAGGCGGATTGAACGTTATTTCATTCGGTCGTTTGACCGAAGGGTTGGTCCACATCTGGGGCCGGTGCGGTGATCTTTATTAAATAATTTTGTTTACTGATCACCTGGTGCCGGTTTGGCTCATCGGGGAAAGCAGAAGACCCATTTGCAGGGGTGGTCTCCGACGCAGTGATCTGGGTTCGATTCCTGCCCGCGGCACTTTTATGCATGTCTTCCCCCTACTCTTCTCCTCATTTCCTGTCACTCTTCACTGCAACTATCACAGTAAAAAGGCAAAAAAAAGTAAAGAATTTTGTTTATTTATCCATATGCGGCCGAATGGTATGAGCGTCCAACCATTAATCAGCCCTGTACAGGCACGCAGGCACACATGCTTCACACCACAACCCCCGAGTGAAGATGAATTTGTCTATGTGAACCAAAAAATGTACATTCAATCAGTTTAGAAATTATTTGTACATCGGACATGATCATAACAAATTTAGTGGCAGGGTGGCCTGGGTTACACATGATTCATTCATCCTGACGCACAGCAGTGAAAAGACTGCCGGCCGGCGCTGCGTGAAATGCCGTGGATCCCGCAGCTTATTTATATACAGATACATTCATGAGTTACTTTGCATTGACCATTCATGGTAAAATGTGGGTGTGTTGTGGGTGGAATGTGAGGTGGATCCACCTGTGCAATCTTCCAACTGGTGTGTGATTTATCAAGAAATTGCATGCAGCTGTGCTTACGCAAAGTTTTATAAATCAGGGGCAAAGGGCATACGCCCGTTTCGTATTTTCGGCGTATGCAAACTTTAGTATGAATCCTACGCAATGTTTTATAAATGAGGCCCCAGTTCTGTCCATGAAAACTAAAATTTCATTCAAATTCAGAATTTTAACCCTTTAAATGCCTGTAATTAAACATAATGCTCATGATTTATAAAGGAAGAAAAGCACAAAATCACTTTTTTAAATAAAAATAATACATGCTGCCTGGTTATTTTTCCAATCATAATTGAAGCTAAATGTTTGTCAATAATTACGAGTATCAATGGTTTTTATGGATCATTAATTTTTTTGTGCAGTGACAAAAAACGAAGAAAAACTCCCACTCAGCATGTTCGTGGCCAAAAATGGCCACCCCCTGTTTTTACAAAATGCTGTAAAAAAAAATACCACATATTAATATTATTTTCTACTTTCAACAGTTAAGTTTTAAATTTAGAATCAGTCCTGACCGTAAAATTCAAAATTTCATTTAGCTTCAGAATTTTAATCCTTTAAATTTGATTTGAGAAATAAAGCACGGGACTTGATTACTTTGAACAACAACATGGACTTTGATAGAGAACAAGAGAACTAAAGTAGGGTGTGTGTGTGTGTGTGAACGTTAAATAGTGTGTTTCAATGAGTGTGTGTGTGTGTGTGTGTGTGTGTGTGTGTGTGTGTGTACGTGCATGCATGTGTGTGTGCATGCTCAACAGCGGCAGGATGTGCAAACCACAATAGAGTGGTCTTTGAAGACACATTTTCTACAGCTGGAGCAAGTGGATGCTGTTCTTCTGAAGGTGCACAGTTCACACCTTCTCCTCATTTTGCTGGTGGCCTGTGGGTCACGATCTGATTCGGACTGCTGTATCTCAGCAACAATGGTAGCAATGGCTTTTGAGCGTGGAGGACAAGGCCATCTTGCAGTTTCTGGGGACACCAGCATGTGCCCCAGCTCTTCCAGGAACACTCTGCATTGGTAGGTTTTAGAGGACTCCCACTCAGGATGGACAGAGTTCCACAGGACAGAGGCATTGTATACTGAGATATCCAGGAGTTTTTAGAAGAGCGCTAGTGGTCAGTAGGGTTGGACCCGAATATTCGAATATTCGTTGGCTACGGCGGTATCCGGATATTAATTTTGGTATCCGAATAGCCCCCCCCCCCCCCCCCCCCCCCAGACGAAAATATTCGGAGCTCGTCTCTTCCCTTCGGCCCACTTCGACTCATCCCGCCGTGTTCTTCGGCTCATCTCGCTTCTCTTCGTTGCATAAACACATGCTGAAGACCTCCATTGTTTGGGCCGTCTCCGCCATAAGCACCCATCTGTGTTCCGCGCTCCGGTCAGACGGTGATTTCTGTTGCGTTGCACGCTCACTTCCGCTTTTGATGACGTATCGTGCTCAGACAATTCGTCGACGCGTCGTTAGTTGCAGCCCTACTGAAATGGTCAAAAAAAAGGAAAGCGAAGTGGACACAAATGGCCACCATAGAGACCAGAGGGTTAAGGCATTAGTTTATCAGCTCAGGAAACAACAGACCAATTACGTACAAGTTCAGCCATCCCATGTGACAATACTCAGTCAATGAATTGGTCTCTGCATTCCAGCCTAAACATCGCAGCTGAGTTCAGAAAACAGGTGGGGGACAGACGAGAGTACAGACAAAAGCAAGAAAAGCACTCGAGAGTGCAGTGCTCTGCCAAGACTGTTTTTTCCTTAATTTGTGTATTCAAAAATCACATCAACATAGAATCTGGCCATTTAATATAGATCGACCCACAAACTAAATAAAAAAAAAAACATGCCTTGTATGAGCACAGGCATGTGTTGTGCATGCATACGTTGTGTAGTACAGATGCCGAATTGCGTCACCTAAATATGCATCGGATCGAGTGAATTGATGCAGGTAACTGAAAGAGCATTCACATGTCATGATTACGGCGACGCCGTGCTGGCCACTATATCTTGCAATGGAAAATCCTTAACAAATCCGTGGATCCAGACTGTAAGCTGCATCACTGCCAAAATCTAATGAAGTGGTCCTTGTCTCATTTCTGACCTTCCCTGAAAATTTCATCAAAATCCATATGTCCGTTTTAGAGTAATGTTGCACAGGACAGACAGATTCACAGACTCACAGACAAACGTACACTGATCGTCACATAACTCCACTGTGTTCCTTGGCAGAGTAATAAACAAATCAACACTGAGAGGAAAGTCATCCTGCACATGTTGACTATATTTGGATCAATATACAGCTATAAGCCAGCTTCTTAACTATGAATATAATCCAAACTAAATATGGTTCCAGACTCACCAATATGCTCCAGATGTATTTAAGAACGACCCTGACACCACTCAGTGTGTGAATGTGTGTGTGAATGGGTGAATGTGACATATCTTGTAAAAAGCGCTTTGGGTACCTTGCAGGTATAGTAAAGCACTATATAAATACAGACCATTTACTATTTACCATGATTCAAAATACTGGCAGCTCAGTTCTCCCATCAAGCAGCAGGGATATAAGGGGAGTGATACAAGTGAAAAAAAAATGTAAAAATGTTCAACTGTTTAAATCTTTTGAGATTTAGGTATTGTTAAAGATGCATATAAGTTGGTCCAGGTTTTTCAGTCATTATTTTTTTTCAAATTCTACACTTTATTTTAGGATGTACAGTTATATCAAGAGTTATTTAATAAATGTTGTCAAAATGTTTTTGAACCGTACTGAATTTACTTGATTTGACAGTCAGTTATTGGTTCAAAGGAAGGACAAAAGATGGAGATGACTCAAGACAAATTAAAGTTAAATTAAATTTATTAAAGAAACTGAGTTACATGTGAAGTCAGGACATCAATAGTGTGTGCAGTGAATGGATGTGTGACCATGTGTACGAGAGAACAAAACAGCTCAAAACAAACCAGCCGAACCAGATCATAGGGAAACCAAGAGGAAATGGAAGATGAGCCACATTGCCAGCTAAAACACCAGTTTATATAGGAGCCAACCCAGGTGTCAGCCATCAGGTGAGCAGTCTACCAAGGTGTCAGCTATTATGGCCAATTAGCCACTCTCTCAGCTCCTAGCAACCAGTTGAATAGGAACAGGTCCTGAGGCCTTGGAGCTGTCACAACATGCAGATGCTAAATAAACGGAGATAAATAAATGGGGATTCAAATATTCAGATCTCAAAATAAATATTCGGATACCACCATCACAACCGAATATTTCGATATTTGGATCCAGCACTACATATATCACACTAATTCAAGTTAGACATTAAGATTTTCTGGACTTTTGCTTTAATACATTTTCTCTGACTGGACTTCTTTGACTTTCAGTTGAATACCCTTGTGCTAAACAGCATGTTGGCCCTCTTTTTGAACACAAACAAACCCCCAAAGATGGAACAGTCGACCAACATACAGTAATATGCACAATTTACTGGAAGGAGTTTTCTTTTCACCAAAGCACAGGTGTTCAATAAACATGTTAAGTCTAAATGCAAATATATTCTGTTCTTTCTTGAATCTGTTTGCTCATGCATAATAAAATGCGATTAATACAGATTGAAAATTAATGATATGTAATCGTGATTAATCGAAATTAATCCAGAGCAACGGTGTGATTAGTATGATTAAACTTTTTAATCATTTGGCAGCACTAATATGTGTGTATATGTGTGTGTGTGTGTGTGTGTGTGTGTGTATATATATACACATGAGAAAATGGACCCTCTGAAAGAATTTTTTGTACACACATGGTGCGCTTACAGCCATGTTTCTTGTATAAAAAAAGAAGTTAACTGCAAATGTTCCAAACTAAACAGATGAAAAACACATTATCATTGTTAAGTTGGTATTTTAGTGGTAGTAATCATGACTGTTGTATTAGAAGTTATGTAAACATACCTTGTTGTTAAAAACCTCAGGAAGAGCAAACCCAGTCGTCATAACCTTAGTATTAGACATACACTTAATGGGACAGGATATAATCACATAGATTATAACTTGTTGAATATACAACAGAATATTAAAATCATGTATTATTTTGACCGAGTTTGGTGATTTCTTTCTCAAGCAATCATGACGAATGTTAACTATTAACTACTAATAAATGTCACCCTAACTGGATACTAGAGTATCAAGTATTTGGATGATTAATATTTGTTTTCAGAAAAGTATATTATTTGAGTCAGAAAATTCAAAAATGTTAAATACTCTAAACTGGACATCAGTTTTTGTGTTTATCTACAGACTGCATGACATTCTTATGGTGTCTGTAAAGTATTGTAGTTCTCTTTGGTGCCATGTTCAGCAAAATAAAATAATCAATGATTTACAAAGTTGTAATTCTGAAACATTATCCTTCTCTTACAGTGACTCACTCTATGAAGTATTTCTACACTGGGTCTTCAGGAATCCCCAACTTCCCAGAGTTTGTGTCTGTTGGTTTTATTGACGATGTTCAGATTACTCATTGTGACAGCAACACCAACAGAAACGTACTGAAGCAGGACTGGGTGAAAGAAGCCAAAGCAGAGGATCCACAGTACTGGAAGAGCAGCACTGAAAGATGTGTGGTTCGTCAGCAGACCTTTAAAGCCAACATTGAAACAGTAAAACAGCGCTTCAACCAAACTGGAGGTTTGTTTATGTTTTACTATATTTGTGACAGATTTATTTATTTATTTATTTATTTATTTTTATTTTTAACATTTTTGAACTGAACATGTATGGGAGGATTACCTTTACAAAAATATGGTCACCACACACTTACATATTATTTCCACACCTTTACATATTTACTGAAAGTCCGACCTTATGGGCTTCACATACTCAGTCCACTTTGACCAGATAGTATAGAACCTGTCCCTTTGAGTCCTGAGGGTAAAAGAAAGCTTTTCCATGGTATAGATTTCTTGAATTGTGCTAATCCAGTCTTCAATTGTCGGCGGGTCTGGTTTTAACCATTTCCTTGTTACAGCTTTCTTACTTGCTGCCAATAGTATCCCAAGCAACATTTCTTCCTTCTTTCTCCAGTCTATTACATTCACATTGCCCAAATACACATTTTCAAAGTTACAGGGTATTTTACTACCAAAAACATGATTAATATGCTCACATACCTGTGTCCAATAAAGTGTTATGACCGGACAATCCCAAAAAATATGGAAATGATTAGCCCCTGAGGACCCACAGGATCTCCAACAGAGATCACCACAACCCTGATGTCTCTTTTGAATAGGTGTAGTAAAAAACCTAGTAAGGTTCTTCCAACAAAACTCTCGCCACGTGTTGGAACCTGTAGTGACCCATTGCAGTCTACATAAGTTCGTCCAACTTTCACTTGAAATTTCAATGTTTCCTTCCTTTTCCCATCTTCTCTTAATGTAGTCCGTATTGGCCTGTTTACCTTGTTGAATGGCTTTATATACTTTAGATATTATTTCTTTTGAGGAAATGTTGTAATTAATGTTAGAAAAGTCTGGAAGAACCTCAAGTTACCTTCATCCCATGATGTTTTTATATTCTGATCAAAATAGTGTCTAACCTGTAAGTATCTATAGAAATCACCCTGGCCTAATCCAAATTTGTTTTGTAGGAATTCAAAACTCATAAACGGCCCCTTGTGGACAAAAGAATAATAGTTAGTAAGTCCCTTTGAGACCCAACTTTTAAATCTTTTGTCAAGTGCATTTGGCTTGAAGTCAGAGTCATACACACACCACCTGAGGATTCAGGACAGATTTTCCAAGTTACAAATTTGCATAACTCTATTCCACGAGTTCAAGAGAGATTCATACATAGGGTCATTCGTAAAGCTGGCATTAGTTTGCAGTTTTTTGTCAGCTAACAATGCCATTATTGGTATGTCCTTTATAACAGTCCCTTCAACATCTTTCCATCCTGCCAAATAAGTGGGTGAACACAATCCAATTAAAGGTCTAATTTGTGCAGCGTAATAATATTCCCGAAGCCAGGGAAGGCTTATTCCCCCTTTCTCTTTTGTCAATTGCAATGTCTGATATTTTATCCTTGCTCTTTTATTTTGCCAAATATATTTTGCCAGTAGTCTGTCCCACTCATCAAAATGTTTTTGGACTATCTGAATTGGGAGGCATTGAAAGAGGTAAAGGAAACAAGGGAGGATACTCATTCTAATTGATTCTACCTGAGAATGTAGACCCAAAAAAGGGACATTATTCCATCTTTGTAAATCTGATCTTATTTTTGAAATTAGAGGCCCGTAATTGGCCTGAAACATTTCACATGGATCTTTTGTCAGTACAGTTCCCAAATATTTAATACTATTGGCATCCCATTTCCATTTGTATGTACTTTTAATTTTTGTAGGTGGATTGTAATTAAACTTTAAAACCTGAGTTTTGGTGATATTGATTTTATACCCTGAAAAAGAGCCATATTCATCCAATATTTTCATTAATTTGGGAAGCGACTGGGTGGGGTCCGTCAGAAATATTAATATGTCATCCGCGAATAGAGCCAATCTTTGCTCCCCTGATTTTAAAGTAACACCCTTAATTTCTGTACTCTGCCTCAACCATTGAGCTTGGGGCTCGATAAATAAAGAACAAAGTAAAGCTGATGCTCCACAGCCTTGGCGGGTTCCTCTTTCTAAAGAAATTGGTTTGGATAGGTCCCCGTTTATTTTAATCCTCGCAATGGGTTTGCTGTACAGTGCGGAGAATGTCCGTATTATGTCCGAGTGAAAGCCAAATGCGGCCAATACTTTATATAAGAATTCCCATTGTACTGAATCGAACGCTTTTTCTGCGTCTAAACCTATTAAAAGAGTTTTCAAATTATGTTGCCTGACATGTTTCATGATCAAAAGCACCTTTCTAATATTGTCCTGCGCCTGTCTTTGTCTAATAAAACCTGTCTGGTCTTTATTGATAAGTTCAGGTAAAATGACCTCTAAACGTTTACACAATATGGAAGTAAATAATTTATAGTCGATATTGAGTACACTCACCGGTCGATAGTTTCCACAGTCAAGTTTATCCTTATTCTCTTTGGGAATTATAGAGATAATAGCCTCTCTCCAGGAGGGAGGGATAGTTTTAGTTTCAAGTATACAGTTAAAAGTTTTCACTAATGTTGGTACCAACTTATCCTGCATAATCTTGTACCATTCAGAATTAAATCCGTCTGCACCTGGGGCCTTTCCATTTTTTAATCTCTTAATTGCTGATACAATTTCTTCCTTAGTTATTTTGGATGTTAGTTTCTTGTTCTGATCATTTGAGATTTTAGGTAAATTTAATGAAGATCAGAAGGTATCAGTTTCATTTGTACTTCTTAATTGTCGTTGAGTATATCATTTTTGGTAGTATTCTTTGAAACACTGTTGTATTTTTCCTGGCTTAGTTTCAATTTGGTTTGTTTCGGGATGTTTAATCTTAAAAATTGTTCTCTCTGCTTGCTGTTTCCTTAATCTGTATGACAATAGTTTTAATGCTTTCCCACCAGTATTGTAATATTGTTGTTTGGTGAAAAGTAACTTTTTTTGAGTATCCTGTATGTTTGTTTCATCTATCGCTTTCTTTACTGCAAGCATTTCTAATTTTATTGACTCTTGTGAAGAAACAGTGTTCTTTTTGTAATTTTTTAAGTTTATTCTCAAGATCTAATAATTTTTGTTTTCTGCGCTTCTTTATCGTAGACGAAATTGCAATAATTTTCCCCCGGAGCACTGCCTTTAGAGCATCCCGTAATATGACTGAAGAAACCTCCTGATTATCATTGTATTCTAGACAGGACTGAATTTCAAACTGTCATTTATTCTTAATTTCTTTGTCATTCAGTATACCAGCATTTAATTTCCAAAGAGTAGATTTGACTTTACCATTAAGATCAAGGGACAGATATACAGGACTATGGTCTGAGAGCGTACATGTACCAATGTGACAATTTACCAGGTGAAACGCATCATTTTTAAACATCAAGAACAAGTCTATTCTGGAGTAAACATTATGTGCTCCCGAGTAATGAGTGCATTCACGACTTGTCTGATTATTTTCCCTCCATATGTCTACAATTCCTACTTCTTTCATTAAATAGTTTTTTATTTTTTTATTCTAATTTGTTCCAAAGTATGAAACACACACACACTGTATTGTAACTGTCACTTTAAAACACTCATTACTAAATCAGAGGCTAATTTATGTGGCTATAATACATTGATAGTGTGTCTGTTCATCCCTCAGTAAAGAACTGACGTTATTTATTCATAAACTCCACTGGATTAGGTCAGAATAACTCTACTGAACTGATTTACAACACAGAGTAAAAATGATAACATTAGTTTCTGGTTTCTTAAACTGTGGAGCAGGACTGTAAATGTGAGATGTGCTGCTTCTGTTGGTCTTCATATGAGAGTAGAAACAGTGTTTTAATTAACCTCAGTGACAGGAGGACTTGGAAAACGTATCTTAAAGATCACAGAATTAAACTGTACTGACAAGCTTGACCCTCTCAAAGCAAATACACAGATTGGATTAAATCGACTTTACTTGCCTGCTGATTATGGAGTTAGAACAGTCTCATAATTCACAAATGCACACAGAAGAATTCACAAATGTAAACTGCAATCCACAAATGCACACAGAAGAATTCACACATGTGAACTGGGATTCACAAATGTAAACTGCAATCCACAAATAAATTAAGAAAGTTCACAAATGTATTTCTGCATTCACAAACTGCTTTTGTGTGTGAATCTTTTTGAGACTGCTCTGCCGTCAGCTCGATCCACAAATGCATTTTTTTCAACACGGAAGTTTCTGTAGCCAATCAGATGTCTCCCTCCTTTCAGCCAATCACAAAAACTCACTCCACGTGGGGGTGGGTGTACTGTTCAGCCAATCATATGAACGCGTCCGCACAGCGTTATACTTCACCGTGTCATTGGGCTGAAGAGTGAAGCTGCCCGTCGGAGAGACCATGGCGTCTGATGGGGACAATAGACCCTTTATTTGTTTACAAACATTGTGACGTTTTTTGTGGGCGGGGCTTATGCTGGAGGCAAAAGCTGAGCGAGAAGTCAAGCGGGACTGGGAGTATATAGTTTGCGCTGGGAGTTTGCAGCGCAAACTCGAGCATTTTTAACCCGTTAAACTTCAGTGTACCGCCGGCGGTACACTTACTAATTTGCATAGGAATTTAAAGAATGTCCGAAGACTGCAAACGCGATTATATAAACATTATACGCCGATGGAAAGCTTAGATTCTCATGAATCCGCCGGTATAAACCACTTTCAGATGTGATTACCACAGCGGATAATATAAACACATTTGTCCGACAAACAATGAATATTCATCCATCCGTTCTCTATACACGGCTTCAACGTACACAGCGCGACTCACATTTCCGGGTTCATTATTACACACAGATGAAAATATTCCACAAAAAACGGCCATAATCCAACCTTGGACATCCAGATGACACAAGCCAGTAAACTATTTTGTCCAAAACATGTCTTGAAGTCGGTATATAATCCACGAATCGGTCGTTTTCAAGGAAATGCACCTCGCGATGCGCGTCCAATATGCTCTGTATTTCTCGTCATATTTAACGGGTTATTGTTTTTGATTGCGGACGCGTGCATATGATTGGCTGAACAGTACACCCACCCCCACGTGGGGTGAGTTTTTGTGATTGGCTGAAAGGAGGGAGACATCTGATTGGCTACAGAAACTTCCGTGTTGAAAAAAATGCATTTGTGGATCGAGCTGACGGCAGAGCAGTCTCAAAAAAGATTCACACACAAAAGCAGTTTGTGAATGCAGAAATACATTTGTGAACTTTCTTAATTTATTTGTGGATTGCAGTTTACATTTGTGAATCCCAGTTCACATGTGTGAATTCTTCTGTGTGCATTTGTGGATTGCAGTTTACATTTGTGAATTCTTCTGTGTGCATTTGTGAATTATGAGACTGTTCTAACTCCATAGCTGATGCACTAACGAACAGGTACAATTCTCAGACAATTAGTCAACGAATCAGTTTATCAACGATTTGACAAGAATTTTGACCATAATATTATCATTTGCCTTTCAGTGAAATCAAATCAAATCAACTTTATTTATATGGCACTTTTCATACAGTACAGTAACACAAAGTGCCTCACAGAGGATAATGGAACATGAAACATTACCTTGCACTAATTCCTCTGAAGAATTTACTGCTCTTCTTATTTTTTGTATAATTTAAATTAAATATTGTTAAAATTTGATAAAATAAGAAAAATTAAGATTTTACTCTGGGTTCTAAGAGGTTGATTGGGATTTTCTCCGTTTTCTAAAATACTACACTGTAAACAATCAGAAAATTGGACCTAAATAGAGACTAGAATATTAAATATTTCGAAGAACTGCTATGATGTTATATTTATACATTAAAAGAAACACAAAACAGTTGATCAAACTTAAAATGCAAATCAAGTTTACAGATTTACAGAACTTTCACAAATATGACAAAGACCTACTGTGTGAATCACAAAGAGATAGTATTTTATAACATTTGCATCTATGATCACATCTTGTATTTTCTTTCTTTTGGGTTGTGAGATTTTCATTTACACTTTTTAGTTTTCTGACTTTTGTCATCAACAGTAAAAGGATAGATATTTGAGGGGCAGGGTTTCTCTCTGCTGCTCTTCTATTGGTCTGATAAACTGAAGTTTCCACAGACCTCTGACCTGTTAGCATTCATCCTGCAGCAGCCACTAACAGGAGAAACTCCACTTATTTCCACAATCGGTTTTCATCACTGATAAATGAAACCTTTCTGCTGACATTACAGAACCTTCTGGAAAACATGTCACTGTGTCTCCAGAACTCTGAGTTACTGACATTTATGAGCAGACACTTTTATTCAAATTTAACCAGCTACATCTGAGAACACTTTAACTTTAGTGTTTTCATGCCATTTTGGTAAAGACCTGAAATCCAACTAAACACCTAATCAGTGGAATAAATGTTGAAGTATTTTCTTGTTTCTTTTCAGTTCAGAAATGTGTTAAAGTGTAGATGACAGCCAGCATGTGTTGATTAGTTTGATCTGGTTAAAGCTCTGTTGTCACGCATCTAGGAGGTCAGACCCAAGCAGAGAGCACACCACCAAGGCTGGGTGAAATGAAGTGATTTTTATTGCTTCAGCAGGTGAATAGTGGAGGGAGGTGAGAGGAGACCTGAGTGCGGCGGTAGTGGTGAATGGGTTCCTGGCAGCTGGAGACAGACGAGGGCGGGGAGCCAATGGGTAGACAGGCGTGGGCGGTGTGGGTAACGTCGGACGCGTGGGGGGGGGGGTACGCCAGAGGGGAAAAGGGGCCAGTGGGGGCCAGAGATGGGCCGAGGCTGGAGGATCCAGGAAACGGCTGAGTAGGGGGCCCAAGGAGGATGGCTTGGTGCCGACGGAGTCCAGGAGGGGTTTGGAGGGATTTCGGGGAGACTGGCAGATCTGACAGGGTTCCAGGCAGCTGGGTCTTCTAATGGAGAAGAGAGCAGAAATACATGTTAGAATTGCTTATCTCTGAGAATCAGAGTGGCGAGAGAGCAAACTGACTACAGAGTCTGATTTAACAATCTGGCAGGGTGTGGAAGGTTCAGCCAGTCTTTATTGCAGTTGGTGTAATCATGGACATGAGCAGCAGCTGTCTGGGACCTGTGGTGAGGCTAATCACCTGAGTGGTGGCAGCTGTGAAGCCACACTCCACTCAGGTGAAGCGCTGAGGAGAGAGAGCAGAGAGAGAGGGAGTGGAGAGCAAGAGAGGGAGAGAAAAAGAGGAAGACGGAGAGAAAAGGAGGGAGACAGATAGGATGGGGTATTTGGGATGCCAGATAGGAATGGGGTGAGGAGAGAGCTCTGACATCTGTTCAGTCCTCTCCTGCTCTCCATCATCACCTATTCTGTGTCTTAATGTTCACATTCTCTGTGTAACTGATCTCATTTCATTATTTTTCTGTTTGTGCCGTCAGACAAGTGATTGAACAGAAACAGTGATTTGCGGCTCATAAATGCTGAGTAAAGCAGGAAAATCAAACCTCCTGTTCTGTTGTGCTGAGACACTGCTGTTATTCTGTACATTCATTAAAACCACATTGTTTCTTATCAACCTGTTTATTGACACACAAATATAACAGGACAATGATTATTATTAGTTTATATTTTAGTGTTTATTGATCAGTTATAGTTGGAGGATCTCCAGCAGGTGACATAAGTAAGTCCTAGTTACTAAACACAGTAAAAAGCAGAAAACATGTCAGTTACATGATCCAGTCGCTGCCAAAAAGTAAAACTACATTAGAGTCTGCTGACAGTTAAACTGAGCACTTCAAACAAACACTACATCCTCAGTAAAGCAGCGTTTTCTCCTCCTGAGAGCAGAGTTTTTCCTGCACGTTGTCCACATTGTATTAAAACATGCAGTAAATCCAGTAACAGTGTCTGTGCAGCAGCTTTCTGCCTCCTCTAACCCTCTCTGTGATCCACAATGCAGCTGTTGTCATCAAGCTGTGTTTGTGTTGAGTTTGTGCGGCGACTTGATGGTGATAAAACAGTGATTTAACAAACGTCTCAGCTCCACAGCGCATGAGTTAGAGTCTGTGTGGTTAGCAGGTCACCTTTATGAGCCACAATCTAATCACTGTTTAAGCTCATTGGTTTGATAACAGAGAGAGAAAAATAATGGAGTGACAGCAGCTCAACTGTGTTTGTTAAAATTCAGCAACGTTCTATGTGATGATGGAGAGCAGGAGAGGACTGATGGGAGGTTTAACCACATCAGACTGTTTGGTTGTTTTCTGAACTGAACAGGAACAAAATTATTTCATATTTTTTTCTTCTAATTACGTGTTTTGGTGTGTTGGAAAATCTGCACCAGTACAGCATGAAAACACACACTGTTAAAGAGCATTTTTAGATTTAGCGGTTCAGCGTGGATGTAGCTAACAAACGAACTAACAAGCTAGCTAGATAAATGCCAGAGAATTGTAGATGTCTGAACTTTAATTTTAGAGAAAGTTTTTTTTTGTATTCTGAACTGAAGAGGCTAAATCTTTTTTCTTCTAATGATGTGTTTCAATGTGTTGGAAAATCTTCACCTTTACAGAAAGTGATCTGTCATCAGCAGTGAGGTTTCATAAATACATCAGAGACAAACTGACAGTGGAAATAACTTGAATTCTTACTTTTCCGGAGGCTGCTGGCTGAATGCTAACAGCACAAAGACAAACTGAGACTCACAAAGCAAAAATCAGAAACACAAAATAACAGACAGACAATACAAGCTGTGATCTGAGATGGAAATCACATTTCTCTGCATTTTACATTTTAGCTCTTTGTCGTATTATTTAAATGATAGTAAAATTGTGTTGCAGTTCATGTTGGATGTTTTGTGATCAATCATTTTAAAAATATTTTTATCAACTGACAAATTTAACTCTATAAACTACAGTCCAGATTACATGAACTGAGCTGATCACAGTTTGTTCATCAGTTATAAAAATGAAGTTGAAGCACAGATAGGATGAGATTAACTTGATTTCACCACACTGTGTCTGTGCCATAATAAACATGATTAGTGCTGAAATGATTCATGAATAAATTTGCGGATCAAGAGAGAATTCACAGACAAACATTTTCACTCAGATCATCATTTAAATCTTTAATCAAACGAAATGTCAAACATTTGCTGGATCCTGTATCTCCTCCCCACCTCCTCCCCGTCGGACGTTACGAAGCAGAACGAATATTTGGATATTTGTCATTAATTGGGGCTGAATATCCAGAGCCCAGAAACTGCTATTCAGGCCAGACCCAGACAGTAGCAGTAAATAAAAGATTTTCCTCCAGACTCTGTGAGCTTAAAGTGCATTTTTGAGGATTTCTTGACATTTTACAGTGAAAACAATGAATTGATTAATTAAACAATTGTCCTTATATAATTGGGGATGACACAAATCATGAGCTGCAGCCCTGAATATGTAGTAAAATACAGATTAAATTAGATTACCTGTTCTGTTGTGATTCACAGTGAGTTTATTGTGTATATATGTAGTAGATTTATCCGACCACAGTGTGTTGATGCCATCATGAACACAAACCATGTAGAAGTGAGAAGTCAGTTAATCAATCAGTTTATCAATAGAAATGTAATTCACAACAACTCTGACAACAAATAATCATCTTTTAAGTTTTTTTTTTATCAAACCAAATCTCAAATATTTTCTGGTTCCTTTTGTTAAATACAATAATTTCCTGCTTTTTGTTTATATTTAACTGTTATTTATTGATTTAATTATCAAGAAGAAATACGTGGTTGATAATTAAAAGAATAATTACTTTCAACCCTAAATATATTGTAGGATTAAACATTAGATCAGGACTCTCAGACTGTCTCCCAGTCTCCATACTGGTCCTGCTGGTCTCTGGTTCATTGTGACCCGTTGCAGTAACTCTGTTGAACTGGACTCTCTGTTCTGGCTGAGCAGGTGGAGTCTAGTGACTAATGCCACTGAAACTGTCCTTCAGTGGAAGCTTGTAGAAAACCCTGAGGACAGTCTGGTCTGTAGTTTCTCTCAGGATGAGGATTTTGTTGGACTGATGGAGTGGCTGCAGAGTTTCAGAGGCTGTGATGTTAAATCCAGGATCAGCTTTAATCTGTGTCTGCTGCTCAGGACTCCACCTCAGTGTGAGAGTCTGTTCCTGCAGCTCACATGAAGCTCCAGCTCCTTCAACAGTGGACATGAACTGTGTGTTAGTGGAGGCAGTGTGTGTCTGTGGTGGAGACAGGAAATGGAGTGTTTGGATCTTAATGTTTCCCAGCAGATTCTGTCTCAGTCTGAGATGTTCACACTGTTCACATGATGATTATCTGGAAGAAACCAATAACAGCAGATGTAGATTAACTGGTTAGAAATGTGTTCATCAGTGTGTCTTTGTGGTCAATCTGTGATAAAAACTTAACAGAAGACTGCTGTAATCTCACTTTATTTACTGCAGTCTTTGCATCTCTCAGGTGTTCACCTTGTCCAGCGTATGTACGGCTGTGAATGGGATGATGAGACAAATGAGGTTAATGGATACTATCAAGATGGTTATGATGGAGAAGACTGGCTATCATTTGACCTGAAGACAGAGACATGGACTTCTCCAAAACAACAGGCTGTCATCACCAAACACAAGTGGGACCATAACAAAACTCAAACAGCAGACTTGAAGAACTACTACACCCAGATTTGTCCTGAGTGGCTGAAGAAGTATGTGAACTATGGGAGGAGCTCTCTGATGAGAAAAGGTAAAATCACATGACCTGATTTATTGTCACTGATAAAATGTTCATTTGCTTTTATTCTTATGTACCTTGACATAATGAACAACCCACTGTCACACTTAGTTCCCTTTTCTCTTTGTTTTATATTTTATATTCTCTTACATGTTTATCAATACTCTAATTCTGTTCTGTCTTCATTTTCTTGCTTCATTTCTTTATTTCTATTTTACTTTCTTTTCACGGCTTTGCAAACCTTCTTTCACCTCCTCGTGTCTCTTCATCTGTCTTTCTTCTCTTCTGTACCATCTCCCCCTTTTCTTAATTACACTTGTTATTTAAACTACATTAAATTTAATTATTGATATTAGTATTCAGTTACTACAGAAACTATGAGCTGTCTTTCTCTTCTCTCTCCAGATCTTCCCTCAGTGTCTCTCCTCCAGAAGACTTCCTCCTCTCCGGTCTCCTGCCACGCTACAGGTTTCTACCCCGACAGAGCCGACTTGTTCTGGAGGAAAGATGGAGAGGAGCTTCATGAGGACGTGGACAAAGGAGAGATCCTCCCCAACCATGATGGAACCTTCCAGATGAGTGTTGACCTGAACATCTCATCAATCGCTGCTGAAGACTGGAGGAAGTACGACTGTGTGTTTCAGCTGTCTGGTGTCAAAGACGACATCATCACCAAACTGGACAAATCAGTGATCAGAACCAATAAAGGTATAATTGAAATCTGATGAATACTTCCAATGTACTGCAGCTTATAACCTGATAACTGTAGCAAGGTTACATAGAGATATTGTTCTCTTGCCAGTTCCACAATGCTCTCTAAAATTAACTTTTTATATACCACTACATATCTCTGTACTTTTGTCTTCAAAGTCTCACATATTTATGACCAACATCTTCATTCATGATATATGATTCTGACTCTTCATTACTTTGTTTGTTGCTTCTTCTCAGCTGCTTTAAAACTGATGTTATTCTTTCTATTGTCTTTGATGGGATGAATTTATCTTTATGATGTGAATGTGGGTGTTTCTGATCAGTGCTTTCATGTTTGCTTGCTGAAATTACTGCCGCTGACAAGTGATTCGGATCGGTGAACAACTTAGATTTGATGCTGATATTTTACCTTTACATGGTGTTTGTAACACAGAGAGTATTTATTTGTTAAAGCATTAAGACCTCAGTGGCAATTTATTCTTCATTCATGATTTTCCATCATTCAGGTAAAATCACAGTTTGTAGCAGCCTTTTAAAATTATGTACAATATTGTAAACCACTTCTCAGCAGGCCAATATTTTTTAAAAAATCAAACAGTTACAAGCTTCACTACTGTGTTTGTGGTAAAACAAACTGAATATTCACTAAAACAGACTTCCAATCTCTCTAGTTTGTGATCTTCTTTAAATGCTCAAAAGACAGAAGTCGTGTTGATGAACATAATGTGACCATCCAGAGGTTCAACAGTGAGATAAACAGGGTGAATGTCTGGTTTTGGTTCCAGGTTCGTCAGGGTTCCCTGTTGCTGCTGTTGCTGCTGTTGTTGGAGGTGTTGGAGGACTGTTGGTCCTGATAGCCGGCATCACTGCAGCTGTCAAATATGATCTCATCAGTGGAAGAAACTATAAAAGTGAGGAACAATACATGTTTTTTTTTATCATCTTTTATCCCATGTTAGTTTCAGTGTGTATCAACATTTGTAGTTTTTTGGTGTCAGCACTGTAAAATCTTTATATCTTTCATCTTTGCAAAGTCTAAATATTCGATATTTATTTGACAGTTGAAATCTTTTATACTAGAGCTGCATATAGATGCTTTTATTGCTGTCCTTTCCTACATTCTGAATGAATAACACCTCTGTAATGCTGTTTTCTGTATTTCAGGCGTCAGTCGTAGCAGCAGTAAGTATTTTACATGTTTCAAGTTTATTTTCTACTTTTGAACTCCTATGAAGATTTTTTAAACATCCATTGGAACAACTTGATCACTAAACCACTAAAATCAAGTTTTGTCTCACAACATAATTCTCTTTTTCTCAATGAATTGTTTTGTTTTTTAGGCACTTCTGACACTTCGACTTCCTCTGCTGAAGATCTAGACCCTAAGAAGGTGAGTACATTATCACGTAAACACAGCGCATCAAACTAAACACACATGTATTTATTACTGTGGTTTCACCAGACATTCAGAAACATTTAGACATGCTGTCGTCCTGTGATGTTTTATAGTGAAAATATTTGTCTCTTGATTGATTTCTCACTGTGTGATTCAGTGTAACTACAGAATAAGATCTAGATGTAAAGTATAGAGTGAAAGGTGACAGAATGTGATATATTGACAAATAACGGCTTCATTATTTCTCTTTTTGTTCAACTGTCTAAACAGAAGATCAGTGACGAACAGAAGAAGATGCTAAAAAACTAATGAATGAATGTGCCGTCAACAAATCTCAGTCTGTGGTTTTAATCTACAAAACCAGGCGAAGTACAAAGTCTTCTGACTTGAAATCAAATTGAAGAGTTCATTTGCAAGAACAGATAACTCCGTTTTGATAAATTTTCAGAAAACTTTTTTTTGTTGTTTACTTGAGATAATATCAATCAAACTGAAGTTGAGTGGATTTGACTCAGTAGAAAAATACATGACAAAATAGAGAAGAAATAAATTATTAGTGTTATTATTATTATTATCTCAAGCAAACAATGAAAAAATGAGTTTTCTGAAAATGGAGTTACCTGTTTTTGCAAATGAACTCTTCAATTTTTCAAATGTGTCTAAATCTCCTTTGTGAAACATTTTACTTGTTCTGCCTCAGGTCATCATTTTTTCCTGTTTACCAGCATCCAGGGTTCATTTCTGTCTACATGCTGCCATTAAATGCAGTTTGTGTTTATTCTTTTCTTGGTAAATGTTTCATCAGAAGTTTGACAGTGAAGTTGAATCTTCCTCTGAGTGAATGAATGACATGTCAGAGGTGATGCTGCTGTCCAGATGTGTCGGCAGATGTTTTGTGGAGAGGAATCACTGCAGCAGCTTTCTGAGGTCAAAGACAGGAAGAGAGAACAAACAGCTGCTCTTCATGTTTACATAGCTGAACAGAGCTCTGTGTTTGAATTCATGACTGATGAACACTGATTATCCTTTTGTCAGTCGAGTTCATCAAATGATCAAAATGGAGCAGATTTTGGTTGAACACAGTTGATGCAGGATTTCAGCCTCATCCCTCTGACATGTTGATCAGATTCAGATCTCTGATGGTCTGTAAATGGTCTCTAATCTGCAGCTGTTTTAGTGGGTTTGGAAATTAAAGTTTTGCTGTTTGATCCTCATTTATATATCTACATGCAAAATTTTATTTTAGAGTATAGCAGGTTTTCTCAATTAGAAATGTTTCCTTCAGATTGTTTTCTTCATGTGGAATTTTTCTCAAAGCTTTGTTTATTGGCTTATATTTATTTGTCATTTTTCTTTGGGGTCGGTGTGTGGTGTCGGGATTATTGAGGCCATTGTTGTGCCCAGTGTGATACAGATTAGAATTTTATACTTAAATAAAATATTTCTGAAAACCAAGCTAAGTGTTTTTTGTGTTTGTTGTTCCAAATGTAAATGTAAAAGGATTTTTTTAAATTTATTTAGCTGATTGGGTGGATAAATGTATATGCTTTATCCTAAATGGAGAAATTCTTGAAATTATGGGATTTTTTTTACTGCTCATGACTCTTCATTGATGCTAAAAACATTTTTGTAGATTTTTTTTCCATAACTTCTAATTCATTGAATACATCTGCTGTGAGTCATTTATGAGGATAAACTGACAGATTGAGACCAACAGAAATGAATTTGACATCCTCAGGTAGGAATAAACCATTTAAAAGGAGTGTACTTTAATTTGTCAATTTCGGGAATTCCACAGCCATTTAAATAAAGTTGGCTTGACTGTAAAAATTAATGTGATTCTGAAGTAGTTTCCCATCATGACCTCAGAGGAAGATACAGGATGTGTCCAGAGGGGGCGCTGTCACTCTGCCAACTCCTCTAAACTTTGATCAACTCAGGTTTTTTATATAGAAATCTTTAGTTAAAGAAACAATGTTAGTACAGTGCACCACGATACACTGTAAAAAATAAGTCGCCAGGGGCTTACAAACACTCAGGTGTAGCACCTCAGAACATTACATTATACAAATATATTAAAAAGAGCACACAGATCAACAGTCTTAATGGCCTTCATATTAGTGGAATGTCTAATAGTTTTAATGTACTGTTTGACCTCATTATCAAAAATGGAAAGAATTGGTTTCTGATTACTGTATAGACATTTGAGGATATGCCATTTGGCTAAATATATAATAAGAGCAATAATCTAAAATTGTTTTCTTTTGGCAGATGGATAGTCAGTGAAGCCGAACAAAAACATTTTCAAAGCATAAGGAAAAATCTGAATCAATACAAGTAGAAATCAATTTGCAAATATCTTCCCATAATTTGGTGGAGAAGGGGCAAGACCAAAATAAATGAAATGCATCTTCAGGGTGTCCTTCACAGAAAGAGCAATTTATGTCTGTCTTTTTTTTTAAATTGTTGCAAAAAAACTTTTGATGGGTAAAATCTGTGAATTATTTTAAAAGGTACTTCTTTTACTTTATATCTATCTATCTATCTATCTATCTATCTATCTATCTATCTATCTATCTATCTATCTATCTATATATATATATATATATATATATATATATAGCTGGCAGGTTCCAGGTCTTTCTCGAGTGAAGGTTATTAATAAAAGTGTTCCAATAAGATACCACATATGGGACTGATACGACATCTTTCTGAAATAATGAGCGTATACGACGATTTCTATTGCTTGTTGAGGAGAAACAAATCTGACCAATTTCAAGTTTGGTTGCATCAGTGGGTAATAATGTTGGAGTCTGTCCTGCTGTACTTCCAAATAACATGATTGCTCCTTTGGGGATTGCATTTATAACAATATTAAATTCATTAAGAGGGATTATGATACAATATTTTAGAGTAAATTCTTGATATGTCATGAGTGACCCATCTGGGTTATACAACTGATGAACCAAGAGTATTTTGTGAGTATACCAGAAAGGTTAAAACAAGGATTTGTTTCTGTATAAGATGTCTTTATTGTTCCACATGTAGTATCTGTGTGGGGAGAAATTATGTTTATAGATTAATGACCAAGAGAGAAGCATCTGTTTATGGAAGCTGGATAGTTTTGAGGGGATTTTTCAACACTGTAATTACAAAATAAATGGAAATTTAGGCCTCCTAATTTAGAGAAAATAAAATTTGGTATGAAGTTCCAAATTGAGAGTGGGTTTTTAATGAATTGTTTAAGCCCATTTATTTTGAAAGTATTGTTTAGAAGTCTTAAAAGTTAAGTCCACCCTTATCATATGAGTTCATTATTACTGATTTTATAATATAGTGGATTTTGTTCCTCCATATAAAGTTATACAGCAACCTGTCAATATCTTTTAAGACCCTTTTGTTCATATCAAAAGATAAAGCAGCATATGTAAGACGGGATATTCCCTCAGCTTTGGTCAGCAAAATTCTGCCTTTCAATGACAAATCTCTTTGTAGCCACTGGTTCAATTTTTTCTGGGTTTTGTTAATAATTAGGTCAAAGTTCAGATTGCACCTGGTTTCTTTATCTTTAGTAATGACGATTCCCAGGTAAGTAATAGTGTCTTTTGTATTACAAATGGAAGGGATGTCACAATATTTCAGAGTAAGCAATTCACATTTCTTTATGTTCAAGCAAAGTCCAGAAGCAGCAGAGAAAGTATTTATCAAGTCAATAGATAAAGGTATCTGAGAGAGATCTTTTAAAACTAATGTATCATCGGCCAGTTGGCTGATAACTTCGTTACCAGCTGTTGAGATACCTTTTAATGGACTGAGCTTTATAAAGTCAGTGAGTAGCTCAGTGCAAAGCAAAAAGAGATAAGGAGATATGGGGCATCCCTGTCTGACCCCACGTTTAAAAAACAAGAAGTACCAGCATGCAATCTGATTGAGCAGTTTCCATTTGTATACATTGTTTTGATAGCACTGCTGAAATAAGAACCAAAGCCAAACTTCTCTAAGGCATGGAATATGAATTTATGTTCAGTTGTGTCGAAAGCCTTGTAAAAATCTAAAAAATGGATCAGACTTTTATCAGAGCATAAATCGGAATAATCAATTAAGTCAAGTACTAGTCTAATATTGTTGGAAATATGTCTGTTTTTCATGAAGCCGGATTGAGTCTCGTCAATTATTTGATCTAAAACTGATTTTATTCTTTCAGCAAATATCAGTGCAAATATTTTATAATCATTATTAAATAAGCAAATTGGACGCCAGTTATCAATAAGGAGCAGATCTTTCTTTGGTTTTGGTATTAGAGTTATGAGGCCTTGGGTTAAGGAAGGAGGAAGGGATTGATTGCCTATACCTTCTAAGAAAAGACCGAGGAGGAAGGGTGCAAGCTGTTTGGAGAACGTTTTATAGAATTCAGAGGTAATCCCATCTGTGCCTGGAGACTTATTAGGCTTGAGGTGTTCGATAGCAGATATAACTTCCTGTAGTCTTAGTGGTCTGTCACAGAATTCCTTCAAATCAGTGTCGATTAACTTAGTTTCTGCAAGAGACCCCAAAAACTGAGAGGTGGATTCTTCACAATATTTTGATTCATATAATTTGGTATAGAAATCTGAACAATTAGCTTTTTTTCGAGGGTCATCTATAATGTCTCCATCAATATTTAGTTTTTGTATTGTGTTGTTTTTAGCTTGAACTCTTTCAAGTCGAAAGAAATAAGCAGTGTTCTGTTCCCCTTCCTCCAGCCATCTTCTCCGGTTTCTCACAAAGGCTCCTTCGGCCTTCAATCTATAAATGTGGGCCAATTTGTTTTGTAGACTCATTAAATGTTGATGTTCACTTTCAGTTAAATTTCGAGGTATTTTTTGTGTTATTGATGTTATTTCTGAGATTAGATTTTCTTCTTCAGCTTTTTTAGCTCTAGTGACTGAACTTCCGTATGCTCTAAAGCATTTTGATAGTTCGAATTTTAACAGTTCCCAATTACTACAGAATTTTTTTTCTAATAAAGATTTATTCCAAAAACGGTCAATTAGCGAAAGGACAGTTTTGGAAACAGCTTCGTGTTTAAGAATAGAGCTGTTCAATTTCAACCTCTGGTGAATATTAGGATTTAGAGAGATTTGTATTGAAATTGCTTTGTGGTCTGTTAAAGGAGGAGTGAGGATATTGACATTGATGAGGCTGCTATCAAAACAAGTGGAAACCAGCCAAAAGTCTTTGTGTGATAAACTAGTGTGCGCTTTACTGCTCCAAGTATATGACCTCACATCAGGATTGTTTTGTCTCCATATATCAGTTATACTAAATTTGTACATAAACTGTGTTTAATTAGAGGCCATAAAATAATTGGCTCGTGGAGGCCCCCTATCTTGAAGGCCATCCAAAGCAATGTTGAAATCCCCACTCATCCACCTCAGCACATCTCAGTGTAATTATTCCACAGCAGCAGCAGCAAAGTGAAAAACAGCCTCAGGTGTCTAAACATCAACAGGATTCTGGTTCAACAAGTTTTCACTTGGTTATCTGACTCTCCCTCAGCTTTGCCTACACTTCAATGGAATGGAATTTAGTGTCTTATCAACTGAGAAAAGAATGTTAGAGAATACTAATATAAACATCTAGTTTAAATTATGTAGTTTGAATGCTTAGTTCAATTACAGTTTTTCTCAATTGATAAGACACTAAACTCCATTCACTGCACACAGCCACCAACTGACTGCACACATTTCTCAAAAACAGGACTCTGCTGTCCAAATTTTGGACACTATTCATGGTTTGCACACAGTTTTCAAAACTCTTCCACTCTTTTTGCACAAGACTGAAAACGTTTTTTTGCTCATTTGAACACATTTTTTCACTCATAGCAGACATTTTTTAAAAAGTGAACAGTAGGAAGCAGAACTGGGACACTGCTCCAACACTGCTGTCACAATTAAAACACAACAGGTCAAAACTGAAAACACTTTTGCCAATGAACTGCACTCTATAAAACCTGCTGGGAAACAGAATTAGCTGTTCAGAATGGATGTCAGAGGAGCAAGAGGTCATGTTGGAAGAAGAGGACATAAACGACCCAGACCACGGCCAGAACCATAACCTGGACCTTCCGAGTCCTGGATCACTTTACATGGTCATGATCACTTTAAATGTTGTTTGTCACTTCAGTGACACGTCAATACTGGAACAATACAAACAGTCTGAAATGCTCTGAGAATACTGTAAAAAAAATCTCATCCATAAATCTGGTTCACAAGTGCTAGTAAAATTACAGAAAGTGTACATGACTGACTTTTCTCTGTTTGGTGTGCGTTTGTTCCAGAGAGTTTTTCAGTTGGATACTGATGATACTCATGAATACATCTGTGTGGATGAGGCTGGTTTCAACCTGGCCAAGAGGAGGAGAAGAGGGAGAAACATCATTGGACAAAGGACTATTGTCAGTGTCCCAGGTCAGCGTAGGGGAACGTAACCCTCTGTGCTGCAATAAGCAATCCTGGAGTAATTGATCGTCATGCAGTTCTGTACAACACCAAGCATTTGTTGACTTTCCTAGAGTGACTTGGTGAGGGTCGACTGACATGGGTACAGCAGGGCATTTGGCAAGAAGACACGTTTTTTGTTGTCTGGGACAATGTTAGATGTCATAGAGGACTATTGATTTGGGAATGGTTCAGTATGAACCCCCAAGTTGTTTTAGTTTTTCTGCTTCCATATTCTCCCTTTCTGAATCCTATAGAAGAATTCTTCTCTACATGGAGGTGGAAGGTATATGAGCAGCAGCCATATTTTGCTAAAATCTTTTCAATCAGAGGTCTTGACATGTGGTGATGTTTCTGTTGATGCAGGTCAGGGCTGGATCAGACTCACTAGGTCTTTCTTTCCAGAGAAAACATGAGGTCCTGTGGCCTGACCAGGCTGAAAGAATTGATGCAGATGTGGTGTAAATATCTGCATACTGTACTGTGTACAATACAGTGCTGTATTTTTTGTCTAACATTATTTTTATTTTATAATCTACAGTCAGGCACTGCAATGGCCCCTCTGATTTATTTGTAGGATGCGTTGGTGTTTAAGTTGTCATTTTTGAGGGCTGCATCATTTTTTGATATTTCATGTGAAAACACAGTGAGAGAGGAGTGTTTTGTATTTAGCAGTGCAGTGTCCTAGTTTTGCTTCGTGTGTCTTACAGTTTTTCTCGATTGCTAAGACACATTCCTGGAAAGTTGCTCTCCTTTTCCCTAAACTGTGAACACAAAACCTAATTTTCAAGCTACATTCACAAAACCTCTGACTCTTCTTGCAAAACCAAACTTTCACCCCAGAACAGTTCAATCTGTGCTCAAAACTGAACTTTGCTGTCAAATCATGCTTCAAGTCAATCAAAATTAAATACTCTACTGAGCAGTCACTAAACACTGCATAGAAAAAAGGAAAACACAATGCTCAGGACATGAAGCGGTAGAAATAAATGTTTGTTTAGGCTAAATGCATGTTGCAAAACAAAATACCTGGGCATTTGCAACACTTGTACATAGAAAAAAGAATTTGCAAAAAAAACAGAAATCCTGTGCATTTACATGGAGCACTTGTATGTAAAAATAAAGCACAAAAATTGACAAATGAAGTCCAAAGAAAAGAAGTGCATTACTCTGCCACAGCATCATTTCTCCGTACTGGGTCAGGCCACAGGACTTCATCTACATCACAGGACACATTTTCTCTGGCCAGGCAACGGGGAAAAACCCCTGACATGCCGTATCCATGCTCCTCTTCTTAGATTTCCATCCATTGTAGTGCCTCACAAACCAGTGCTCTGGCTTATATGTACCTTCACATCATTAGCCACAAGTGTGATCAATTTTGAGTTGTTGTGTTCAAGCGGTGACGCCTGAGCTTTAACTGTGTTTGACTTTTGCTCACCAGTGCTCACCATTTTGCAGCACAGGTGCATCACAATGACAATGTGTTGACAAGATGTGTCTAAACAGGTGAAAAGTGCTTATGGTTTTGCAAAAAGAGTGACTGATTCAATAAGTGGGTTCAGGCAACTGAGAATTTGGTTCAGACAATAGAGTTTAGTGTTTTAGCAATTGAGAAAAACTGTAATTTTGAAAACAGAGTTCAGATTTTGACAATAAGGTGCACTTTTGAAAGAAGTGTGCAGTGCTTTGTGAATTGTGTAAAATAAAAAAAATAATGTGCAACGTGAATTGTTTTAGGAAATGTGTGCTATTTTTCAGGAACAGTGTCTTATCAGTTGAGATGAACTGTAATCCAGAAACTATGAGCTGTCTTTCTCTTCTCTCTCCAGTTCTTCCCTCAGTGTCTCTCCTCCAGAAGACTCCCTCCTCTCCGGTCACCTGCCACGCTACAGGTTTCTACCCCGACAGAGCCGACTTGTTCTAGAGGAAAGATGGAGAGGAGCTTCATGAGGACGTGGACAAAGGAGAGATCCTCCCCAACCATGATGGAACCTTCCAGATGAGTGTTGACCTGAAGATTTCATCAATCCCTGCTGAAGACTGGAAGAAGTACGACTGTGTGTTTCAGATGTCTGGTGTCAAAGACGACATCATCACCAAACTGGACAAATCAGTGATCAGGACCAATGAAAGTAAGACTGGAATGAGAGATGATGAAGGGGGCTGAAACACATCTAGTTTGCTGTAATAATTCTACAGTTCATGTATTTGTATGTGCTTTGGCTGGAACTTCTTTTTCCTCACTTTGTCTTTTGGTTGGTTTCTTTCATATTGATTTTAAATGTAATTTTAAGGTTGATGTCAGTATTTCAATAATACGTCTATTAAAACTCCCAAAAAACTCAAAATTAAAGGGATGAAAGTGTTTCAAAGTAATTATTGATGTTCATCACAGTTTACTTCACTTTGATTAAAACTGAATAATGTCAACAATTACACATAGATTTAGTTCACTTTTATTTTTCCGTCTGCTTCATTTATTTTAGGACTTGTGCAGACAGAATCTGCAAGGACCTTTTGATGCCTTTTTAGTGTGTAACCACAGCTCATGAGTTCAACTTAAACTTAAACTTAGATGACTTTATTAATCCCTGGAGAGAAATGAAGTTGTTACAGCAGCTGGATATTCAATTATAAATAATAAAGAATAAGAAAACACAAAATATTAAGGAATAAAGTAAAGGTAAAATAAGATGAGATGAAATTACATTCAATTAAACTAAATTAAAACAAAGTGAAATAAGATGCAAATATAGAAAATACAAAATAGAAAAAAAATCAGAATATACAACGGAATATACAAGGGTGACAGTATTTTTTATTAATTTATTTAAAAGAGTACACAAAAATGTGCAAATGAAAATGTGAATTTACAGCCACAGTATTTCTATAACTACTGGACAGTTGTAGAAGAGGTTTATTTAATAAATGGGATAATGTATGGTTTGAATCTTAACAAAACAGTCAAAATAAAATTTATTTGCTAAATATGTTGCTTGCAGTTAAAAGAAACATGGAATTTAAATATGTTTGTTAGAAGCTCTCTTGATGTGTATTTCCAGGGCTAATAACATTTACACCAGTCAAAGGTTTGGACACCTTTTCATTCTATACTTTGCATTATTTTCTACATTGTAGATTAAAACTGAAGATTAACACTTTTCTTTGTTTAAAACATAGTTCCATATGTATTCCTTTATATTTTTTATGTCTTCAGTATTAGTCTACAATGTGTGAAATAATTAAATAAAAACCACTGAATGAGAAGGTGTGTCCAGACTTTTGACTGGTAGAGTATGTGGGACAGAAACCAGCTCAGAGACATGCAGCTGAACAAAGATAACAAAGCTGAAAGAAGAAATGAGTCCAGACTCTCTAATTATGTCCTTGTTAGCTGGAAACAAAATAAAAATTACCAACAGGAACACAAACATAGAGTATCTGTAAAGTAAACCTTGATTTTTACAGGACTGTCAACTGTCAAATTTATGTTTTTCTTTTCTCACCTGCTTCATGTATTCAGGTTGTGATTTGTTTGTTTTTATTTGCTCAACAGGAAATCCTCTCCCCATGATCATCCCCATCGTTGTTGCTGTGGTTGTTCTTTCTGTCATCGCTGTGGTTGGATTCTATGTTTACAAAAAGAAGAATGGTGCGAGAACAAAACAGATGTTTTCTTTCAGCGTTTTGACTTTATCTGCATTGCAAAAATGAAATAAACCTTAAGTCCGAGCACAGTAAAATCTATAAGTAATTGCTGCAAAGCTGAGAGCTACAGCTTTATGAAAATACGACTACTGTATAATATTAATGTAAGGGAGAAGTGATTGGAAAAAAATAATGTAGAACAACTTTCAACTGCAACAACTGAAATCATTTTTATTTTCTTGTAATTTCAGGCAAACGTCCTCCATCTCGTAAGTAAAACATTTTTGAATCTATTTTCTCTGATTCAGTATAGATTTAAATGGTTTCTGTATTTTGTGCAAAATTAATCATTTAGTTTTATTTGTTTGTGAAACTCAGTATTGATTCAGATCACAGAGGGAGTTAATGTGTTTCTCACTTTACAGCTGTAGAGAACAGAGAGGTTCAGGAGGAAATGCTTCCAAAAGCCTGAATGACAAACTAAACCCTGCACTCAGTGAGTTGGTTCATAAGTTGAACAAAACTGATTTAAAACATGTTATGTAAAGTTTAACATTAAAACTTCTGTCACATTGTAGCTGTAAAAACAATAAAGTTCAGTTAATCCTTCAAAAATGTGAAGCTGTTATACATGAAGTTCAGTTATATTTTAGGAGAAATAGAGAAGTCAAAGTAAAGTAATAGAAAATATATCAAGTTGAAGTAATATTAACCTTTAGAAAACAGTGACAGCACTTTATTAAAATGGTTGAACTGAGTGAGAATAAATGTTTGTATTGTTTACCTATAAAGGGTATTGTAGGTAAATACTTGACAAAATGTCTGAATTATAAATATTGAAGGTCCAAATGATTCCGTTATTATGTGGTTTAACTATTGTCAAGTGGGGCCTAGTTATTTGAGATCCCAGGAGCAACCACCACCTAAATAAAAGCTTTAAGCAAACCAATGAAAAGTTAAAATGAGAAACTATATAAGTTAACCACATGATTATGCTTATGCTTGATGCAAGAATGATATTAATAGGCTGATATATATTCTGGAAATGATGATTGCTATAGAAGAGAATGATTTAAAATGAGTTATTTGATCATGCTAAGAAGAATGATTTAAAAAGTGATTCAGTGTAACTAAATGAGTTTTGAATGGAAGTAATCTGTGCTGTTCTGAGCTGTGTGCAGGGCAAAAAGCAGAAGTCACCATGACACTGCAGAAAGGAGGACATTGAGGAAGTTCTGTGGCCAAATATGGTCTTGGCAACATGTCTCAAGCAATGTGTGTGTGTGTTAACAACGGAAGGTGGATGCTGTGTATTTGCTGTAAAACCATGACTTCTGTATTACTGATGTATGTGATAACAAGTTGAATGCATGAGTTAGACGGTGTCAGGGGCGTACCTAGCCAGAGATGTGTGTATTAGAGGATGACACTATAAAAAGAGAGAGTCAGAGACACTGAATTCGGAGTTCTCCCCCGGAGGGGAGAGATGCTGCTCGCCGGAGCTGCAAGAGATGCTGCTCGCCGGAGCTGCCGGGGAGCATCGCCAGAGTTCTGAAGAATCTTCACCAGACCCTTTTGCCCAAGAGACGTGAAGACAATGCAGGACTTAGGCTCCAGAGTTCGCTGAGAACATCGTTGGAGGCAAAGTCTTTTTCTGACTTTGTTCAACAAGCGAGGACCACACTCTGCCAGACGGAGAGTCCTGAGAGGTCTACAGTTACTCTACAGAGATGAAGAGAGGCAAGCACCTGCGACGTCCAGAGAGGCGCAGGAGGCAGCAGCAGAGGGCTGCTCCACTCCAGGGGCTGGAGGACCCAGTGACCCACCACAGCCTGATGAGACGGGGGCTTTCCACCACCACCACCCGACTGAGAAGACAGCTGAGACGCCCGCACTTGTGTTCCAGCTGCTACTAAAGATAACTGCCAGACCAACGATTGGCTTTTGGGACCTCTCCACTCCCCCTGCCTAGGAAGAACACCCTCTGCCCACAAAGAAGACTTCGTACCGAGTCTGCTGGTCCACGGAGGAGTTCAACTAGACGCAGGTCAAGACCGGGCGTGGCAGCTAAGGCCTGGTTGTCCGCTCTCTCTCCTAAATTTACTAATTAGAGAAGATTCTCAGGTACGCTCAGCTTAGTTTAGTTTAGTTTGAAATAATCAGAAATAATTAAATTGTTTAATCATGAATTAATGCTGTGCCCCTGCTAATAATTGCTTAATAAAACGCTATATTGCATTTAAAGAGAAGTCTAATGAAATGATTATGATTCACCTATTCTGCATAGTGGTAAAAAGTTAAGTTGATTGTGTGCATTAAATCTAATGGTTCTTAAAGGTTACTTTAATCCAACTAGTTATTCAAACATTACCCCTGAGGTTAGTTATCCAAACCTCTAAAACGAACCTAGGAATATCAACAAGTGCCACAGTTTTAAGAGGAAAGCTGTCGTTAACAAACGTGGTCAATAAATCAATTCTACTACTTAGGTGGGCTGCTTAGTAAGAGAGTATTTATTGAAGTAAGAGGGGTAAGACGTTTGGAAGAAGACAGTTAGGACCAAGGCGAGTATTCCTCGACACCAGCTTAATTATTCTGCTGAAACCTGTTAGGTGGAATACTAATAGGGAGATAGAATCTAACCCTTTAAACGGAGAGCTGGTCCTGAATTAACCTGAGGAAAGGGTTAAAGAAGGCTATACTGACCGACACTATATTTTATTTTTCTTTCTTTAGGTTTATAGATACATTTTTTCCACTGAAACAAGGATCAGTGTCACCACATTCTCCTCCATAAACTGGAAATTCATTGGATGTTCATCATTATTATAAACTGGTAGAAGAAGTGTTGGGGATTGAGTTCGAAATATTTTCTGATTCAAATTCAAGAAAAAATGAAGAGTCATCAAACAAAGTGATACTCAATAGTTTTATGCATTTAGTTCTGAATTTAAAAGTGGAATTTCTGCTGATAAAACATGACAAATGTCTGCAGAGAATTAAAACATTAAAACGATATAAAATCACTGAAAGCATCTCAGTGTTGTTCATACAAACACAATGAATCAGAGAATTAACACATTTATCATATTTACTGTTAGATATTCAGACAAAATGCTGCACGAAATACAAACATCAGTTCAAATATTTGTCCTGTTGTGTAAATATTCTGTAAAGATCTTGTTTTGATTCCAAGCAGATCTAAGACAGTTAAATTTTATGCTTAAAGTTGTTCTTAATTAAGAAACGGTGTTATTGTTCTACAAAATCATTTTTTCATGTGTGGCTTAATAGTAGATTGTACGGTTCTTTTGGTATATTTAATTTTTCAATACACTGTTAAATGTTCTTGAACATTTTTCCTGCTGGTAATTCAGATTCACAATGACCTTTTTATGTTTGATAAACATTTAAAAATTAAATAGTGAAGTTACATTCACTTCTTGAGTTGATCTTAGTGGATGATTGTCCCTTATGTTGCATATCTGTGTCTTTTGTGATTCCACCTGCAGTTTCCATCCAGCTACACTTTCATGAATGCTGCCTGAGTGTTCTCTGTTGTCTTAGTGTTTCTCTGTAGATGATGAACTGTTTCTCTACACATAAGTGAAGGAGAAACTTGACTTTTTCACATGATGAGAGAATAACACTGATGATTTAGTTACAGGCCTTTTTAGTGGAATAATTGTGTATTTTCTCATGTCTGGTTTGCTGCTGTCTCTAAAAAGAACATTTGTGCAATAATAGAGATTCCTCTAATTTTATTTGTTCACAGCTACTGTAGGGTTATTAAAACATGTTAAGACAATATTAACTTGTTATCATTATTATTATTATTTGATGTGTGTGTAAGATTTAAGCAGGTCCATTCAGCTCTTCCTCATATTTCACAGATTGTAGTTCTTTTGCTGTCTTCTGGAAAAATAAAATAAATTAGTGATTGCACTGAAGTCTGGCCACAACTGTTGTTCCACTTTTCTATACTTTATACCTACAGTATAATGTCCTCTGAAGACATACACCAGCCTGTATCACATTTCATTTTTATTGACGTTATGATTACAATACCTTTTTAAAGTTACAATCCAAACATAACTTTTGTTGTTTTTTTCAAGTTCTGCCATTAAATGCTAACATTTCATCAACTTGGCAGGTTATGACAGTTATCAGAAGGTTAAAATATTCACTGGTATTTAAATTGATTTTTGTTTCTTCAGTGTTGAAAACATCAAAACTCTGAAACCTAAGAGGCTTCATGGAAACTGACGTTACAGTTTGTGCCACTACGGTGAGTTTCATGTTTAATGTGTGATAAAGATACCAACCTTTATGATATTTTAATCAATGAATTCTATAATAAACATGCAGTGTGTTCAAATGATAAGATACTGTGATGCTGGAATATAAAAGCTTCACCAATCCCATGTTGGTCTGATTTTTTTCAGACTGTCGACATTTTTTTGGCTTCTGTTTTTGGGTGTTTTTGAACTCAGATAACTGCATTTACACACAGTATATTCAATACATATATTCTGTATATTTACCAACACTGTGTTATTCAATAACCTACCAGTCATGTGTTTGTCTTACTGAATGTATGAAAGGTTGACATCAAATAGAACTAAAAAACCTTTCCTCTCAGTGATTTATTTTCTTTAACTTTAAGAGCTTTGTCACTTCTGTCAGCAAAATTACATGACCTGTTGGGTTTTTCTGCTTCCAGTTGAGCAAAATCAGTCTTTGTGCAGACAATGTGACAAAACCTGTCACATTATAAAGACTATTTGACACATCTGTCATGACAAATTCAACACTGAACGCAAACACAACTGTGTCTGGTTTGATCTGCTTCTGTAAGACCTCAGACAGAATTTGGAGTATTTTAGTCCAGTGGTTAACAGGTTCAGCTTCAGTTCCAGAACATCAAATCAAATCAAATCAAAGCCTTTTTTGTCATTGTAGGACAGTGCATACAATAAAATTGGGAATGCTGCTCCATCTGGTGCACCACAAAATAATTTAATGAACAAACCAGAAGTGAGAATATATCAACATAAATATAGTATTACAATTAAATATTAAGCTCAAAGAATTTTACTTTTCTGTTCGGAACTTCATTTGTGCCAGAGCACCTGTGCGTATGTTGTACATACAATTCACGTACACAACAACATAACACACATAATAAACACAGGCAATATACTATACACAGAACACAGATAGATATAAGAATTTTCATGCAAGTGTAGTGAAAAATATTTACAGTGGGTACCCAGTTGTTGCATGAATTAAGCTTGATGCATAGTTTTAACTCAGTGAATGATGAGTGATTGTGTTCAGAGCGCTGATGGCTCCAGAGAAAAAACTGTCTCTTAGTCTGTTTGTCCAGGTTCTGTGTGCTACATGTGTGCTAATGAAGCTGGTGTCTGTCCACATCAGTCACAGTCCTGGTTTACTGTAGGAAACATCTTGGAGAGTCTCAGTTTTGATAAAGACAGTCTCTGTAAGATCATGAACTGCAAAATTACCTCTTTAATGAACACAAGAGGAATGGAAGTGGACTTTTCTCCACTGATCCTCTGTGATCTCTCCTCTCAGTTCCTCCTGTCAGGACTCTGCTGCTGATCTAACATTGTTGGATTGTTTATTTGTGATAGCAGGTCAAGAATTTAAGATACAGTTGCTTAGGTTAAATATGTGGATATGAACAGTGCATCCTAAAGCAACATAATATATCAGTTCATGTTAATTTTTACAGATCAGATCAGTCAGTTGGACAGTCTTTATTTCTAGCGTTGTGTTGGTAAGATCATTTTAACAGGTTGTCTGGTTAAATCAACGTCTACACTGAAGCATGTAGAGCTACAGAATCAACACGTTCCACTAGAGAACATGAAGAACAATAATCATTTTCAGCAGTCATCACTGGGACAGATTCAGAGTGATGAGGTTGAACTGGACTGAGGCGTCAAACTCAGAGGATTCTCTTCCTGTAGTGATGGATCAACTTTATCCAGCTGTCCATGTGGTGACCTAAACAAACACACAAAACAGATAAACACACATGTATATACATATTCCCACATACATGTACACATAAAGACAAAAATGACAAGTGACTTTATTAGATGCTGGCAAATATTTAGTATGACGTACTTTTCCATTAACAATAAAGAAGGAATATAGAAAAGAGCAAACACATTACAGACCAGAGTCCACAGAAACACTAATGATTGATGCTGTGTGATATTAATATTTATTTCCTTTACAATGTAACACCAAGTGCCAATACTGACACTGATACTTGATGTGTACAAAAGTTTAATGTGTTCAGAGAAGATAATTAAATAGCAGGTTATTTCCATTTCAATTTCCAATCATCTTGTGATTGTTGCTGGATTTGAAGAATCATCTACAAACAAAACAAATGTGCAGGACAGACTGACTAACTGAGCTACACTCCACTGAACCCTGATTCTTACTCAGCCTGAGCTTTGGAAGTTTTCTGATTAACTCCTTATTCTGATGTGAGAAACACTGAAACTGCTGTAGAGTACAAACCTCCTCAAACTGCACAGACAGGAGAAAATGGCACAAGCTGTAATATAAGTACATAAGAAAAAGTCACAGATGAAACAGAATGTTGGAAGGAGGGATTCAGTGTCCTTGTGTGGCATGTGGAATAAAAGCAAGAAAAAACTAGAGACAGAAAAAAGAACATTCACAAACTGCTTCCAACAGTCAGCAGAGCTATCTGCCTTCTAAACCAATTATTCTCCAGCTTCTTTCTGGGTGCATTCATATAAATAGGGAAGAAGCTTGACATTCCACTTTAAACTAGTCAATCAGGACACATCTATTATCCATTCATGTCTGACATCCCACCTATTCAGTGAACCTATAAAACAGCTGCTCTGGAAGAATGACTCCTCTGTAACCTCCAGGACAAGATGGTCTCTGTCAGGAAGTAACTGACAGGTGATGACTTCTGTAAACTTAATGTCTTTTTAACAGGCTGCTCGTTTTAATCAGACAAGAAAACATAACTTTTAAAAGTACAATTTTCTGTGTATTCGCTGCAGCTGTAAAACTTCATGAACAGAAAAACAGGATGGTGTGTGGTTCATGTCCACCTCTCTGCACTAAATGGTCTGCATGTGGTCAGTAGAGAGCTTGTGGTTCATAACAGATAAAACTGGTTTTAGTGAGGATTCACATTTATTGGTTCATCTGATTTCAGTTTAATTAAAAACAAAATTAGAGGGAAGGAAGCAGATCTTTCAAAAACTGTTTCCTATGTGTCTCCATCTCACATCTGCTGTCCAAGCTGTTAATTCAAAAGAAAAACAAGAGAACTACTCGTCTTTTAGTTTGGGTTTAAAAAGACAATTTAGGCGTTTCACATGATTTTCTGAAATCCTCACAATCTCTGAATATCTGCAATATAAAGATTATAAACATCAGCACTAAATATTGATAGATGACATTTAAGTTTCAAATAGTGGAAACTCCTTCAGTCAACTCAAGTATAACTGTCTGTCCTGAATACTTCCTAGCATCGGCATTTATTAGCAACAAATACATAAACATTAGCAATCTTTGCACATTCAGCTTTACTTTGCACTGAAAGTATTTTATCGTATCTTATTCTAAATCTTTTTTATAGTATTTTTTCATCTCGTAAGTTTTTCCTACCTCCCTAATGTCAGCTAAATGTAATTTATGTTGTTGTGATTGATGCTGCAACACCACAGTTTCCCTTTGAAGATCAATAAATTAATCTGTTTGTACTTTAATCTATTTTCATCAGTTTGATTTTTAAATACTGTACTTCACTAAATTTCCAAGAGAAATGTTTTTGTTTGGTTGTTCCTTTTTGCTTTGAAAAGTTTTTTTTTTACAACTTTATTTATTTATCAAATAATATTTAACATAAAAACACATTATAGGCTTTTAAAACGAATAGTGGACTTTTGTCAGGACTTTTTCTTGTAGTTTCTGTTGTTAATCTAAAAAAACTGTGACATTTCAGTGTAGACTAATGCACAAATTATGTTTTTCAGACCCTTACAGCTCCAGACAACACTGATCGTGACTGATACTTTCTATACAGTAATTCATCTTTAAATAGGAAAGTCTGCAAAATGTTGCTCCTTAATATACACTAACATTTTATTGTGACATTTTAGGTATAAAGAAAATGTGACTAACTTTATTTCCCACAGTAAAGACAAAAAGATAATACAATGCGATAAATCATGTAAATATTTAATATAAAGTATTGCATTTCATGTGATGTTTTTCTATCTTTTATGATTTCTTTAAAAAATCTCTTAAGAGATTTCAGAGATCTTTTTTATGTAGTGTTTGTTGGAGGTGAATTTCTTCATAACATGAAACATTTCAGGCATTCAAATAGTCTTAGGTTTCATAAAACAGTGATTCTGTTCATTGACACTAATAATTCAAGATCAATCAATCAGTCAATCAATCAATCAATCTTTATTTGTATAGCACTTTTCCTCCAATGAAATCGCATCACAAAGTGCATCACAACATTAAAACATTGAAATAAAAACAAGAAAATCTTTCCCTCCCACTCTGGGTATACATATATATCTACACACACACACACACACGCACACAATCACCACAACTGTATGGAGACATGGCATGGCACCAAGGGTAATGGAAAACGTCACCACTGGGGTCGTCCATACTGGGAGGAGCCACAGGCCATGACCGCCGGGGGTGCCGTCACGTGGACCCCCTAGACCCCGACAGACAGGGGACCCCACACCAAGGTGGGAAGCCCTGCATCCAACCGGGGCGAAGGGACCCGCGGACAGCTCCCCCAGCAGCAGTCCATATGCTGCAGCCAGTGAGGAGGACCCCCCTGAGGAAAGACTGAAGTTAAAGAAAAAAGAAAAAAAAATTAACATACAAAATAAAGGGGCCGTACAATAAGATGAATAAAATGAACAGTTAAAGTAATAAAAATACATAATGGATGAGTAATGATAATAACACAAGAAGGAATTAAAAAGTTAATTAAAAGACTATGACCAGAATTTATTTGGATGTTTTTGACATTATCAAATTTTGTCTTTTACACTAACCTTGCCAGCAAGTTGATTTCTCGCGATATTTTGAGTTCACAAATCTCTCAAGAAACCATCTTGCTCCGCTCCCGCATTCACTGTTCGTACCAATGACGTATATATAGAGCTAGACCGCTCACTGCTCGGCGGACAACAGCAGCGCCATGGTAAATCGGCGCTGACTTCCGGTAGTGGCAAGAAGCTGTGGCACGCTATTTGATCCTGTGTAAATACACCAACTTCAAGGCCTGCTTGTCATCAGTAATGGGACAATATGTGTTATGTTATGGCTTTTACTGTTAGCAGACAATAAAATCTCTGTCCCAGGCACGTTTTCACGGCAATCACAGCGTTGTTTAGCCCTCACAGACAGAGACAGAGACCACCACACAATAATGAGTGCTGAATGCTGATGCAGTGATTGTGTCAATAACAAATGTGTCATACTTTCTGCAGCATTAGTGTTTTACTTACCTGGGCTCTAAAAAATATTCGAACCAATGCCAAATAAGAAAATTAGTGTTTTAAACAATTTTTCTCCAATTCAAATTATTCAGTTGGACTTTGAAAAGCAGCACATGCAGTAGAAAAAAATTCCAAATTATGTTTTATTGTAAAGAGGGATGGAAAATTCACAAGGATATCAACAGGGCAGAAAACTCGTGCACGTTGTCATCTACAAGCTAAACTAATCAGCTTAACAACCTGCACGGTGGTTTTTCACAGCTGCTCAGACCCACATACCCTGGAATGGTTGCTTTTTTCCTCCCACAAAAATGGCCATAAGAAGTTTCTGGAGGAGCAATTCTTGCAGTCAGAACACACAAATCTTCTGGTTGCCTCAAAACAAAGCTTCAGCTATTCTATTTGTAAGTCAGCTGTGGAATTCAAAACAATGAACGAATTAAGATCCTATGAAAAGCTTAATTTGCTTTTGTTCTGTTAAATGTGAAGCAGATGACTCTGACACCTGAAATGGCAAAGAACTTTCATGAAAGTTCCACAAACACGTCAACAAGAACAGCTTGCAAAAAAGTTCTTGAGCAAGAAATCAAGCAACATTATTTATGTAGTACCTTAACATACACAGAGGTTTTTCAGAGTAAAATGTAAAAAATAAAGTAAGTAGTGTAATAAAAAATGAAGTCACTTTAATCAGAAAAGGTTCATTGAATACAATGGACACTCATTTCTAGAATAATTAAAACTGATTGAGTAAAACAGCCAAAAGAAGACAAGAAATAGAAAAAAATAAAAGCATGTCAGACACTAATTGCAACAACCAACAGAAAAGAAGTTAATTTAAAGTAAATGAAAAAAAGTGCAGATAAATTTATTAAAAGTATCGTACAACATTAAAGTGTAAAACTTGTAATTTCCTCTACAGCAGGTGATGCTATGACTGAGTGCACATTGGCATATGGATGTCATCACTGCAGGACTGTGATCAATCACAAACTTTCAGGCAGATTGCAGTATGTAGACGGCATTTATACAGCACATCATGCTTCATGATGAACCATCAAAGTTCAGTCAACCCTTTGAGTTTAATTTGCAATTTTCATAAATATTCAACCTAAATGCGTGTTGTATATATGTCCCAATTTCAGGTGTTGTGGAGTTACAAACAAATTACATTATTCTGGTAAAGAAACAGGGTCTATCAACATCAATTTACCTGTAATTGAAAATTAAGTGTGATCAAACATAGTTAATAGCTTAGATAGTTTCCATATGAATGTTGGGTATCACAGCCGCAAAACTGTTTAGATAATGTTGTGGAAGGCAAAAGTACAGTTATCTGTGAACCAGTCATCATCTCATGAAGCATTAACAAACATTGATCTCAGTTCTAGTGCACTGTGTGGGTGAGCAATGTGCAGTTACATAATTATATTTACATATGCTGGATGTCACTCATATGTACTTCTAAACAAGGAATACCTTTATATGCATCAAGCATGGAATGAGCATCATCAGACAGGGCTTGTATTTCCTTGGTTTTAGCTAACATGGCCTCCAACGTCACTCTGCAGCGCTTCTCTCTACGTTTGGCATTGTTGAAGTCCTGCCTCAGCTTTTCATGCTGTACACTTAGATCGTCATATTTCCTCTTCAGGGTGTCAATGTCTGTACGGTATGCATGGTGTTCACTAACAGCAGCACTGCCCTCTTCAGGCTCTTGTTCAGGCTCCATGTCCATGTGCTGGTATAATGCCACTGCTGCCGGGCTGCTTTGGGTTGTCCTCACTGCCATCTAAAACATTTGACAAAAAAAATTAACATGCAAATTCCCAAAAGATTTGTTTCTGTTTCACCAATACCTGAAAGAAAACATTATCACAACGAATGGCTGCAAATCACTAGCCAAAAACCGATCCTGAATCATTTTCATAGCCACACAAACTGACAAGAAAAGTACTAAACTGAAATAATGAGCAACCATTAACAATTAAAGAACATAACCTTTTTCTCTGGTTTCCCCAGATTGAGGGATGGTACAGCCCCTGGCCTGAGAAGCTTGTGTTGAGCATGTTTTGAGAGGATGAAGTCCTCCTCCCTGAAATGGTTGCTGCAGACATAATTATGATCATCTCCTCTTGGTCCCCACCGCTTCTCTACTGATGGCCTGTATCCATTGCTCTCTCAGTGTGCTGTCCTTGGACTGCTTGGGAAACCTGAAATGTGTGGCATATTATAATCCATCCATAGACAATGATGCACTGTGACTGTCATTGAATACTGATAGTCACACCAGCTTACACTGTACAGTTAGTGATTCAGCTAAACTGGCTGAGTGCAGCACTCAAGACAAGGTCAGAAGGAGTTTCTGTTTGCAAACAAAGAAGCAGAGCAAATTTGAGGCAGAATGCCCCAAATAAAAGAGCCACTTACTTATGAAAGGAAATATTACAAATCGACTGGTGCAGGAGATGGCAGCACACGACTTCACCATGGTCAGATATTAGCCACGTCCATCTGAAACCATAACAACAGAGACACTTAAATTAACAGGTTCATGATGTGATGATTGCAAGGTGAGTGTCAGCATGTTTCCTTTCACTTACATTCCAGAGAAGGAATCACAAAACTGGTGGCATTGAAGGAGCTAGCAGAAGTGTTAACTGCTAAGTGCTATGCAGCGACGTATGCACTGTCAGTGTCAGATATGATCATGCCGTGCTGCTCACCTTCTCAAACAGATTTCTAGTTCATTAACACATATTTTCTGATGACAAAAATAGCCTTGTCACCCGTCACAGGTCAGAGTGAGACCACAGGCACAGGGGGAATGGCGAGCCATGAGCATGACAGCGAACTGGGAACTCTCCTGAGGAGAGTCTGCTCAGCTGCAGTCAGTGAAAAACCCAGCCAGTGCTGGTCTAGGGCCTCCTGGTCTGGTGTTCTCAACGTATTTCAAGCATTGTGACTTGATTCCAACACAGAAGTTTACTGTACCTTGGTAAATCACGAAACACAAAGTCACATACCGCGCTGGCGTTCCAATGTGAAATCCCCGTCTTGCCACTACCGGAAGTCAGCTCCTATTTACCGCCTCTCAGCGGCCAGTGAGCGGTCTAGCTCTATATATACGTCATTGGTTCGTACAGAGCCAAGTTGGCACGGGCCAATCACGCAGCAGTATTCGTGTGTGGGGCAGGATATCCGGGTGTGAAGACGACACCAAGCGCCAGTAGATCAAAACAAACATGGCAACGGAGGACAACGATCGTGTAGATGCTGCTATTAAGTCAGTTTTAGCTGAATCTCCTGTCGTTTCTTTGAAGGAAGAACAGCGAGAGGCGCTTTGCGCATTTCTGGATGGTAAACATGTTTGTGCTTTTTTACCTACGGGTTTTGGTAAGAGTTTAATCTACCAATTGGCTCCGCTCGTTGTGAAGATCCCGCGATTGGCTAAAAACAAACCTGTCAGAGGAGGGACATACCGTTGCATTGTCCAATCCGTGCCTCTTTCCTCCGAACGGATTTACATGGAGCGGTCCCAGATTGATATTGTGGAGTACTATCAAGTACTACACAATTATTAATCTGGCTATTGCCAGGTTACTTTTACACAGGTCAAAGGTAAATACATGATCTGTCTGTAGGGGGCGCTGTCTCACTGCTGACTTCTCTGTACAGGTGATAAACTCAGGTGTTGATCAGCAGTGAGACTTTATCCACCACAGTTCAGCCTCAGTGCCATTAATATAGACAGTGGCGGCTGGTGGTGAAATTTGTTGGGTGGGCTAACAAATGCATAATACAGATTAAATGGTTGACACACCACCTATGATACAGTTACATCTATTACAGGTACACTATACTTTTTTAGTGCTCTACATCTCTCACTCTCACTCTCTCTCTCTCACATATACACACACACAGGTTGTCTCATCAGCTTGCACAGCCACAAATCCACAATTCCTTGTTGAGTCCATGCGGTATCTCCTCCAAAAAGTAAGCATGAGAAACAGAAAAGTGAATTCATAGCTATACTTGCCGTTAGCCAGTCCTTTCTGTCAAACCAAGAAATGCAAAACTTATGATTTTGCCGTTTGTCCCATTGAGTTATTTGAACATCGTTTGGCCGATGTGATCCCAGTCTCTTAACTTCCAGCTTTTCCTCCAAAGACATTGAGGAAAATGGACAAGAAAGCAAATAATTCACCTCGTTCATGCTAACGGCCGTCATAGCTTAACTTTGTCTCCCTCCTTCCTAACTCTGTCACAAATGGCAGCACCGGTGTGTCAACTCGCTGCTAGAGATAGTAAGAGTTGCGACACTCATGCTCTCGCAGCGGGGCGGTCACGTGGTTCATGTAAGCCTGAATAGTTCCAAACAGGCAGCGCTGTCATTTCCTTCTATGGGACTGAGAGCGGCGATTTCACGGTAAAAAAGGAATAAAATCACACCTCCAAATACTTGTTTGATTATTAATTCATTGGAGTATGTATGTAAATGTCAGTTTTACATTTTGAGCCGTAAGGTGACATATTAAAGACACTTTTGGGGTTTTGGAGGGAATGTTTCACATTCGTGTTAGCATGGAAAATCGACTTTTACACAGAAATGTAAGATGATTGAAAATGTTAATTTTTGCCCAGCTGGATTATTGTATTTCCAGGCAATGTCTATCTTTCTCTGATTCACTTACCCGTAGTCTGGCAATTATTGAAAAGCAGAGTAACAACAGTCCATTCAGCAGATAGTGTCCAACCACTTCTGATGAGGCAGGAGTTGACTCACTATAACCATTTTAAGACATACACAAAATATATATTCAAGAATAACAACTCATTATGTTTTGATGAATGAAATAGTATGTTTTATTGACAATGGGAGAAACAATGAGGGTCTTCGTGTCTTCAGTGAGGGCTCTCGGGATACTGGCGGATAGATAGATATGATAGATATTAATAAATATATTTGTTAAATACTTACAAGTATAAGTTTATGTATTATAAAGGGTCTCATATAAAGGACGTAGTCTTGACAATTAAAAAGAGGTAGCGATGTAGCTCGGTAGCTTTCAAAGAAGAGCTAACAAGCACAAGGCAATGCCTGAAATTCGGTCATCTGCTAATATTCACAAATACAGATAAATGTATGCACCACAAAGGGCTTCTGATATAATATAAAGATGTTAAAATTAAAAAGAGGTAGCAACTCATCAACAATTAATCCGTCAATATATCCCTGGAGATAACTTCACAGCTAACAGCAGAGTCGAGCTAAAAAAAAGTAGCAGAAATTCGGTCGTCTACCAAGATAAAATATATATATAATTACGCTGCGCAAATACAAATAAAGCTCAGCATATGCATCATAAAGAGCCTCTGATAAAATATAGGCAGTTGACAATTCAAAAGAGGTAGGCATTTCATCAACTTACCTCCACATATACTGAACGACCTGCAGTGCAAATGAACGCTGGCTATCACTGTCGAAGCCGTGCTTGGAACTAAACAAGCCTCCACAACCCGGAAGTAGACCGAAAGAAAGCGTACAACGGCACCCTATGGGAGTGTCGCAACCATAGATATATACAAACGCTACATGTCTCGAGACGGAGTCGGCGGCGTCGTCACTTGGCGGCCATCTTAGGACAGGGGACTGCTCTGGCGCACTGTACTGTAGTCAATGGTAAGGTAGATGATTTCCTCACTTTAACACTCATAACTCGCTCAGTTCTTGATTGATTTACAAACGGTTTAGTTTATTACAAACCTTATTAACGTGGCTATGATTCAGGCTCAATTCCGAAATCGCAGCTTTTCGTTTTGAAAAATGCGGCATAGTTGTGTGTCTTTTCTGCCTGGCTACTCACATTGAAGATGGTGTTACTCACAATCTGATTTTCAATTATTAGGTTTTCCTGAGACCAGCGTTTTTTGAGAACCGAATCTTTAGGCGAAATTACATTCTTTGTGGTTGTGGTTGTATTTATTTGCTTGTTAAGAGACTTTGATTGAGACCTTAGACTTATTGTTTGTATACATCTATGCCTGGATTAGTTAGCCTGCAGCCGAAATGCATTGTGGGTAATGTAGGCACCAGGTTCATGAAAAGAAAAGACATCATCTCTTTTTGTTGTGCATTGATTTTGGTTGAGCTTTGTTTTTATCTGTGCATTAGAAAGCTGATAGTAATAAAAAAAGTGCAATGCTAAATATTAAAATTACATTTACATCCATTTATGCTGAAAAAAGCTGATATCTGTGTTCATTATTATATGAATTCAATGGTTTTAATTATTCTTATGTAAGCAGTAAAACAAGTACATCTCTGACGTTTATAACAAACCAAGCTGTTGTAAAATCGGTTGAAAATTGAGCTATCTACAGTGATTTTAAAATCCATGCTCCATTGACTTTAATGTTATGAGTGATCGAGCAGCCCTGTCCCAAGATGGCCGCCATGTGGCGACGTTGCTCCCCATAGGCTGACAGCGCTCATGAGCCATCCAGTGTTTGTATATATCTATGGTCGCAACTCTTACTATCTCTGGGGCTCTGGCCCAAATGATCAGTAAATCACGGGGGCGGGACATGACACCTGTCAATCACTTACAAGAACGAAATGAATGAAAGCGGACTGTATCTGCTGGGGCTGTAAAAAATAAGCCCATTTAGAGATATTCTACGTTTTTCTTTTGACTGACTGGTGCTGTTGCTACCTTTTGTTTCACCAAAACTTAAAACAATCTGTTGTAAGTTATTTTAAAAATAATTTTCTCATCTTTTTTGTGTTGGCTTGGGAGGGCTTAGCCCTGTTAGCTCATTTATACCAGCTGTCCCTGAATATAGACATGACTTTCTCTAAATAAAAGATGAAAGTTTGTGAATAATTCTGCTCCAGCTGAAGAAGTGAAACCTAAATTGTAAATAATTCTAAAGTGCTTCAAACAGTGAGAACTGAAATGAGAGTAAAACCAAAGCAAGAGCAAAATGAAAAACAGCATCAGGTGTCCAAACAAACTGTGGTGTTGAGTTTCTCTTCAGTCAGACAGTTTTCAGCGTTCAGTCATTTCAGCAGCATTTATTCTGACAGAACTGATCTGATGCTGCTGTTTAAGAAGCTCCAACTCTTTCTGCTTTACATGACGACACTCTTATGTTTTGTTAGCATATTGTGAGTCCTGCTAGTAGATCTAACACATACCAGAAGTAGTGTTAAAGCTGTAATTAACTAAATTAAATACCTTTATATGAATCAGAAATGTTTTATTGATTCTTGAGGGGAAATTGCCTGGATTATAGTTGCTCCCATTCAAGTCTTCAATTTAAGAAGTATTAACAGTAAAAACATATAAACACAATAGAAAATAATGTAGTCTAACATCAACACAAAATACAAATGTGAAAATATAAGATGATCCCCACAATCTCATTTAATGACAATATTATACACTCATATCTGTTTTGAAATAAACGTCTTTTTTTACACTTTCTATCCTCCACAGTTCACTCTGAACCACTGGAGGGAGCTGCTCACCACAGAAACTCACTGAACAGCGGTGAAACCACAGTTTGATATTTCTGATCAAAAATTATTTTAAATCTCACAAAATTCATAAATATCAAGACAAAAGAATAAGATATTAGTTCATCACACAAGCTCCAGTGTGGATCTGTACTATTGTGGTTTTGTGACCTTCCAGAAAATTAATACATTTCTGCACATGACATTATGTCACATTAGAATAAAAATTACTATGAACAGTCTGAGCAGACTAAGATTAAATACTCCTGTTATCAAGTACAAAGTGAAGAAACAGCAAATGAAGCCCCAAGGTCTTCCATCACCTAAAACTGGCTGAATTTAGCAGATTCTACTTTTACTTTCGTTCATAACCTCAGTTGGTGAGTTTCACTCGGTTTTTAGTGACGTTGACGCCAAAATTAAATTCCCATTGGCTAAGATAGAGGGTGATGTCGTAACCACTCCCCTTGTCCCTTTATTTCTCCTATTTCATTTGTGATCGTTATTCGGAAAGTGCAGAGTGTTTTTGTCCAGACTAGGGAACAGATCACAGTTTCGAAGCCGACGGTCACAATGAAGCTCTTCATGTTTCTGCTTCTCCTGGGTGTACATGGCACGGCAGCAGGTGAGTTAGGAGTTTTGTTGTTTTTCTTTTTGTTGCCTTAATTTATGCTAATAGGAAATAGGAAATAGATATGGGTTGTTTTCCCGAAAGAATCCCACGGTCTGTTTTATTAAAATTGAATGCCTAATTCCAATACATCTTTTCAGATTATGGAAATTTTTCAAAGAATGTAACAAATGTCCATTAAACTTGAAGTTAGTAAATCCTGTCCGTTCATCCCTTTAATCCATTCGGTTACTGTTGAAGTTTAGACAAAAATCCGAGAAACTGTCAGACGTCATTTTAAGACTATCATGAGTGTACTTGTCCTTTCTTTTCATTATTGAGTCAAACATTGTAATTACCTCAGAATCATTAAGGTTGGTGCTGACCAAGCCAGGTCCGTCCAAAATGGCAGCATAAATGCGCAGCGCAGAAGTACATATACAACATGAATAAAGAAAACATAGTAACACATGAATTTATTGAAGCATAACGTTTCTTATCAAAACTGTAAATTATGCACTTCGCTTTTTCAGTCTCTCCGTAAATTTTCAACGACGCATCCGTCAAATAAGTGTCTGTCACTTTAAATGTTTAGTGTGTAGGCGACAATTCGGTGGCAGTAATCATGACGTGTAAAATAAATAAATATTATGTGAAATGAATAAGTAAAAAACCAGGTTTTTCATTTTCATCGGGTGAAGGCAACATGTTCACACAGTATCATAACTTGCCATTACACTTGATTATAATGTGTAGCTTGCAGGTGTCAGAAGGTGGTTGGTTTGGTTGTTGAGTGTTACTTTTTTCTGTATAGAGCCTCAGTCATGTCATTTGATGGCGTTGTCTTTTTCAGAAGTTCACTACTACTGGAGCTGAACAGCTTTCTAATAATCACGGGGTTGACGGTAGTTCGGTAAAGTTGTAAAGATATTCACAAAATCGGACTTACGGCATCAATAACTCATTAGATATCCGTTGTAAAAATGTAAACGATGCCTCTTTCAAATCGTTGTAAGGTAGACAATGTGCTACAAGGCCAATTTTATCAAAAGTAGCGGTCAAGCTGTAGAAATAACATTGGTGTCTATGAGCAGCCGGCTGTGCAACAAGTGAACAGAGATTGTCGGCAAATTGCAAAACTGCTGCAACAGCGAAGAGAGACACAAATATTAAATTACTTCACTCTTATATACTTTAGTGTAACCAACAGCCATCAACTGGCGCCTGTTGGTCAAACTACAACTCTTGGTTTGATAAGAATTTTTTTTCCCATAATTTTTGATTAAGTTATAGAGCAAAGATATTGAATTTTACTATATATATTTTACTATATATAAAGGCATTGTTTGTCTTTTCACTATGTATATTTCATGAGTTAATGATGTCAGAAGTATGACAGTGAATATCTTTCCAACTTTACCAAACTAAATCAGAATTAACCATTTTATTTTATCTAAAACCAACATCATTTGTTTTCAGTATTTATTTTTCAGATTAAAGACATGAAACTGTTAGGGAGTTGAAATGTAACATTGGATTTGATTTAATAGAGAGGATCTACTTTCTCAAAACTTTAAAACAGTATGTGTTGAGGCCAGTGGGAGCCAATGTGAAGAGTCTTGAATGAATGCAGCTGCAGTCTTTCTATTACACTGTTTCATTTTTCCCCCCATAAATTAATAATCGAAGCAACTAACAATCACTAAAATACATTGACTTTGCAATTTTTATTTCACACTTTCCATGATCAGAGTACAGGGATGAAAGTGAATCACTCCAATATCTTTGTTCATTTAACATTAAAATATTTAATTTCCACTTTACAGTCTTTGCTCTACTTTTCTAAAACTGTGCGGATACTACTGCCAATGACAGCCTTGTTTTTTGTATGTTTGTTTTTGTTTTTTTCTGTAGGCTTGTGTCCAAATGCCCTGCCTTTTGGACATGTGATGTGGAAATTTAATAAAAGAAAAATATTAAAAAAAGATTAACAGTAATGCAGAGCAAAATTGTTCAGTATAATCATATTAATAATTTTACAATCTGTGACTCAGTGTGAATATTGCTCTTGCAAATGTTTTTTTTAAATACATAACTATTGTGTGTTATACTTTTTAAGATTATTGTTAAGTCTAAATGGTAATTAGCTGTTTTAAATCTTTATTTCACTAACACATGCTAAATCAACAGGTGTGCCTCAAATATGGTTTCAATATCAAGTTAAATGTGGCTCTATTTTATCAAGACAATTTTCATATATTAGAATGTGGGAAAAAAAGTCTTGTAGGTTTGTCAGACAGAATTTCACCTCCTACACTTGCGATTACTGTTTTGTGGGCCTCTCCATGGTGACAGCAGAGAAAGTAAAGCCTTGTCTAGACCAGTACTAGAGGAATTCAATAATGACTTAATTTGAAATGCCTTACTTTTGGAAATACGATATATTTACTTAAACTGAGGATGACTTTAATTGTTCTCTATCTGTTTCCAGTCATGCACTCCTGGAAGGCCTTTTATACAGGCAGCACTGGTCTGAGTGAATTCCCTGAATTTGTGGCGTTGAATCTCCTGGATGATGAGGTGATGGGCTACTTTGACAGCACGACCAACAGATTTGAGAGCAGGCAGAGCTGGATGAAGGAGAACCTGGGCCAGGAGTATGACGAACGACAGACAAACATTCTACAGGGCAACGCACAATCTTTCAAAGCAAATGTAAAGATTGCAATGGAGCGATTTAATCAGTCAAAAGGTAACACACACACAGATACGCATTTTCTTGTTTATATGCATATATATAGACACACACATATATGCTGAGACAATAGATGCAACACATCATCTTCAGAATTGTATACAGAAGACCAATGTCCTTGAAAGATTAAAAATCAATATGTGGTAAAATGACTACTGAAAACATCCATCACGGCGAATCTTAAAATTTATGATGTGATCTTTGTATTATTCAAACAGGGTCAACAGTTTACCATACATTTAGTTTATTTACTCATCTGACAGTTTCACTAAACACATACTTTACTGACACTGTCCATCTCAAATAAATGAAAAGACTACTAATATTTTAGCTCGTCTGTGGTTAATTTTTATTCACGGTATCACAGTACAAATGTGGTTTTCCAGCAGAACTCATAGATTATTACTACTGTCTGGTTTCCTAAGCTTCAGATGAAACAGGCTGCTTCTGATAAGTTATGTGACACAAGTTACTGAATAGTCTAATAAACCCGATCGACTGGACTGAACATGAAAAATGTCTTATTCAGGTTTAATCTTGATGACAGATTTTAAAATACTGGTGTTTTCCAAAAACAATATATGGTAAAATTAAATTTACTATAGAGTGTTGATGTAAAAATAAATACATCACCAAATCTGTAATTGCTCAATAGCAAATGATGAAACAATAACTTTTATAATTACAGCTATGAAAGAACTTTCAGATTTTCTGTTAAGTGTAGTTGTAAATTAAATATTAGTCTGTGTTGGTTGGAGAAGAGACAGTAAGATTTAATTTTACATTCTGGGAAATTGGCGGGCATTTTCAAGAGTGTTACAATGGAAACAATAGATTGTATAAAAAAATACGTAATTAACAGTGAAAAGAAACTAGGAGTCCAAGTAGTGTCTACATTGTTTGTTTAATTACTGTCACTGTTTGAAAGGGGTTTAATATTTTTGATTTCTTATTTTTGTTTTGTGAGTCTCAATTTTTCTTTTGCACTTCTCAGTTTTCTCAGTTTGCTCATTAACAGTAAAGAGATATTAGAGGGCCAGGTTTTCTCTCTGCTGCTCTTCTGTTGATCTGATAAACTGTCAGTCACATCCTGCAGCTCTGGAAGTTTCCACAGACCTCTGACCTGTTAGCATTCAGTCTGCATCAGCCACTAACAGGAGAAACTACTTATTTCCAGTCAGTTTTCATCACTGATAAATGAAATCTTACTGCTGACATTAGAGAACCTTCTGGAAAATATGTCACTGTGTCTCCAGAACTCTGAGTTACTGACATTTATTGTGAACAAACACTAGTCTTTCATGCATATTTAACCAGCTAAATCTGAGAACACTGTTTAACTTTATGTGTTTTCATGCTGTTTTGGTAAAGACCTGAAACCAAACTAAAGCACCTAATCAGTGGAATAAATGTTAAAATATTTTCTTGTTCCTTTTCAGTTCATAAATGTGTTAAAGTTTAGATGACAGCCAGCATGTGTTGATCAGTTTGATCTGGTTAAAGCTCCGTTCAGTTCTCTCCTGCTCTCCATCATCACCTATTCTGTGTTTTAATGTTCACATTCACTGTGTAACTGATCTCATTTCATTATTTTTCTGTTTCTGCTGTCAGACAAGTGATTGAACAGAAACAGTGATTTGTGGCTCATAAATGCTGAGTAAAGCAGGAAAATCAAACCTCCTGTTCTGTTGTGCTGAGACACTGCTGTTATTCTGTACATTCATTAAAACCACATTGTTTCTTATCAACCTGTTTATTGACACACAAATATAACAGGACAATGATTATTATTAGTTTATATTTTAGTGTGTATTGATCAGTTATAGTTGGAGGATCTCCAGCAGGTGACATAAGTAAGTCCTAGTTACTAAACACAGTAAAAAGCAGAAAACATGTCAGTTCCATGATCCAGTCGCTGCCAAAAAGTAAAACTACATTAGTGTCTGCTGACAGTTAAACTGAGCACTTCAAACAAACACTACATCCACAGTAAAGCAGCGTTTTCTCCTCCTGAGAGCAGAGTTTTTCCTGCACGTCGTCCAGATCGTATTAAAACATGCAGTAAATCCAGTAACAGTGTCTGTGCAGCAGCTTTCTGCCTCCTCTAACCCTCTCTGTGATCCACAATGCAGCTGTTGTCATCAACCTGTGTTTGTGTTGAGTTTGTGCGGCGACTGGATGGTGATAAAACAGTGATTTAACAAACGTCTCAGCTCCACAGCGCAGGAGTTAGAGTCTGTGTGGTTAGCAGGTCACCTTTATGAGCCACAATCTAATCACTGTTTAAGCTCATTGGTTTGATAACAGAGAGAGAAAAATAATGGAGTGACAGCAGCTCAACTGTGTTTGTTAAAATTCAGCAACGTTCTGTGTGATGATGGAGAGCAGGAGAGGACTGATGGGAGGTTTAACCACATCAGACTGTTTGGTTGTTTTCTGAACTGAACAGGAACAAAATTATTTTACATTTTTTTCTTCTAATTACGTGTTTTGGTGTGTTGGAAAATCTGCACCAGTACAGCATGAAAACACACACTGTTAAAGAGCATTTTTAGATTTAGCGTCTCAGCGTGGATGTAGCTAGCAAACGAACTAACAAGCTAGCTAGATAAATGCCAGAGAATTGTAGATGTCTGAACTTTAATTTTAGAGAAAGTTTTTTTTTGTATTCTGACCTGAAGAGGCTAAATCTTTTTTCTTCTAATGATGTGTTTCAATGTGTTGGAAAATCTTCACCTTTACAGAAAGTGATCTGCCATCAGCAGTGAGGTTTCATAAATGCATCAGAGACAAACTGACGGTGGAAATAACTTGAATTCTTACTTTTCCGGAGGCTGCTGGCTGAATGCTAACAGCACAAAGACAAACTGAGACTCACAAAGCAAAAATCAGAAACACAAAATAACAGACAGACAATACAAGCTGTGATCTGAGATGAAAATCACATTTCTCTGCATTTTACATTTTAGCTCTTTGTCGTATTATTTAAATGATAGTAAAATTGTGTTGCAGTTCATGTTGGATGTTTTGTGATCAATCATTTTAAAAATGTTTTTATCAACTGACAAATTTAACTCTATAAACTACAGTCCAGATTACATGAACTGAGCTGATCACAGTTTGTTCATCAGTTATAAAAATGAAGTTGAAGCACAGATAGGATGAGATTAACTTGATTTCACCACACTGTGTCTGTGCCATAATAAACATGATTAGTGCTGAAATGATTCATGAATAAATTTGCGGATCAAGAGAGAATTCACAGACAAACATTTTCACTCAGATCATCATTTAAGTCTTTAATCAAATGAAATGTCAAACATTTGCTGGATCCTGTATCTCCTCCCCACCTCCTCCTCGTTGGACGTTACGAAGCAGAACGAATATTTGGATATTTGTCATTAATTGGGGCCGAATATCCGGAGCCCAGAAACTGCTATTCAGGCCAGACCCAGACAGTAGCAGTAAATAAAAGATTTCCCCCCAGACTCTGTGAGCTTAAAGTGCATTTTTGAGGATTTCTGGACATTTTACAGTGAAAACAATGAAGTGATTAATTAAACAATTGTCATTATATAATCTGGAATGACACAAATCATTAGCTGCAGCCCTGAATATGTAGTAAAATACAGATTAAATTAGATTACCTGTTCTGTCCTGATTCACAGTGAGTTCATTGTGTATATGTAGTAGATTTACTCGACCACAGTGTGTTGATGCCATCATGAACACAAACCATGTAGAAGTGAGAAGTCAGTTAATCAGTTTATCAATAGAAATGTAATTCACAACAACTCTGACAATAAATAATCATCTTTTAAGTTTTTTTTTTTTATCAAACCAAACCTCAATTATTTTCTGGTTCCTTTTGTTAAATACAATAATTTCCTGCTTTGTTTATATTTAATATTATTTATTGATTTAATTATCAAGAAGAAATACACAGTTAATAATTAAAAGAATAATTACTTTCAACCCTAAATATATTGTAGGATTTAATATTAGATCAGGACTCTCAGACTGTCTCCCAGTCTCCATACTGGTCCTGCTGGTCTCTGGTTCATTGTGACCCGTTGCAGTAACTCTGTTGAACTGGACTCTCTGTTCTGGCTGAGCAGGTGGAGTCTAGTGACTAATGCCACTGAAACTGTCCTTCAGTGGAAGCTTGTAGAAAACCCTGAGGACAGTCTGGTCTGTAGTTTCTCTCAGGATGAGGATGTTGTTGGACTGATGGAGTGGCTGCAGAGTTTCAGAGGCTGTGATGTTAAATCCAGGATCAGCTTTAATCTGTGTCTGCTGCTCAGGACTCCACCTCAGTCTCTCTGTCTCAGTCTGAGATGTTCACACTGTTCACATGATGATTATCTAGAAGAGGCCGATAACAGCAGATGTTGATTAACTGGTTAGAAATGTGTTGATCAGTGTGTCTTTGTGATAAATATGTGACATAAACTGTTAACAGAAGACTGTACTGCAATCTACTTTGTGCCTCTCAGGTGTTCACCTTGTCCAGTATATGTACGGCTGTGAATGGGATGAAGATACAGACGAGGCTAATGCTTTTGAACAAGATGGTTATGATGGAGAAGACTGGCTAGCATTTGATTTCAAGACAGAGACATTCATTGCTCCAAAACCACAGGCTGTCATCACCAAACACAAACTTGAAAGTAACAGAGGTTTCATTGCACAGAAGATCCACTACTACACCCAGAATTGTCCTGAGTGGCTGAAGAAGTATGTGAACTATGGGAGGAGCTCTCTGATGAGAAAAGGTAAAATCGCATGACCTGATTTAATGTCTTTGATGAAATGCTGATTTCCCTTGATTTTTTTATGTAGTTTGACATGATAGGAACAACCGTCTCAGTTTACACTCTGTCCCTTTTCTCTCCCTTTTGTCTGTCATTCTCTAACATATTTATCACCACTTTAATTCTATTTGTCTTCCTTTTTCTATTTCTTCTACTGTCTTTGCTTTTGTAATCTTTTCTTGCCTCCTTTTCACATCTCTGCATCTGTCTTCTCTGCTGTACAATTACCCCTTATCTAAATTACACTTGTAAATTACAGATTATTTTAAATCTATATGTTGATATTAGTATTCAGTTAATGTAGAAACTATGAGCTGTCTTTCGCTTCTCTCTCCAGATCTTCCCTCAGTGTCTCTCCTCCAGAAGACTTCCTCCTCTCCGGTCACCTGCCACGCTACAGGTTTCTACCCCGACAGAGCCGACTTGTTCTGGAGGAAAGATGGAGAGGAGCTTCATGAGGACGTGGACAAAGGAGAGATCCTCCCCAACCATGATGGAACCTTCCAGATGAGTGTTGACCTGAACATCTCATCAATCACTGCTGAAGACTGGAAGAAGTATGACTGTGTGTTTCAGCTGTCTGGTGTCAAAGACGTCAACACCAAACTGGACAAATCAGTGATCAGAACCAATGAAGGTAAGACTGAAATAAGATGAAATTAAATTTTTAGTCCACTTCCAAATACTGATGCCTATAACCAGATCATGACAGAGTTTATTCATTAATCATGTGGTCATGTATTCAGGTTTTGTCTTTTAATGGAAGTATCCATAAAAAGACACTAAAACTGCTGTAGTAAGGTTACATAGAAATACTGTTCTACTGTCAGTTCCTCAATATTCTCTTAAAGTTAACTTTTTATTTACCACTACATATCTCTGTACTTTTGTGTTGAAAGTCATTCATACTTATCACCAACATGTTCTTCATTCATGATATATCATTCTGACTCTTCATTACTTTGTGTGTTGCTTCTTGCCAACTGCTATAAAACTGATGTTATTCTTTCTGTTGTCTTTGCTGGGATGAATTTATCTTTATGTGAATGTGGGTGTTTTTGGTCGAGTGCTTTCATTTTTGCTTGCTGAGATTTCTGCTGCTATATGATTGATGATATACTAAAAGTGCTGTCATAGATGTTGAAATGAGATCTTCACCTGTAGCCAGTAGCTCAAACTGCATTTGTGGTGAAACAAACTCTGAATATTCACAAACATATTTAGAATGTCTCTACTTCATGATCTTCTTTAAATGCTCAAATGACAGAAGTTGTGTTGATGAACATAATCTGACCATCCAGAGGTTCAACAGTGAGATAAACAGGGTGAATGTCTTGTTTTTGTTCCAGGTTCTTCAGGGTTCCCTGTTGGTGCTGCTGCTGCTTTAGGTGTTGTAGGACTGTTGGTCCTGATAGCCTGTATCACTGCAGCTGTCTTCTATGGAAGAAAAAATAAAGGTGAGCAACAAAGCATGTTTTTAATCATCTTTTAGGCCATTTTAGCTTCGATGTGTATCAACATTTTGAGTTTTTTGGTGTCAGTACTGTAAACTCTTTATATCTTTCATGTCTGCAAAGTCTAAACACTTGATATTTATTTGACAGTTCAAATCTTTTATACTAAAGCTGCAGATCGATGCTTTTATTGCTGCCCTTTTATACATTCTGAATGAATAACACCTCTGTAATTCTGTCTTCTGTATTTCAGGCTACAGTGGTGCCAGCAGTAAGTATTTTACATGTTTCAAGTTTATTTCATACTTTTGAACTACTTTTTAAGATTTTTTTAACATCAATTGGAACAACTTGACTGAAATGACTAAAGTCAAGTTTTGTCTCATCACATAGTTCTCCTTTTCACATTGAATTTTGTTTTTTTAGATTCTGACACTTCGTCTTCCTCTGCTGAAGATCCAGACTCTAAGAAAGTGAGTAGATTGTCACGTAAACGCAGCTCACTAAACTGAACACTTGTATTTATTACTGTGGTTTCACCAGACATTCAGAAACATTTAGACATGCTGTCGTCCTGTGATGTTTTATATTAAAAATGTTTGTCTCTTGACTGATTTCTCACTGTGTGATTCAGTTTAACTACAGAATAAGATCTAGATGTAAAGTATAGAGTGAAAGGTGACAGAATGTGATTTATTGACAAATAACAGCTTCATTATTTCTTTTTGTTCAACTGTCTCAACAGAAGATCAGTGACGAACAGGAGAAGATGCTAAAAAACTAATGAATGAATGTGGAATCAACAAATCTCAGTCTGTGGTTTTAATCTACTAAACCAGACGAAGTACTAAGTCTTCTGAGTTGAAATCAAATTGTTCAAATGTGTCTGAATCTCTGAAACATTTTGCTGATTGTTGTGCCTCAGGTCATCATTTTTTCTAGTTTACCAGCATCCAGGGTTCATTTTTGTCTACATGCTGCCATTAAATGCAGTTTGTGTTTTTCTTTTCTTGGTAAATGTTCCGTCAGAAGTTTGACTGTTGAGGTGAATCTTCCTCTGAGTGAATGAATGACACGTCAGAGGTGATGCTGCTGTCCAGATGTGTCAGCAGATGTTTTGTGGAGAAGAATCACTGCAGCAGCTTTCTGAGGTCAAAGACAGGAAGAGAGAACAAACAGCTGCTCTTCATGTTTACATAGCTGAACAGAGCTTTGTGTTTGAATTAATGACTGATGAACACTCATTATCCTTTTGTCAGTCGAGTTCATCAAATGATCAAAATGGAGCAGATTTTGGTTTAACACAGTTGATGCAGGATTTCAGTCTCAGCTCTCTGACATGTTGATCAGATTCAGATCTCTGATGGTCTGTAAATGGTCTCTAATCTGCAGCTGTTTTAGTGGGTTTGTCAATTAAAGTTTTGTTTGATCCTCATTTATAGATTTACATGCTAAATTGAATAATGCAATTTTATAATTTTGTGAATTTTCGCAATTAGAAATGGTTCTTTGGACTGCTTTTTTCTTCATTTGGAATTTTTCTCAAAACTTTGTTTATTGGCTTATATTTATTTGACATTTTTCTTTGGGATCTGTGTGTGGTGTCGGGATTATTAAGGCCATTGTTGTACGAAGTGTGACATTCCTAGTTTTTGTTGTTCCATTTGCAGATTAAAATTTAATACTTCAATAAAGTGATTCTCAAAACCCAGTTAAGTGTTTTGTGTGTTTGTTGTTCCAAATGTAAACGTAACAATATTTATTAATTGAACTTTTTAGTTGAATAAATGTATATACTTTATCCCAAATTGACAAATTCTTGAAATTAAGGGCTTTTTTGCTGCTCAGTGCTCTTCATTGATGCTAAAAACATTTTTTTAGATTTCATTATACATAACTTCTAATTCATTGAATATATTTGCTGAGTCATTTATGAGGAGAAACTGACAGATTGAGACCAACAGAAACTAACACCACATCCTCAGGTAGGAATAAACCATTTAAAAGGAGTGTAATTTAATTTGACAAACTGGGGAATTCCACAGCTATTTAAATAAAATTGGCTTGACTGTTCAAATCAAAGTGTGAATCTCAGGTGGTTTCCCATCATGACCTCAGAGGAAGATACAGGATGTGTCCAGAGGGGGCGCTGTCACTCTGCTCACTCCTAAACTGATCAACTCAATACTGAGGCAGTAGGAAGAGCTGAAAGACACACAGAGGTGACAAAGATTATTATCACAATGTAGTTTAGCTGAGGTGGAGGGAAAATAAAGAAGCCAATAAAGAAGAATGTTTGATATCAGAGCCTCAGTTTGAGCTACTGGCTGCAGGTGAAGATCTCATTTCAACATCTATGACAGCACTTTTAGTGTATTATCAATCATATAGGAGGAGAAATGTTTCTGTGGTGTTTTATGCTATCTGAGTAACTGAAGACAAAGATTACCTTCTAAAAACACACAATTATTGTTCAACAGGACTCAAATCTGTGCATGTTTGTGTTCACTGCTCTGAAAATATTTTTAGTTTCAGAGATTCTAGCAGAAAGTTCAGATGAAACATGTAGAGCAGAAAATGTTTATTTCCCCACACTGCAACATGAACACAAGAGTCTTTAAAAATCACACAGATTGAAACCAATGAGAGTTTGAACCAGAGGAGCAACACATTCAGAGTTTACATGTCTGCAGAACAACACCTCTACCTCACTATCAAAACATTAATACCACATCAATCAATCAATCAATCAATCAATCACAGTTTATTTCTGTAGCACTTTTCATACATCAAGTAACACAAAGTGATTAACAAGTTAAAAACAAACATTAAAAAGGCAATGTCCCATATCCCTCCCAACTCCTGCCCTCATCATACCCCCTATCAACACACACACATACACACGCAGACAGTTACACAGCCACGCACACACACACTTGTACAACAGAAATAATACCGTTAGTTGGCTGAGAGCAGAAGCACCAGAAAGAGGAAACACCATCATTGAGAGCCGCGCACACCCGGGGCAGCAGCAGGCCCCTTCATGCCCAACAGGCCAACTAGCTCCAGGGCCATTAGGCCTAGGCCCTGCCAAAGCCCCAGATGCAGACGGCTCCCCACTGAGGAAACACTGGAATCTAAAATAGACGTGTTGAAAATAGCAGGTAAAACTAAAAATTAAAAAATAAAATAGCTACTAAGAGATGGAGAATAGTAAAATAGTAAGTAAATAGTAAAATAAATGGTAAAATAGATTAAAATAAATACTAAAATAGTAAAATAATAATATAGTATACAAGATAATAAAATAAATAAATAAAAGCAAGACCAGGGAATAAACAGTATAAATCAAGGCATTAAGATGTAAAAGCCAGTTTAAAAAGGTGAGTCTTGAGCCTGCGTTTAAAAGTCTCTACGTTCTCTACAGCCCTCAGGTCCTCTGGCAGGCTGTTCCACAGTCGAGGGCCATAATGTTGAAAAGCTGCCTCACCATGTGTCACTGTATTCACCTTTGGAATTATCAAAATGCCAGTGCCAGAGGACCTGAGGGTCCATGAGGGTTCATAAGGTAAAAGTAGATCAGACAAATATGAAGGCCCAAGACCATTAATACATTTAAAAACTGTTAAAATAATTTTAAACTCTACCCTGAAGCACGCAGGGAGCCAATGCAGTGATTTTAAAACTGGTGTAATGTGGTCCCGCTTTCTGGTCTTCGTCAGGACTCGTGCAGCTGAGTTCTGTAATAATTGGAGGTGAGAGATAGTTTTTTGGGAAGACCAGAAAGCAGGGCATTACAGTAGTCCATTCTACTAGAAATAAAAGCATGCATTAACATCTCTGTGTTTGCTAGAGAGAGAAACGGGCGGACTCTGGCTATATTCTTTAAATGGTAAAACCCTGTTTTAGTTACTTGTTTAATGTGAGGTATAAGATTAAGCTCAGAGTCAAAAATGACGCCCAGATTTTTAACAGAAACAGCAGGTTTAAAAGATAGTGAAGACAGTTTTGATAAAAGTTTCTCTCTCTTGGCTTCTGGGCCGATAACTAAAACCTCAGTCTTGTCCTGGTTGAGCTGCAAGAAATTCTCTGCCATCCAAGATTTGATGTCTAAAATACAGTTAAAAAGGGCATCGACTGGCCCTGTGTCATCAGGAGACACGGCAATGTAAAGCTAAGTATCATCAGCGTAACTGTGAAAACTGATTCCGTGTCTCCTGATGACATCTCCAAGTGGGAGCATGTATAAGTTAAAAAGAACGGGACCTAAAATTGAGCCTTGAGGCACGCCATATTTCATTTTGTGGACATCTGATGAGCATGTATCCAAACTTAACGGAAAACTTCTGTCAGAGAGATAGGAGTAAAACCATTTTAAAACAGTCCCAGAGAGGCCGACCAGGTGTTTAAGTCTAGATAAAAGAATTGGGTGATCTACTGTGTCAAAGGCTGCACTTAAGTCCAGTAGCACCAGAACAGAAAGTTTATGGGAGTCTAAATTACTCTTGAGGTCTTTAACAATTTTTAACAAAGCCGTCTCTGTGCTGTGGTTCGACCTAAAACCTGACTGAAATTTTTCTAAAATATTGTGTCTTTTTAAAAAAAAGCATTCAGCTGAATAAAAACAATTTTCTCTAAAACTTTGCTTAAAAATGGTAAGTTGGATACTGGTCTGTAATTATTAAAACTAGCAGGATCCAGATTAGTCTTCTTCAGAAGGGGTCTCACCACTGCTGTTTTAAAAGCAGCAGGGAAGACCCCTGTCTGAAGGGAGCAATTCATGATGTTTTAAAGCTCATCTTCAAGATGCCCACAAAATGTCTTAAAAAATGAAGTGGGGATGGGATCTAAAAGACAGGTTGTTGGGTTCATTTGGGATAAAATTCTACCAAATGTGCTTGCATCAACCAGGCCAAAACTGTCCAGTGTTTCCTCAGTTAAAGACAGAGTCGCAGAAACAGTAAAAGTAGAGGCAGTTTTCAGATTTGATAAAATGCTAGATCTAATCGACTCTGTCTTCCTTCCGAAGTGGACTGCAAATTCCTCACAGAGTGTGTTACTTATGATGCCCTTATAATTATTGGAAGTGGGGTTAAGTAGTTTGTCGATGGTTGAGAAAAGAAATTTGGTATTGTTTTTGTGGCTGGCAATCAGTTTTGAGAAGTAGTTGTTTTGGGCTTGCTTAAGTGCACTGTTGTATGTATTTATGAGATCACGAAATATTTTATAGTTTACCGTCAGTTTGTTTTTCCTCCATTTTCTCTCCGCTGCTCTGCATTTCCTCTTCAGTGTTTTTGTTTCCTCAGTCCTCCATGGTGGTATGTTTTTTATATATATCTGTTTTGTTACAAAGGGAGCAGCTGAGTCGAGGCTTGACTTGAGTTTACAGTTAAAATAATCAACAATAAAATCGCAGGGAGCTGGTAGAAAAGCAGGAGGATAGTTCTCTAAAATGCCGAAAAAATTTGCAGCCACTTCAGAAGTCAAATAGCGCTTCCTCACAGTTCTCACAGGGGCCTCCTGTTGGATAAAACCAGTGACTCCAAAAAACACACAGAAATGGTCGGACACAGCCAAGTCAACAACAGAGGACACACTGATGGACAGAGGACCGTGACTAATGACCAGGTCCAGAGTGTGTCCCCTGTTGTGAGTCAGCTGTGTGACGTGTTGTCTAAAATCCAAGCAATTAAGAACATCAATAAAATCTTTAGACATAGGATCTGACAGCTTATCTATATGTAAGTTAAAATCACCAGTAATAATGATCCTGTCATACGTGCTGTGAATTATTGTTAAAAACTCAAAAAATTCATTGTTAAAAGCAGCACATTGTTTTGGTGGTCTGTATATTGTAATGCATAAAATTGAGGGATTGTTAAAAGTAAAGGCATGGTATTCGAAAGTGGTGTACTGATCAAATAAAATTTCTTTAACTGAGAATAAACCAGAAATGATTGATGCAGTGCCACCACTTCTCCTATCATTGGACCTGAAGACAGAGACATGGATCGCTGCAAAATCACAGGCTGTCATCATGAAACACATTTGGGAGAGTAACAAAGCTTATATTGCACAGAATAAGTACTACTACACCCAGTATTGTCCTGAGTGGCTGAAGAACTATGTGAACTATGGGAGGAGCTCTCTGATGAGAAAAGGTAAAATCACATGACCTGATATAATGTCTTTGATAAAATGCCCATTTACCTTGATTTCTGATGTATTTTGACATTATAATGATCTGTCTCAGTTTACATTCCCCTTTCTCTCCATTTTATCTCTGTCACTCTTACATATTTATCACCACTTTTATTCTATTTGTCTTAATTTTCTGCCTCGGTTTCTTTTTGTCTCTTACTGTCTTTTCACAGCTTTTCTAGCCTTTCTCTCACCACCTCCTCACATTTCATCTGTTTTTGTTTTCTTCTCTTCTGTACCACTTCCTCTTTTTCTTACAGTTTTTCTCAATTGATAAGACACTGTTCCTGGAAAAATAGCACACATTTCCCAACACACTGCACACTATTTTTCTCACGCAATTCACAAAGCACTGCACACTTCTGTCAAAAGCACACTTTATTGTCAAAATCTGAACTCTATTTTCAAAATTAAGACACACGAAGCAAAACTAGGACACTGCACTAAATACAAAACACTTCTCTCTCACTGTGTTATGAAATAAAAAAAATTATACAGTCCTCAAAAATGACAACTTAAACACAAATGCATCCTACAAATAAATCAGAGGGGGCAATTGCAGTGCCTGAGTGTACATTACAAAATAAAAATAATGTTAGACAAAAATAGAGCACGGTATCGTACACAGTATAGTATGCAGATATCTAACCTTGCCAGCAAGTTGATTTCTCGCGATATTTGTGAGTTCACAAATCTCTCAAGAAACCATCTTGCTCCGCTCCCGCATTCACTGTTCGTGCAGAGCCAATCACGCAGCAGTATTCATGTGTCGGGCGGGATATCCGGGTGTGAAGACGACACCAAGCGCCAGTAGATCAAAACAAACATGGCAACGGAGGACAACGATCGTGTAGATGCTGCTATTAAGTCAGTTTTAGCTGAATCTCCTGTCGCTTCTTTGAAGGAAGAACAACGAGAGGTGCTTTGCGCATTTCTGGATGGTAAAGATGTTTGTGCTTTTTTTACCTACGGGTTTTGGTAAGAGTTTAATCTACCATTTGGCTCTGCTCGTTGTGAAGATCCCGCGATTGGCTAAAAACAAACCTGTCAGAGGCGGGACATACTGTTGCATTGTCCAATCCGTGCCTCTTTCCTCTGAACGGATTTACATGGAGCGGTCCCAGATTGATATTGTGGAGTACTATCAAGTACTACACAATTATTAATCTGGCTATGGCCAGGTTAGCAGATATCTACACCACATCTGCATCAATTCTTTCAGCCTGGTCAGGCCACAGGACCTCATCAACATCACTAGCTGTGTTTTCTCTGGAAAGAAAGACCTAGTGAGTCTGATCCAGCCCTGATCTGCATCAACAGAAACATCACCACATGCCAAGACCACTGATTGAAGAGGTTTTAGCAAAGTATGGCTGCCGCTCATGTACCTTCCACCTGTAGAGAAGAATTCTTCTAGAAGATTCAGAAAGGGAGAATATGGAAGCAGAAAAACCACAACAATTTGGGGGTTCGTATCGAACCATTCCCAAATCAATAGTCCTCTATGAAAACTAGCATTGTTCCAGATGTGTTCATGTGTATCATCAGAATCCAACTGAAGAACTCTCTGGAACAAACACACACAAAACACAGAAAAAGTCAGTCATGTACACTTTCTGTAATTTTACAAGCACTTGTGAACCAGATTTATGGATTAGATTTTTTACAGTATTCTCAGAGCATTTCTGACTGCTTGTATTGTTCCAGTATAGACATGTCACTGAAGTGACAAACAACATTTACATACCATGTAAAGTAAAACACAATAAACCTGAAACTATTTACTTTATGCACCATCCATCCATCTGCTGACCTCAACAACAGATTGCATTCTGAACAGCTAATGCTGTTTCCCAGCAGGTTTTATAGTGTGCAGTTCATTGGCTAAAGTGTTTTCAATTTTGACCTGTTGTGTCTTAAGTGTGACAGCGGTGTTGGAACAGTGTCCCAGTTCTGCTTCCAAGTGTTCACTTTTTGAAAATGTGTGCTATGAGTGAAAAAATGTGTTCATCTGAGCAACAATCATGTTCAGTCTTGTGCAAAAAGAGTGCAAGAGTTTTGGAAACTGTGTGCAAACCATAAATAGTGTCCAAAATTTGGACAGCAGAGTCCTGTTTTTGAGAAATGTGTGCAGTCAGTTGGTGGCTGTGTGCAGTGAATGGAGTTTAGTGTCTTATCAATTGAGAAAAGAATGTAACTGAATACTAATATCAATATCTAGTTTGAATGCTAAGTGCAATTACAGTTTTTCTCAACTGATAAGACACTCAATTCTATTCACTGCACACAGCCACCAACTGACTGTGCAATGTGAATTGTTTTAGGAAATGTGTGCTATTTTTCAGGAACAATGTCTTATCAATTGAGATGAACTGTAATCCAGAAACTATGAGCTGTCTTTCTCTTCTCTCTCCAGATCTTCCCTCAGTGTCTCTCCTCCAGAAGACTTCCTCCTCTCCGGTCACCTGCCACGCTACAGGTTTCTACCCCGACAGAGCCGACTTGTTCTGGAGGAAAGATGGAGAGGAGCTTCATGAGGACGTGGACAAAGGAGCGATCCTCCCCAACCATGATGGAACCTTCCAGATGAGTGTTGACCTGAAGATTTCATCAATCGCTGCTGAAGACTGGAAGAAGTACGACTGTGTGTTTCAGCTGTCTGGTGTCAAAGACGACATCATCAAACTGGACAAATCAGTGATCAGGACCAATGAAGGTAAGACTGAAATGAGAGGAGATGAACGTGGCTGAAACACATCTAATTTACTGTAATAATCCTGCAGTTCATGTATTTCTGTGTGCTTTGGGTGGAACTTCTTTTTCCTCACTTTGTCTTTTGGTTGGGTTCTTTCATATTGATTTTTAAATGTGATTTTAAGATTCATGTCAGTGTTTCACTAAAACATTTATTAAAACTCCCCAAAAACTCAAAATTAAAGTAAAGGGATGAAAGTGTTTTAAAGAAATTATTAATGTTCATCACAGTTAACTTCACTTTGATTAAAACTGAATAATGTAAACAATTACACATAGATTTGGTTTAGTTTTATATTTAAGTGTCCCTCATTTATTTTAGGGCTTTTAGAGACAGAATCTGCAAGGACCTTTGATGCCTTTTTAGTGTGTAACCACAGCTCATGAATTCGACTTAAACTTAGACTTAGATGACTTCATTAATCCCTGGAGGGAAATTAAGTTGTTACAGCAGCTGGATATTCAATTAACAATAATACAACACAAAATATTAAGGAATAAAGTGAAGGTAAAATAAGATGAGATAAAATTACATTCAATTAAACTAAATTAAAACAAAGTGAAATAAGATGCAAATATAGAAAATACAAAATAGAAAAAAATCAACAAAATATACAAGGGTGACAGTATTGTTATTATTTATTTATTTTAAAGAGTACACAGAAATGTGCAAATGAAAATGTGAATTTACAGCCACAGTATTTATAAAATACTGGACAGTCATAGAAGAGGTTTTTTGTTTTGTATCTTAATAAAACAGTCAAAATAAAATTTATTTGCTAAATATGTTGCTTGCAGTTAAAAGACACATGGAATTTAAATATGATTGTTAGAAACTCTCTTTATATGTATTTACAGGGCTAATAACATACACTACCAGTCAAAAGTTTGGACACCTTTTCATTCCAGACTTTGTATTATTTTCCACATTGTAGATTAAAACTGAAAATAAAACACTTTTTTGTTTAAAACATAGTTCCATGTGTATTCTTTTAGATTTTTGATGTCTTCAGTACTAATCTACAATGTGTGAAATAATTAAATAAAAACTACTGAATGAGAAGGTGTGTCCAGACTTTTGACTGGTTGAGTATGTGGGACAGAAACCAGCTCAGAGACATGCAGCTCAACAAAGATAACAAAGCTGAAAGAATAAATGAGTACAAACTCTCTAATTATGTCTGTGTTAGCTGGAAACAAAATATAAATTACCAACAGGAACACAAACATAGAGTATCTGTAAAGTAAACCTTGATTTTCACAGGACTATCGACTGTCAAATTTATGTTTTTCTGTTCTCACCTGCTTTATTTGTTCAAGTTGTGATTTGTTTGTTTTTATTTGCTCAACAGGAAATTCTCTCCCCATGATCATCCCCATCGTTGTTGCTGTGGTTGTTCTTTCTGTCATCACTGTGGTTGGATTCATTGTTTACAAGAAGAAGAATGGTGAGAGAACAAAACAGATGTTTTCTTTCAATGTTTTGACTTTATCTACTTTGCAAAAATGAAATAAACGTTATCCAAAATCCATAAGTAATTGCTGCAAGGCTGAGAGCTACAGCTTCATGAAAATACGACTACTGTATAATATTAATGTAAGGGAGAAGTGATTGGAAAAAAATAATGTAGAACAACTTTCATGTGCAACTGAAATCATTTTTATTTTCTTGTAATTTCAGACAAACGTCCTCCATCTCGTAAGTTAAACCTGTTTGGATTCTGTTTTCTCTGATTCACTCTAGATTGAAATGTGTTTCTGTGTTTTGTGCAAAAAAAAAAAATCAGTGTTATTTGTTTGTAAAACACAGTGTTGATTCAGATCACAGTGGGAGTTAATGTGTTTCTCTCTTTACAGCTGTAGAGAACAGAGAGGTCCAGGAGGAAATGCTTCCAAAAGCCTGAATGACAAACAAAACTCCGCACTCAGTGAGTTGGTTCATAAGTTGAACAAAACTGATTTAAAACATGTTATGTAAAGTCTAATGCAAAATTTTGGGGCACATTGTTGCTGTAAAAACAATAAAGTTCAGTTAATCCTTCTTCAAAAAGGTGAAGCTGTTTTACATGAAGTTCAATTACATTATTAAGAGAAACAGAGAAGTCAAAGTAAAGTAATAGAAAATATATCAAGTAGAAGTAATATTAACCTTTTGGAAAACAGTGGCAGCACTTTATTAAAATGGTTGAACTGAGTTATAACAAATGTTTGTATTGTTTACCTATAAAGGTTGTTGTAGGTAAATACTTGACAAAATGTCTGAATCATAAATATTGAAGGTCCAAATGATTCTGTCATTATGTGGTTTAACTATCATTTATTTTTCTTTCTTTAGGTTTATAGACACATTTTGCACTGAAACAAGGATCAGTGTCACCACATTCTCCTCCATAAACTGGAAATTCATTGGATGTTCATCATTATTATAAACTGGTAGAAGAAGTGTTGGGGGTTGAGTTAGAAATATTTTCTGATTCAAATTCAAGGAAAAATTAAAGAGTCATCAAACAAAGTGATACTCAGTAGTTTTATGCATTTAGTTTTGAATTTAAAAGTGGAATTTCTTCTGATAAAACATGATGACAAATGTCTGCAGAGAATTAAAACATTGAAACGATATAAAATCACTGAAAGCATCTCAGTGTTCTTCATACAAACACAATGAATCAGAGAATTAACACATTTATCATATTTACTGTTACATATTTCTGGTTTGGGGTTTTTCCTGTAGATCAATAAACAATAATCAATATTGATAATACAGATGTAGATATACATTTATAAACACACAGACACATTACATGCATTCTCCTTTTCATAGACGTAAACTCTGAGGGTCTGGTGATAAAATGACATAAACATTAAGACAAAATGCTGCAAATCAATCAGCAGCTTCCAGAAACATGTAAACTGCAGAGTTTCAACATCCTGCAGTTGTCAGTGTAACTGGTCTTTGTGTGTTCCTGCTGGAGATAAAGTGAAGCTCGTCTCTGCTGCTGGGACTGACTCCAGTCCTCTCAGTGGACAAACAGGACAGAAAAGTGATGGAGGCAGTTTTTCATCACTGTGGTGATGATCCTGATTTGTCAGTAATCTGTTACAAACACATTTCCATCTGAAAATCAATTAATGTACAAGAAATATATTTGAAGTAAGAATGTAAAATGATGGAGTGTATTTCTGCACACAGACACAAAACACAAATATGCAAATATTTGTCCTGTTGTAAATTCTGTAAATATCTTGTTTTGATTCCAAGCAGATCGAGAAATTTTAATATTATATTTTTAAAATTTTAAAATTTTAAAATTATAATTTTAGTCTTAAAGTTGTTCTTAATTATTAAATGATGTTATTGTTCTACAAAATCATTTCTCATGTGTGGCTCAATACTAGATTGTACAGTTCTTTTGGTATATTTCAGTTATCAATACACTGTGAAATGTTCTTGAACATATTTCTTGCTGGTAATTCAGGACAGTGTCCTTTTTATGTTTCAAAACATTTTAAAATTAAATAGTGACGTTACATTCACTTATTAGTGGATGATTGTCACTTATGCTGCATATCTGTGTAATTTTGTACTTTGTTGCTTTTCAATAAACTCCCCAATAATCCAGATTTTAGTGTGTTCTTGTGATTCCACCTGCAGTTTCCATCCAGCTACAGTTTCATGGATGCTGCCTGAGTGTTCTCTGTTGTCTTAGTGTTTCTCTGTAGATGTTGAACTGTGATTCTTTACAGATAAGTGAAGGAGAAACTTTACTTTTCACATGATGAGAGAATAATAGTGATGATTGAGTTACAGGCCTTGTTAGTGAACTGTGTCTGGTTCTGCTTACAGAAGCAGATCAAACCAGACACAGTTGTGGTTGCGTTCAGTGTCAAATTTGTCATGACAGATGTGTAAAATAGTCATTACAATGTCACATGTTTTGTCACATTGTCTGCACAAAGACTGATTTTGCTAAACTGAAAACCCAACAGGTCACATACAGGGTGACCCAAAAGTTTGGAAACAAATGAAAAGTCTATAATCCAAATAATATAATGTTATTTCAATAATCAGTACCACAGATATATTCAGAAGAGTAACAGATTAGTGTAAAACAAACATATTTCAACATGTTCATGTTTGTTTCTTATACAAAGCTGTGAATGTTTCCACCAACTGGTTACACTGGTATCTTCTGGAATGTACCTTCATTTATGCTTATGAAGGTTTCTCAAACTGGCCAGTAAATGTTGCCTCATAGTACTTTGTGATGTTTAAAAAATTAAAACTGTCAGATACTTTACCATCAAGAGTTTTGAAATCTGACACTGATGGCCTGCATTTTGAAGTTATGCTCCAGCAGACCTGGACCTTATGGGTCTATTAATTTTCTTCCGAGTTATTGCACTCGGCAAATACTATGCTTTTAAGTTATTTTATTATGTGTCGTTCAGTATAGCCTTCTTTAACCCTTGCCTCAGGTTAAATCAGGACCAGCTCTCCGTTTAAAGGGTTAGATTCTATCTGCCTATTAGTATTCCACCTAACAGGTTTCAGCAGAATAATTAAGCTGGTGTCGAGGAATACTCGCCTAGGTCCTAACTGTCTTCTTCCAAACGTCTTACCCCTCTTACTCCAATAAATACTCTCTTACTAAGCAGCCCTCCTAAGTAGTAGAATTGATTTATTGAACACGTTTGTTAACGACAGCTTTCCTCTTAAAACTGTGGCACTTGTTGATATTCCAAGGTTCGTTTTAGAGGTTTGGAAAACTAACCTCAGGGGTAATGTTTAAATAACTAGTTGGATTAAAGTAACCTTTAAGAACCATTAGATTTAATGCACACAATCAACTTAACTTTTTACCACTTTGCAGAATAGGTGAATCATAATCATTTCATTAGACTTCTCTTTAAATGCAATATAGCGTTTTATTAAGCAAGTTTTAGCAAGGGCACAGCATCAATTCATGATTAAACAATTTAATTATTTCTGATTATTTCAAACTAAACTAAACTAAGCTGAGCGTACCTAAGAATCTTCTCTAATTAGTAAATTTAGGAGAGAGAGCGGACAGCCAGGCCTTAGCTGCCACGCCCGGTCTTGACCTGCGTCTAGTTGAACTCCTCCGTGGACCAGCAGACTCGGTACGAAGTCTTCTTTGTGGGCAGAGGGTGTTCTTCATAGGCAGGGGGAGTGGAGAGGTCCCGATAGCCAATCGTTGGTCTGGCAGTTATCTTTAGTAGCAGCTGGAACACAAGTGCGGGCGTCTCAGCTGTCTTCTCAGTCGGATGGTGGTGGTGGAAAGCCCCCGTCTCATCAGGCTGTGGTGGGTCACTGGGTCTTCCAGCCCCTGGAGTGGAGCAGCCCTCTGCTGCTGCCTCCTGTGCCTCTCTGGATGCCATGGGTGCTTGCCTCTCTTCATCTCTTTGGACAACTGCAGACCTCTCAGGACTCTCTGTCTGGCAAAGTGTGGTCTTCGCTTGTTGAACAAAGTCAGACAAAGACTTTGCCTCCAACGATGTTCTCAGCGAACTCTGGAGCCTAAGTCCTGCGTTGTCTTCACGTCTCTTGGGCAAAAGGGTCCGGTGATGATTCTTCAGAACTCTGGCGATGCTCCCCGGCAGCTCCGGCGAGCAGCATCTCCCCCCTCCAGGGGAGAACTCCAAATTCAGTGTCTCTGTCTCTGGGTTTTATACCCTAGCTCGACTTCAGCTTAGCACATACACATTTTCACACACAATTCTAACTAATAGGTACGCCCAGGTAATTAATTCATAGGTTTAAGACACAACCTTCTTCCTATCACGCATACATCATTCTTTCCATCTTTTCTGTTAACACATCCACTTGTTACACACACTTCAGTTGTCATGACAATGTAGGCCTGAGCCCATCCTGTCATCCTGTGGAAACTCCAAGTTCCTCATTTCTGAGGAGACTTCTGCTTTTCCCATCCTGTCTGCATACAGCTCAGAACAGCACAGATTACTTCCATTCAAAACTCACTCAGTTACACTGAATCACTTCTTTAAATCATTTTTCTTAGCATGATCAAATAACTTATTTTAAATCATTCTCTTCTATAGCAATCATCATTTCCAGAATATATATCAGCCTATCAAAATCATTCTTGCATCAAGCATAAGCATAATCATGTGGTTAACTTATATAGTTTCTCATTTTAACTTTTCATTGGTTTGCTTAAAGCTTTTATTTAGGTGGTGGTTGCTCCTGGGATCTCAAATAACTAGGCCCCACTTGACACCCTCTCCTTGAGATCACAGGTAGCTAACACCAGGTCATTTTAAAAGATACTCATCATCCTCTGGAGCCGAAAGGTTAACCACATCACCCAGCTGCGTCCGTCCATCGTCTTCAGTGGTGACGGTCACTTCCCCCACGATCTGCAACAGATCAGATGTGTCCTCACAGCCGCCGATGACTTGCATCTCTGCATCATCTGACAGGATTCTGCTTTCAGCATCATCCAGTTTCTTCAGGGCTCTGCCTGCCCAGAGCCTCGTTGTATTTCTCTGCATAGTAACCACCCCTTTAACGTTGGCTACTCCGACGAAGGGTGGTAAGCCTTGTGTGCTCGTAGCCATGGTTTCTGGTTCCTGGTTTTCTTTAATCTGGAACTGGCTCTAGCTGCTCCACTTCTTGGATTACTCTTCTTTCAAGCAAAACTGTATTGCTATCTAAAACTTGCTTTATTATGTCAGGCTTCTCGTATTTAGCTCTTCTTAGCATGCTAACCACACTGTAGCTGTTAGCCTTCTTTACTGGTTTAGTAACCATATGGAATGACATAGAGTCCACCAGCACTAAAAGGTATTTCTCACCTCTTCTCCCTGCAACCCCCATTGGGCCTGCTACGTCCATGCAGATAGAACCCCAGGGAATAGCGCTCTGGATGGTGAGCCCGTCTACTCTTCGCCCTCGGCATCCTGCGTTGTATCGACCACATACTTCACAGGCCCTCAGCACTTGTCGTATACGGCACTCTGGAATCCAGAGTTGCAGCTTCTCCAGCTCCCTACGGGTAGGAAGTGTGCTCACATGGCCAAGCGCTTCATGTACGACCCGCACCACTTCTTCCACGTACTTCTCTGGGAGAATTTTTCTTTTAGGGGTTTGGTCCCATTCCTCGATCCCGACAGCAATTCTTCTCTTCTGGACGAAAAGATCTACCTCGTCGTTTCCCAATCAGTGAGCCCCCCAATCTCGTCTGGACTCTCTGGTGCTTCAATTACTCACTTCCTTAGTGACAGCTGCCATCCTCTACAGCCGCTTCTCTGCCTCTGCAGCCGGGGTGCCTGCCGCTGATGTGGCCAACTCTATTTTTGGCCTTACTTCCTCATCTGCGTCTGAGCTCTCACCCTGCAAAGCAGCATGTCCTGTAACTCTCATTTCCTCATCTGCGTCTCTTGCAGACAGTTGCTCCATCCCTCTCCTACCAGTACAATCTGGTTCTGGTACACCGGAGTGGAACCTGGGTGAAGCTTCTTCGAAGCGGACTCTCTTACCACTTCACTGATCGTTGTTTCCCCGGGCACTGGGGTTTTGGAGGATGAATCTTCTTCCTCTGATTCATCGGAGCCTCTGACTTTCGCGTCTTCTTGAACTGGCTCTTTTTCTTTGGCAGGGACGAGTACATCTTTCTCTGGCTGGCTCTCAGCCATCGTCTTTGTCGTCTCGAGTTGTCTGCTTCCTCAAAACCTCTCGTAGGACCGTTGAGCAGGGATGAGTGCAGACCCAATCTGGCTGCTCCGCGGTGCCTCTTTTCTGGGTTGCGCTGGCCAAAGGTCACTGCGGCTTCTTCTAGCCTGCGGTTCTCACTGTACCTCCCGTCAGGCGTGATGATCCCGAGTCTCTCTGTCGGCTGATCACCCGTGCTGTGGATCCTTGGTCAGAAGGTCTCGTCTTTTTCTTCCCCGATCTCCACAGCGTGGACCCTCGGTCAGAAGAGATTGGCCCTCTCTTCCCCAGTTTCCACTGAAAGGCTCTGGCGGTTGATTCTAGGTGTCGTCTGGATCCTCAGAATCTTCTTTTGGGCACTTCTCTCTTAGTCGTAGTCAAGCCCACCCAGGGACGCCATGTCGGTCAGTATCATCTGACAGGAGTCCCTTTTTAGCGTCTGTCTTAGTCGAGCCCTGCCCACCCAGGGACGCCATGTCGTTCAGTATAGCCTTCTTTAACCCTTGCCTCAGGTTAAATCAGGACCAGCTCTCCGTTTAAAGGGTTAGATTCTATCTGCCTATTAGTATTCCACCTAACAGGTTTCAGCAGAATAATTAAGCTGGTGTCGAGGAATACTCGCCTAGGTCCTAACTGTCTTCTTCCAAACGTCTTACCCCTCTTACTCCAATAAATACTCTCTTACTAAGCAGCCCTCCTAAGTAGTAGAATTGATTTATTGAACACGTTTGTTAACGACAGCTTTCCTCTTAAAACTGTGGCACTTGTTGATATTCCTAGGTTCGTTTTAGAGGTTTGGAAAACTAACCTCAGGGGTAATGTTTAAATAACTAGTTGGATTAAAGTAACCTTTAAGAACCATTAGATTTAATGCACACAATCAACTTAACTTTTTACCACTTTGCAGAATAGGTGAATCATAATCATTTCATTAGACTTCTCTTTAAATGCAATATAGCGTTTTATTAAGCAAGTTTTAGCAAGGGCACAGCATCAATTCATGATTAAACAATTTAATTATTTCTGATTATTTCAAACTAAACTAAACTAAGCTGAGCGTACCTAAGAATCTTCTCTAATTAGTAAATTTAGGAGAGAGAGCGGACAGCCAGGCCTTAGCTGCCACGCCTGGTCTTGACCTGCGTCTAGTTGAACTCCTCCGTGGACCAGCAGACTCGGTACGAAGTCTTCTTTGTGGGCAGAGGGTGTTCTTCATAGGCAGGGGGAGTGGAGAGGTCCCGATAGCCAATCGTTGGTCTGGCAGTTATCTTTAGTAGCAGCTGGAACACAAGTGCGGGCGTCTCAGCTGTCTTCTCAGTCGGATGGTGGTGGTGGAAAGCCCCCGTCTCATCAGGCTGTGGTGGGTCACTGGGTCTTCCAGCCCCTGGAGTGGAGCAGCCCTCTGCTGCTGCCTCCTGTGCCTCTCTGGATGCCATGGGTGCTTGCCTCTCTTCATCTCTTTGGACAACTGCAGACCTCTCAGGACTCTCTGTCTGGCAAAGTGTGGTCTTCGCTTGTTGAACAAAGTCAGACAAAGACTTTGCCTCCAACGATGTTCTCAGCGAACTCTGGAGCCTAAGTCCTGCGTTGTCTTCACGTCTCTTGGGCAAAAGGGTCCGGTGATGATTCTTCAGAACTCTGGCGATGCTCCCCGGCAGCTCCGGCGAGCAGCATCTCCCCCCTCCAGGGGAGAACTCCAAATTCAGTGTCTCTGTCTCTGGGTTTTATACCCTAGCTCGACTTCAGCTTAGCACATACACATTTTCACACACAATTCTAACTAATAGGTACGCCCAGGTAATTAATTCATAGGTTTAAGACACAACCTTCTTCCTATCACGCATACATCATTCTTTCCATCTTTTCTGTTAACACATCCACTTGTTACACACACTTCAGTTGTCATGACAATGTAGGCCTGAGCCCATCCTGTCATCCTGTGGAAACTCCAAGTTCCTCATTTCTGAGGAGACTTCTGCTTTTCCCATCCTGTCTGCATACAGCTCAGAACAGCACAGATTACTTCCATTCAAAACTCACTCAGTTACACTGAATCACTTCTTTAAATCATTTTTCTTAGCATGATCAAATAACTTATTTTAAATCATTCTCTTCTATAGCAATCATCATTTCCAGAATATATATCAGCCTATCAAAATCATTCTTGCATCAAGCATAAGCATAATCATGTGGTTAACTTATATAGTTTCTCATTTTAACTTTTCATTGGTTTGCTTAAAGCTTTTATTTAGGTGGTGGTTGCTCCTGGGATCTCAAATAACTAGGCCCCACTTGACATATGCTATAACAAAAATGGATAAAATAAGAGTGAATTCATGCACCCCCAACTGAAACAGACACTGCAGTTAAACTTTGTTTCCAAACTTTTGGGTCACCCTGTTTTAACTCAGTGAGTGATGAGTGATTGTGTTCAGAGCGCTGATGGCTCCAGAGAAAAAACTGTCTCTGAGTCCTTTTGTCCAGGTTATGTGTGCTACATGTGTGCTAATGAAGCTGGTGTCTGTCCACATCAGTCACAGTCCTGGTTTACTGTAGGAAACATCTTGGAAAGTCTCAGTTTTGATGAGAAGTGTATGTCTAGGGCCGTATTCATGCGGGGATTATTCGTGCGGGTCGTATTCGTACAGCATCCGGCTGCAGACACATATTATTGCCAAAAATAGTCAATTAAAAATCTCGTCCAACTTTGGGAGCTCATATTTTCCAAACTGAGGTACCTAGAAAGCTCCAGTTTGCTAAGTTATCACACAAGTTTGTGTAGAATGGAACCCAGGGGTGTTAGAACACTTCTGTGCAGTATTTCTACTACTTTTAAGGTCCCAAACCCCACTTGTGAGTAGGTATCTCTTAATTTTTAGCATTTTTAGCAAGCCCCCATGGCCTGCAGAGTGTAGGGAAACACCTGGGGATGTTTGTGTGGCACTAGCTACATGCAGAGGCCTTGTTTACCAACTCACAGCTCTCTGGTATGTCTAGAGACTGAGAAATAACCACTTAAAGATGCAAAAAACGCTGGCGAGGCTTTTTATAGCCCAAATTCTGAAAATTTCAGACCCCCACAACTCAGAAACTATTTGAGCTACAGGCCTATAATTTTGCATAAAAAGTACTTTTGTGACTATCTAATGGCATGCAAATTTAGGACTAATTTGAAAATGGTGCAGCAACACCCCCAAGGAATATCTGGTCATTTCACCTGGAATGACCCATGTAAGACTGCTTTCTTTGCTATTCCTGATGACTTCATTAACACATTGTATGAATCATTGCCGAACCGCATGGATGCAGTCCTTCAAGCTCATGGAAGTCATACAAAATATTAAATATGGATCTCACAGCACCACTACTTAATTCACTGATGTTATGCAACATATTTTTGTATCTGAAGTAAATTATGTTCAATTTTCACATTATTCTCTGTAGGCGACAAAACTTTTGTCTTGCCAAAATCTGACATTTCTGTGTTCATTAAATGATGAATCTTTCTTCAGTGAAGCAAATTTATTCTAGTATTTTAAACATAATTTGGGAGGGTTCTAGCTTTCATATGAGCCATTTCTAAAACCAATGGATTAATTAGAAGTCAGGTTATAAGCTTTTGTTTCTACAAAATGGATAAGTGACAAGACTTTTGTCAGGGACTGTACATGTACACATAAAGAATAAAAAGACAAGTGACTTTATTAGATGCTGGCAAATATTTAGTATGACGTACTTTTCCATTAACAATAAAGAAGGAATATAGAAAAGAGCAAACACATTAAAGACCAGAGTCCACAGAAACACTAGTGATTGATGCTGTGTGATATTAATATTTATTTCCTTTACAATGTAACACCAAGTGCCAATACTGACACTGATACTTGATGTGTACAAAGTTTAATGTGTTCAGAGAAGATAATTTAATAGCAGGTCATTTCCATTTAAATTTCCAATCATCTTGTGAGTGTGGCTGAATTTAAAGAATCATCTACAAACAAAACAAATGTGCAGGACAGACTGACTAACTGAGCTACACTCCACTGAACCCTGATTCTTACTCAGCCTGAGCTTTGGAAGTTTTCTGATTAACTCCTTATTCTGATGTGAGAAACACTGAAACTGCTGTAGAGTACAAACCTCCTCAAACTGCACAGATGGGAGAAAACGATACAAGTTGTAAAATAAATACATAAGAAGCTGTGCTGAAAAAGATCGCAGATGAAACAGAATGTTGTAAGGAGGGGTGTCGTAGCCCTGTGAGGCATGTGGAATAAAAGGAAGAAAAAAATAGCAACAGAAAAAAAAAACATTCATAAACTGCATCCAGCAGTCAGCAGAGCTGCATTGTTCTGCTTTCTAAACAAATTATTCTCTCGTTTCTTTCAGGGTACATTCATATAAATAGGGAAGGGAGCTTAGACGTTAGATCCACCCACTCAGTGAACCTATTAAAGAGCTTCTCTGGAGGAATGACTCCTCTGTAATCTCCAGGACAAGATGGTCTCTGTCAGGAAGTAACTGACAGGTGATGACTTCTGTAAACTTCATGTCTTTTTAACAGGCTGCTTGTTTTAATCAGACACGAAAACATGACTTTAAAAAGAACAATTTTCTGTGTATTCGCTGCAGCTGTAAAACTTAATGAACAGAAAAACAGGATGGTGTGTTGTTCATGTCCACCTCTCTGCACTAAAGGGTCTGCATGTGGTCAGTAGAGAGTTTGTGCTTCATAACAAATAAAACTGGCTTTAGTGAGGATTCACACTTACTGGTTCATCTGCTTTCAGTTTCATGAAAAACAAAAGTAGAAAAAGACAGACCTTAAAAAACACTTTACTATGTGTCTTCATCACACATCTGCTGTACACGCTGATAAATTCAAAAGATAAATGAGAGAACTGCTAGTCTTGTAGTTCGGGTTAAAACAGAGAATTTAGGTGTTTCAGATGATTTTCTGAGATCCTGACAATCTCTGAATATCTGCAATATAAAGATTGTAAATGTCAGCACTAAATATTGGCCACCCGTGACATTTTTATTAGGATGTTTTTGACGTAATCAAGTTTTGTCTTTTTCATAGTTCAAAGGTACATGCACGAGCTGTCTGTAGGGGGCGCTGTCTCACTGCTGACATGACTTTCTCTAAATAAGAGATGAACCTTTGTGAATAATTCTGCTCCAGCTGAAGAAGTGAAACCTAAATTCTAAATAAATAATTCTAAATTGCTTCAAACTGTGAGAATTGAAATGATGGAAAAAAACCAAAGCAGGAGCAAAATGAAAAACAGCATCAGGTGTCCAGACAAACTGTGGTGTTGAGTTTCTCTTCAGTCAGACAGTTTTCAGCATTCAGTCAGATCAGCAGCATTTATTCTGACAGAACTGATCTGATGCTGCTGTTCAAGAAGCTCCGCCTCTTTCTGCTTTGCATGACAACACTCTTATGTTTTATTATCATATTGTGAGTCCTGCTAGTAGATCTAACACATACCAGGAGCAATGTTAAGGCTGTAATGAACTCAATTAAATACATTTATATGAATCAGAAATGTTTTATTGATCCCTGAGGGAAAATTGCCTACGTTATAGTTGCTCCCATTCAAGTCTTAGAAATATAAACAGTGCAAAATCTAAATAAACATGGTAGAAAACAATGTATTCTAAAACATCAACACAAGATACAAATATGAGAATATAAGATGATACCCACAATCTCATTTAATTTCAATGTTATATACTCATATGTTTTAAAATAAATGTCTTTTTTACACTTCCTCACCAACCGGCCCCAGGCTGTGAGACTCGGCCCCCACCTGTCCTCCACACGGACACTGAGCACCGGCTCCCCACAAGGCTGTGTGCTGAGCCCCCTCCTGTACTGCCTCTACACCCATGACTGTCGTCTGGCCCACAACAGCAACCTCATCGTGAAGTCTGCTGACGATACAACAGTTGTCGGACTCATCTCAGGAGAAGACGAGACAGCCTACAGAGGGGAGGTCCTGAAGTTGGCAGCTTGGTGTTCAGAAAACAACCTGGCTCTGAACACCAAGAAAACAAAGGAGATCATTGTCAACTTTCGGAAGCTCGGCACCGACCTAGCTCCCCTCTGCATCAACGGTGAGTGTGTGGAGAGGGTCCACACCTTCCGGTTCCTGGGCGTCCACATCTCCTCCGACATCTCCTGGACAGACAACACCACTGCGATCATTAAGAAGGCGCAGCAGCGGCTACACCTCCTGAGGGTTCTCAAAAAACACAACTTGGACCCCACCCTGCTGACGACCTTCTATCGCTCGTCCATTGAGAGCCTGCTGACTTACTGCATCACAGTGTGGTACGGCAGCTGCACCATGGCAGATAGGAAGGGGCTTCAGAGGATTGTTAAGACAGCACAGAAAATCATCGGCTGCCCCCTCCCCTCCCTGATGGACATTTACACCTCCCGCTGCCTTAAAAGGGCAGGAAACATTATCAAGGACAACTTCCACCCTGGTTCCGACCTGTTTGTCCTGTTGCCCTCAGGAAGGCGCTACAGGTGCATCAGAACCACAACAAACAGACTCAAAAACAGTTTCTTTCCAAAAGCCATCACCACCCTGAATTCAAACATGCACTGACATTCCAACCCCCCCCCGCCCCCCTCCCTCCCAAGACTACCTCAAAACCGTCTACTGTGCAATACAGACTATTCTAATGTGCAATATCACACTGACCATGCACTTTTTTATTCTTTTATACTGTTTTAACTTATCCTTTTTTGTGATTTTTATTACATGTATCTTGCACTGATGGAGATGCTCTAAATCTCATTGTACTTGTGTATAGTGACAATAAAAGGCATTCTATTCTATTCTATTCTATTCTATTTCTGTCCGCCACAGTGCTCTCTGATGATCTGGAGGTTTGAACCACTGGAGGGAGCAGCTCACCACAGAAACTCACTGAACAGCAGTGAAACCACACTTTGATATTTATCATCAGAAATGTTTTAAATCTCAAGGAAGTCACAAATAATTGGACAAAAAGATGAGATTTCAGGTCATCACTCAAGCCCCAGTGTGAATCTGTATTAATGTAGTTTAGTGACTCTGACCTCCCAGAAAATTAGTACATTTCTGCACATTATGTCACATTAGAATAAAAATCACTATGAACAGTCTGAGCAGCAGAACATTAAACACTCCTGTCATAAAGTACAAAGTGAAGAAACTCCAAATGAAGACCCCACTCTTCCATTATTTTCAACTAGCTAAAATAGGCAGATTGTACTTTCACTTTCGTTCATAACCAGTTGGTGAGTTTCACCCGTTTTTTAGTGACGTTAAAGCCAAAATTAAATTCTCATTGGCTCAGATGGAGGTGATGTTGAAACCACTCCCCTTATACCTCTATTTCTCCTACCCAGTGTTGCCAACTTAGCGACTTTCTCGCTAAATCTAGCGACTTTTCAAAGCTCCTAGGGACTTTTTTTTGTCAAAAGCGACTAGCGACAAATCTAGCGACTTTTTCTGCCGTTTTGGAGACTGATAGGAAAACTCGGCTCATTCTGCAGTTACTGTCCTCAACAAGCAGCAGGTGCTGCTGTGAGCTTCTCCCCCTCCCAAAGCTCAGGCTGTCAGTCCAGTAACCCCGCAGCAGTCTCAGTGAGGGGAGGGGGAGACCCACATCACTCCACGGCCAGACGATAGATGAATTGCGCATGCGCGAAGTCACTACAGATCCCATCCAGACTTACGGAGCCATATAAACGAAAATGTTTCTTCACTGTCATACTAAAATAAACCACAGCATTTAGCCTCTAGTACAAAAACATATTTTGGGTGTTTTATACTCACTTTTTGGTCTATTCCACAACGGTAGGAGTCCTACCGTACTTCATCTGTGATCCTTGTTTGAGAAGTGCAGGGTCTCTTTGTCCAGACAAGGAAACACATCAGTCGAAAATGTAGAAAGTGTTGAATCAGACGGTCACAATGAAGCTCTTTATGTTTCTGCTTCTCCTGGGAGTACACGGCACGGCAGCAGGTGAGCTAGGATTTTATTTTATTTTTTTGCCTTTATTTGTGCTCATATCAAGTGAGGTCGTTTTTCCGAAGGAATCCCACGGTTTGTTTTATTACAATTGAATGCTTAGTTCTCGTATATCTTTGCAGATTATGGAAATTTTCAGAGAATGTAACAAATATCCATTAATTTTAAAGTTAGTAAATCCTGTCTGTTCATCATTTTAATTCATTTGGTTACTGTTGAAGTTTATCCGAGAAACTCTCTGACGTCATTTTAAGACTATTATGAGTGTACTTGTCATTTATTTCTTGTTATTTGTGATTATTAGGTCAAACATTTTAATTCTCTCAGAATCATTAAGGTCAGTGTTGCCAAGTCCGCTTATTATAAGCGACTTTGGGCTTGTTTTTTGTAAAGTCGCTTGCAAATCTCGTCGGTTGCGGGTTTTTGGGCTTGTTTTCTAAAGTGTAGTCGCTTATTTGGGCTTGCTTTGCTGGCTGCATAAACCGCTCCTGATTATCTCCCAGTTCTCCACAACAAAGCGAAACACGATAGTTTGTCCTTTTCCAGGATCCGTCCACTCCTTCGTTTCTCAGTTACCGCCCCCACATACACATGCAGAGCAACACCTGTGGATGTTTGGAGGAGCGATGTAGAGAAGACCCAACGCCAGGTACAGCGAATAGACCTCAGACCTCAACCCGGTCTCACGGGGATTCGTGAAACTGTCACGTAAGTTTTAGTTTCGGTTATGGTTAGGGTTATGGTTATGGTTATGTTTAGGGACGATGTCATGCAAAATATAGCGTTGGATTCGCCACGGTTTTACATTAAAAATATAATATACACATTCTTTTGAAATACGTTCTGAGTGGCACGAAAAGTCCGCCGTTTAAAATACATTGGTGTGCATTTCGTGGTGAGCGGCACGAAAAACATGACGAAATCGTGTTGGTGCACACGAAACCGAAACTAAAACTTACGTGACAGTTTCACGAATCCCCGTGAGACCGGGCTGCAGACCTCCGTGTCTGCGTCTCTGTGTGCCCACCTGCCCGGTCCTGTCGCGGGTTGCCTGGTGACAGACACTGCTACAGACGCTGCTGCAGCCGCGCGTTTAAAAATGCCTCCAGCCAAAACTCCACCACGTCCAAAGAAGCAAAAACATTTGCAAAAGTACAGACGTGAGTGGGAAGACTCAAACTCCTGGCTTGACAGCATTAGTGGCAATAGGTACAAGGCAAACTGTTTTCTGTTGCTCATAGACAAGCTGAAGTAAGGCAGCATAAGGAGACCAACATGTAAGAAACATGTGAACAGAGCGGACCCAATGAGCAGGTCACAGTTTATCATCATCTAATCATCTCCTGAAGTCCATATGGTAAGGGACACCATGATGTGATCAGCTAGATTTCCTACAGTATCTGGTTGTGAATTTACCAGAGGATGCTTATAATCATGCTGATGTGGTCATATACTCTACAGTATTTTAGTGACTCAATAAATGCCTAAGTTGTTTATATTTTTTAATGCTTTTAAGTTTTTAATAGACATTTATTGAATTGCCTATATGTAATCAATAATTGGACTTTGCCCATCTCAAGAAACACTCACTCAGAACTGTGATATGTTAAGAGTACTAAAGAAATAAATATATGCATACACACATAAATGTGTTGATACATTAATTGTGTTAAGATAAGATTTGTATTTAGAAATAAATGGGTTTTTTTAAATAATTTATTTGTACAGTAATCTGCATTGAAATGCTTTTTTAAAAAATACAATCAACCACTCCTTGGGTGGTCGTGGCCCTGAGGAGCCGTGGTGGGCGTCCTTTATTGTCATTTCTGAAAGGTAGCAGTCCTAGATTTTGCAAATGTGAGATACAGGCTCACCATGCAGTTTTAGCATTTAGTACAACATGGTGGCACGGAAAAGCACAAAAAAACCTCTGAAACCTTCTCATCCACAAGGCTTACAGACGCTGGTTCCACCACTTCAAAACAAAACCACACAAGACAAACAAATGAGCTAAAGATCGCCACGTACACAGCCTGTCGCACACATCCATCAGTGCTGTGGATCATCTTGGAGAATTAATTGGATCTACCTCGACTGACACAGAAGTCATAATACACTTTTATTTTAATCAGAGCTTTAGAATCTAAGTTTCTTTTCATCAGAGTTTAAAAATTTAAGTTATTAAAAGGTTATATTGACAATTTACTGTCAATTTAGTGCATCCAAAAACAAATACATATTTTTACTGTTATCAAGAGGCGTCTCATTGACATGATGTGGCAGTTCAGCTGTTGGGATGGTTTTGGGCTTGTTTCCATAGAGCTGACTGCTTGTTTCTATCGCGAGATCTGGCAACACTGATTAAGGTCGGTGCTGACCAAGCCAGGCCCGTCCAAAATGGCAGCATAAATGCGCAGCGCAGAAGTTCATGCACTGCATGAATAAAGAAAACATAGAAGCACAAAAATGATTGAAAGAGAACGTTTCTTGTCAACAACTACACATTATGAACTTCGCCTTTTCAATCTTTATATCCTTAAATAGTCAACAACGCATCCGTCAAATCGTAAGTGTTTGTCACTTCAAATATTTAGTGTGTAGGAGATAATTTGGTGGCAGTAGTCATAACGTGTAAAATAAATAAAAAGTCCGATTTTTCATTTTCATCAGGTGAGAGGAACATGTTCTTACAATATCATAGCTTGTCATTACATTTGATCATACGTAGTGTCTACAGATACGGACCCGTACCCGTAGCCTGTGGCCTACGGATTCGGCACTTTCCATTTGCTTCTTTAATTCTCGCTGCCTGAAATACCCCAGCGCCCCCTATCGAGTGGCCATTTTCACGGCAAACAGGACTTCCATGTCGATGGTTTATAATAGAGTATAAGATGTATTTCAGTAGCTCTATGTCATGGTTAACGTTATGTAACAGCTGTATATATACCAACAAAATCACGGCATGAAACAATGGCAATGTATATGTCATATATGCCCTATATCCATACCTCTAGTACAGATGCTACGGGTACAGGTCCATACCTCTAGCATCAACCTTGATCAACCTAGCTCGTAGGTGTCGATAGGTTACTGGTTGGTTTTGTAGTGAAGTGTTTTTTTTCCTGTGTAGAGCATCAGTCATGTAATATGATGGCATTGCTTTTTTGAAAGGTTCAGTAATACTGGGTTTGAACAGCTTTCTAATAATCACGGGATTGATGGTAGTTCGGTAAAGTTGGAAAGATATAGGTTCGGACTTCCGGCATCTATAACTCACTAGATGTACGTTGTCAAAACATAAACGATGCCTCTTTCCCATCGTTGTAAGCAAGACAATGTGCTACACGGACAGTTTCATCAAAAGTCGCTGTCTTTCAAGCTGCAGAAATAACATTAGTGTCTATGAGCAGCCAGCTGTGCAAGGAATGAACAGGGACTGTCTGCAAATTGCAAAACCGCTGCAAAAGTGAAGAGAGACACAAATATTCAACAACTTAACTCTTATATACTGTAGTGTCACCAAAATCACTGCAGCCATCAGCTGGCTCCTGCTGATCATACTACAACTCTTGATTAAAAAAAATCATAATTTTAAGGAATTTCTATTGGTAAAAAAATCAATAACTTCATTCTTGTGTACTGTAGAGAAATTAAACTCTGTGTAACCATCAACTTGACTCCCACTGGTCACACTACAACTCTTGGTTTGATATTAGATATTTTTTTCGGAATTTTAAGGAATTATTATAACGAAAAATAATCAGTAACTTCATTCTTGTTTACTGTAGTGTCACCATATTTACTGAAGCCATCAATTGGCTCCTGTTGATCATACTGCAACACTTTGTGTTATATAACAATAGTTTTTCATAATTTCAAGAATTTTTATGAGTAAAGAAATTTAATAACTTAACTCTTATATGTTGTAGTGTCATCACAATCACTGCAGCCATCAACTGGCTCCTGCTGGTCATACTGCAACTCTTGGTTTGATATAATATTTTTTTACCCAGAATTTTAGTGAATTTTTATTTGAAATATAATACAATAACTTCATTCTTATGTACTGTGGAAAAAATAACTCAAACTCTAACCATGATCTGAATCCTGCTGGTCATTCTACAGCTCTTGGTTTGATATAAAAAATAATAATAATAATAATTTGAAGTTTCTACAGTGAATAAGAGTGAAGTTATTGAATTTTATTACCAATCAAAAATTCTTAAAATTATTATTTTCGAATCAAGAGTTGTGGTATGATCAGCAGTAGCCCATTGAAGGCTGCAGTGATTTTGTTGACACTACAGTACATAAGAGTGACGTTACTGAATTTTACGACAAACAAAAATTACTTAAAATTATGAAAAAAATATTTAATATCAAACCAATAGTTGTAGTGTGATCATCAGGAGCCAGTTGAAGGCTACAGTGATTTTGGTTACACTACAGTGTGTAAGACTGAAGTTACTGAATATTTGTTTCGTGTCTCTCTTCGCTGTTGCAGCAGTTGCGCTTTGACACCAATGTTATTTCTGCAGCTTGAAAGACACTGACTTTTGATGAAACTGGCCTTGTAGCACATTGTCTGGCTTACAAAGATTTGAAAGAGGCATCGTTTATGTTTTGACAAGCTATATCTAATGAGTTATAGATGCCGGATGTCCAAATCTGTGAATATCTTTTCAACTTAACCGAAGTACAACTTCACTGAATTCTTTGGGTGCTTCTGTGTCACTTAATTCTAAATTAGCCATTTTATTTTCTCTGAAACCAACTTTAAAATATTTAATTTTCAGATAATACATCAATGAATATGAAACTGTTGGGGCATTGAAATGTAACAGTGGATTTAATAGAGAGCATCTACTTTTCCAGAGTTTTAGAACAACATCTGTTGAATCCTGCTGGAGCCATTGTGAAGAGTGATGAGTAAATGCAGCCCTAGTCTTTAAATTCTGCTCATTTTTTTCTGTTATTTTTATTAAATTAATAATTAAAGAAACTAAAGATCTTACAGATCTCAAGAATACATTAGCTTTGGATTTTTGATTTCAGACTTTAAATGATCAGATTACAGGGATGCAAATAAATCACTTCAAACTCTGTTAATTTATCACTACAATTACACATAAATTGTTGGTGGAGTTGTTTGTGCTTTCTATTTTCAGTTTTTTTCTACTTTAAAATCTGTTTTGCTTTTTTTCTCATCTTTTTCTCAGCACACAGTGACTAAAAATTGCCTTGTGTTTTTATTATTTTTACCTGTAGGCATTCTCTGTGTCCAAATATCCAAATTCATTACTTTTTGTCCAAGTGATATTCAGAGTTTATGCAAGTAAAAACCACTATATAGAAAAGAAGATGAAAAAAGAGCCATAAGGCAGGACAAAATTGTTGAAATATCATAGTGTCGAAACTGCATGTATATTATTAACTGAAAAAATAAAGTCAATGTATTATTTTTCTTTAACCTAAATACAACTCTGTGTGTGTGTTTAAATATTAAGCCCTTCATAGATTTTTATTAGTAACTACTGATTTTATTATATCTTGGTCTCTTATTTTCCACAGCCTTACCCAGATTGCTGTACTGCATGTTTGTATTTGGAGTTTTCTGCTTCCCTCAATGCTATTTAAAACAGTGACACTGTGTTTTCTTGTGCCATAGTTACACATTCGCTGCAGTACTTCTACACGGCATCATCAGGAATACCCGGCTTCCCAGAGTTTGTCAATCTGGGAATGTTGGATGGTGTACAGCTGGACTATTATGACAGTAACATCAAGGAAGTGATTCCCAAGCAGGACTGGATGGCCAAGAATGAAGGACCTGAGTACTGGGAGAGAAACACTCAGAAGTCCATTGGTGATGAGCAGACCTTCAAAGCTAACATTGAAGTTGCAAAGCAGCGCTTCAATCGGACTGGAGGTGAGTAATGAACAGTTGTTCAGAAACATGTACACACACAGTCGCTTTTTATCTCGCTCTCTCCCTCTCTGTGACACACACACACACACACACACACACACACACACACACACACACACACACACACACACACACACACACACACACACACACACACACACACACACACACACACACACAACAGTATACCATGTCTGCTTCTCTTCCTTCTTTAATTTCAGTGTGTTAGTGGAGGCAGTGTGTGTCTGTGGTGGAGACAGGAAATGGAGTGTTTGGATCTTAATGTTTCCCAGCAGATTCTGTCTCAGTCTGAGATGTTCACACTGTTCACATGATGATTGTCTGTTAGAGGTAGATAACAGCAGATGTAGATGAACTGGTTAGAAATGTGTTGATCAGTGAGTCTTTGTGGGAAAATATGTGATTTAAATGATGAACAAAAGACTGCTGCAATCTCACATTTATTTACTGCAGTCTTGATGTCTGTTTGTCTCTCAGGTGTTCACCTTGTTCAGAACATGTACGGCTGTGAATGGGATGATGAGACAAATGAGGTTAATGGATATCATCAGTATGGTTATGATGGAGAAGACTGGCTATCATTTGACCTGAAGACTGAGACATGGGTCGCTCCAAAACAACAGGCTGTCATCACCAAACTCAAATGGGAGAAAGACAAAGCTCCAATATCATACTGGAAGAACTACTTCACCAAGGAATGTCCTGATTGGATAAAGAAGTATGTGAACTATGGGAGGAGCTCCCTGATGAGAAAAGGTAAAATCACATGACCTGATTTGATGTTTTTGATAAAATGTTAATTTGCCTCAATTTCTGATGTACGTTGACATTGTAATAACCAACCCACTGTGTCTAAGTTTACACTTTCTTTTTTCTCTCCTCTGCCTCCCTCATCCTTTCCTCCCCCTTTTGTCTTTTCGTTTCTGTCTCTTTTCGTATCTTTCCTCTGCTTTTTTTAACTTTCTCTCATGTTCCCATCTCTTCATCTCGTTCTTCTCTTCTGTACCATCACCCTCTTCTCTGAACTACGCTTGACATTTGAACTCCATTACACATAAATGTAGATATTAGTATTCAGTTAATGTAGAAACTATGAGGTGTCTTTCTCTTGTCTCTCCAGATCTTCCCTCAGTGTCTCTCCTCCAGAAGACTTCCTCCTCTCCGGTCACCTGCCACGCTACAGGTTTCTACCCTGACAGAGCCGACTTGTTCTGGAGGAAAGATGGAGAGGAGCTTCATGAGGACGTGGACAAAGGAGAGATCCTCCCCAACCATGATGGAACCTTCCAGATGAGTGTTGACCTGAAGATTTCATCAATCGCTCCTGAAGACTGGAAGAAGTACGACTGTGTGTTTCAGATGTCTGGGGTCAAAGACGACATCATCACCACATTGGATAAATCAGTGATCAGGACCAATGAAGGTATCACTGAAATCTGATGAAATGCTTCTTCACAGCTGCTGTAAAACTGATGTTATTCTTTCTGTTGTCTTTGATGGGATGAATTTATCTTCATAATGTAAATGTGGGTGTTTTTGATCAGTGCTTTCATGTTTGCTTGCTGAAATTACTGCCGCTGACAAGTGATTCGGATCGGTGAACAACTTAGATTTGATGCTGATATTTTTACCTTTGCATGGTGTTTGTAACATGGAGAGTATTTATTTGTTAAAGCATTCAGACCTCAGTGACAGTTTATTCTTTATTCGTGATTTTCCATCATTCAGATACAATCACAATTTGCAGCAGCCTTTTAAAATTATGTACAATATTGTAAACCACTTTTCAGCAGGCCAATATTTTTAAAAAAAATCAAACAGTTACAAGCTTCACTACTACGTTTGTGGTCTGAATATTCACTAAAATACACTTGTAATCTCTCTAGTTTGTGGTCTTCGTTAAATGCTCGAATGACAGAAGTTACATTGATGAACATAATCTGACCATCCAGAGGTTCAACAGTGAGATAAACAGGGTGAATGTCTGGTTTTTGTTCCAGGTTCTTCAGGGTTCCCTGTTGCTGCTGTTGCTGCTGTTGTTGGAGGTGTTGTAGGACTGTTGGTCCTGATAGCCTGTATCACTGCAGTTGTCATCTATGTTGTCATCAAGGGAAGAAAATATAAAAGTGAGGAACAGTACATGTTTTTAATCATCTTTTAGGCCGTGTTAGTTTCAATGTACATCAACATTTGTAGTTTTTTTGTTTTTTTTCTTTATATTTTTCATGTCTGCAAAGTCTAAATATCAGATATTTGACAGTTAGTTGAAATGTTTTATACTAGAGCTTTTATTGCTGTCCTTTCATACATTCTGAATAAATAACACCTCTGTAATGCTGTTTTCTGTATTTCAGGCTTCAGTCGTAGCAGCAGTAAGTATTTTACATGTTTCAAGTTTATTTTCTACTTTTGAACTCCTTCTATGAAGATTTTTTTAAACATCCATTGGAGCAACTTGATCACTAAACCACTAAAATCAAGTTTTGTCTCACAACATAATTCTCTTTTTCACAATGAATTGTTTTGTTTTTTTAGGCACTTCTGAAACTTCGACTTCCTCTGCCGAAGATCTAGACCCTAAGAAGGTGAGTCCATTATCACGTAAATGCAGCTCACCGAACTAAACACACATGTATTTATTACTGTGGTTTCACCAGACATTCAGAAACATTTAGACATGCTGTTGTCCTGTGATGTTTTATATTTAAAATATTTGTCTGACTGATTTCTCACTGTGTGATTCATTGTAACTACAGAATAAGATCTAGATGTAAAGTATAGAGTGAAAGGTGACAGAATGCGATTTATGAAAAAGAAAAAGAACAGCTTCATTATTTATCTTTTTGTTCAACTGTCTCAACAGAACATCAGCGGTGAACAGAAGAAGATGCTAAAAAACTAATGAATGAATGTGGAATCAACAAATCTCAGTCTGTGGTTTTTAATCTACAAAACCAGGCGAAGTACAAAGTCTTCTGAGTTGAAATCAAATTGTTCAAATGTGTCTGAATTTCCTCTGTGAAACATTTTGCTGATTGTTCTGCCTCGAGTCATCATTTTTTTCTAGTTTACCAGCATCCAGGGTTCATTTCTGTCTACATGCTGCCATTAAATGCAGTTTGTGTTTTTATCCCCTGCCGGCCATAGGCACGAAGGGGGATATTGGCGTGGGCACGTCTGTCCGTACATACGTACGTCCGCATTTCGTTTCCGGAGCATATCTCTGAAACTACTTGAGGGATTTCATTCATATTGCACCCAGGCCATCTCTATATAGTATAGATGTGCCTTTTGGGGTGTATGACCTTGACCTGATTTTCAAGGTCATAGTGAGGCACTTCAAATATTTTTTTGTTTCCGGATCATAGCTCAGAAACTAGTTGAGGGATGTCAGTCATATTGCGCACACTAAGCCTGTTGGGAATGTAGATGTGGTTTTTGGGGTGTATGACCTTGACCTGACTGTTTTTTTTTATTGTAGTGAAGATGTATCATTTTGTAGGTGTATCGTCCAGTATATATTATTATTTCTTGCACTTAGAGGTACTCTATATAAGACGGGGGATGTTTTAAGCGGAGCGTGTTTATTCTTTTCTTGGTAAATGTTCTGTCAGAAGTTTGACTGTCGAGGTGAATCTTCCTCTGAGTGAATGAATGACACGTCAGAGGTGATGCTGCTGTCCAGATGTGTCGGCAGATGTTTTGTGGAGAAGAATCACTGCAGCAGCTTTCTGAGGTCAAAGACAGGAAGAGAGAACAAACAGCTGCTCTTCATGTTAACATAGCTGAACAGAGCTTTGTGTTTGAATTAATGACTGATGAACACTGATTATCCTTTTGTCAGTCGAGTTCATCAAATGATCAAAATGGAGCAGATTTTGGTTTAACACAGTTGATGCAGGATTTCAGTCTCAGCCATCTGACATGTTGATCAGATTCAGATCTCTGATGGTCTGTAAATGGTCTCTAATCTGTGCAGCTGTTTTAGTGGGTTTGGAAATTAAAGTTTTGCTGTTTGATCAACATTTATATGTCTACATGCAAAATTTTATTTTAGAGTTTAGCAGGTTTTCTCAATTAGAAATTTTTCCTTCAGATTTTTTTCTTCATGTGAAATTTTTCTCAAAGCTTTGTTTATTGGCTTATATTTATTTGTCATTTTTCTTTGGGGTCGGTGTGTGGTGTCTGGATTATTGAGGCCATTGTTGTGCCCAGTGTGATACAGATTAGAATTTAATGCTTAAATAAAAACAAACTAAGTGTGTTTTGTGTTTTTTGTTCCAAATGTAAATGTAAAAGGATTTTTTTATTTATTTAGCTGATTAGGTGGATAAATGTATATATGTATATTTATCCTAAATTGAGAAATTCTTGAAATTACGGCTTTCTTTTTTTTTTTTTACTGCTCATGACTCTTCATTGATGCTAAAAACATTTTTGTAGATTTTTTTTCCATAACTTCTAATTCATTGAATACGTCTGCTGTGAGTCATTTATGAGGAGAAACTGACAGATTGAGACCAGCAGAAATGAATTTGACATCTTCAGGTAGGAATAAACCATTTAAGAGGAGTGTACTTTAATTTGTCAATTTCGAGAATTCCACAGCCATTTAAATAAAGTTGGCTTGTCTATAAAAATTTATGTGGTTCTGAGGTGGTTTCCCATCATGACCTCAGAGGAAGATACAGGATGTGTCCAGAGGGGGCGCTGTCACTCTGCCTACTATAAACTGATCAACTCAGGTTTTTTATATAGAAATCTTTAGTTAAAGAAACAATGTAGTACAGTGCGCCACAATACACTGTAAAAAATAAGTCGCCAGGGGCTTACAAACACTCAGGTGTAGCACCTCAGAACATTACATTATACAAATATATTAAAAAGAGCACACAGATCAACAGTCTTAATGGCCTTCATATTAGTGGAATGTCTAATAGTTTTAATGTATTGTTTGACCTCATTATCATAAATGGAAAGAATTGGTTTCTGATTACTGTATAGACATTTGTTGATATGCCATTTGGCTAAATATATAATAAGAGTAATAATCTAAAATTGTTTTCTTTTGGCAGATGGATCCTCAGTGAAGCCAAACAAAAATATGTTCAAAGCATAAGGAAAAATCTGAATCAATACAAGTAGAAATCAATTTGCAAATATCTTCCCATAATTTGGTGGAGAAGGGGCAAGACCAAAATAAATGAAATGCATCTTCAGGGTGTCCTTCACAGAAAGAGCAATTTATGTCTATGTCTTTTTTTTAAATTGTTGCAAAAAAACTTTTGATGGGTAAAATCTGTGAATTATTTTAAAAGGTACTTCTTTTACTTTATATCTCTCTCTCTCTCTCTCTCTCTCTCTCTCTCTCTATATATATATATATATATATATATATATATATATATATATATATATATATATATATATATAGCTGGCAGGTTCCAGGTCTGTCTCGAGTGAAGGTTATTAATAAAAGTGTTCCAATAAGATCCCACATATGGGACTGATACGACATCTTTCTGAAATAATGAGCGTATACGACGATTACTATTGCTTGTTGAGGAGAAACAAATCTGACCAATTTCAAGTTTGGTTGGATCAGTGGGTAATAATGTTGGAGTCTGTCCTGCTGTACTTCCAAATAACATGATTACTCCTTTGGGGATTGCATTTATAACAATATTAAATTCATTAAGAGGGATTATGATACTATATTTTACAGTAAATTCTTGATATGTCATGAGTGACCCATCTGGGTTAAACAACTGATGAACCAAGAGTATTTTGTGAGTATACCAGAAAGGGTAAAACAAGGATTTGTTTCTGTATAAGATGTTTTTATTGTTCCATATGTAGTATCTGTGTGGGGAGAAATTATGTTTATAGATTAATGACCAAGAGAGAAGCAACTGTTTATGGAAGCTGGATAGTTTTGAGGGGATTTTTCAACACTGTAATTACAAAATAAATGGAAATTTAGGCCTCCTAATTTAGAGAAAATAAAATTTGGTATGAAGTTCCAAATTGAGGGTGGGTTTTTAATGAATTGTTTAAGCCAATTTATTTTGAAAGTATTGTTTAAAGTGTAGAAGTCTTAAAAGTTAAGTCCACCCTTATCATATGAGTTCATTATTACTGATTTTATAATATAGTGGATTTTGTTCCTCCATATAAAGTTCTACAGCAACCTGTCAATATCTTTTAAGACCCTTTTGTTAATATCAAAAGATAAAGCAGCATATGTAAGACGGGATATTCCCTCAGCTTTGGTCAGCAAAATTCTGCCTTTCAGTGACAAATCTCTTTGTAACCACTGGTTCAATTTTTTCTGAGTTTTGTTAATAATTAGGTCAAAGTTCAGATTGCACCTGGTTTCTTTATCTTTAGTAATGACGATTCCCAGGTAAGTAATAGTGTCTTTTGTATTACAAATGGAAGGGATGTCACAATATTTCAGAGTAAGCAATTCACATTTCTTTATGTTCAAGCAAAGTCCAGAAGCAGCAGAGAAAGTATTTATCAAGTCAATAGATAAAGGTATCTGAGAGAGATCTTTTAAAACTAATGTTGTATCATCGGCCAGTTGGCTGATAACTTCGTTACCAGCTATTGAGATACCTTTTAATGGACTGAGCTTTATAAAGTCAGTGAGTAGCTCAGTGCAAAGCAAAAAGAGATAAGGAGATATGGGGCATCCCTGTCTGACCCCACGTTTAAGAAACAAGAAGTACCAGCATGCAATCTGATTGAGCAGTTTCCATTTATATACATTGTTTTGATAGCACTGCTGAAATAAGAACCAAAGCCAAACTTATCTAAGGCATGGAATATGAATTTATGTTCAGTTGTGTTGAAAGCCTTTTAAAAATCTAAAAAATGGATCAGACTTTCATCAGAGCATAAATCAGAATAATCAATTAAGTCAAGTACTAGTCTAATATTGTTGGAAATATGTCTGTTTTTCATGAAGCCGGATTGAGTCTCATCAATTATTTGATCTAAAACTGATTTTATTCTTTTAGCAAATATCAATGCAAATATTTTATAATCATTATTAAATAAGCAAATTGGACGCCAGTTATCAATAAGGAGCAGATCTTTCTTTGGTTTTGGTATTAGTTATGAGGCCTTGGGTTCAGGTAGGAGGAAGGGCTTGATTGCCGATACCTTCTAAGAAAAGACTGAGGAGGAAGGGTGCAAGCTGTTTGGAGAACGTTTTATAGAATTCAGAGGTAATCCCATCTGTGCCTGGAGACTTATTAGGCTTGAGGTGTTCGATAGCAGATAGAACTTCCTGTAGTCTTAGTGGTCTGTCACAGAATTCCTTCAAATCAGTGCCGATTAACTTAGTTTCTGTAAGAGACCCCAAAAAATGAGAGGTGGATTCTTCACAATATTTTGATTCATATAATTTGGTATAGAAATCTGAACAATAATTAGCTATTTTTCGAGGGTCATCTATCATGTCTCCATCAATATTTAGTTTTTGTATTGTGTTGTTTTTAGCTTGAATTCTTTCAAGTCGAAAGAAGTAAGCAGTGTTCTGTTCCCCTTCCTCCAGCCATCTTCTCCGGCTTCTCACAAAGGCTCCTTCGGCCTTCAATCTATAAATGTGGGCCAATTTGTTTTGTAGACTCATTAAATGTTGATGTTCACTTTCAATTAAATTTCCAGGTATTTTTTGTGTTATTGATGTTATTTCTGAGATTAGATTTTCTTCTTCAGCTTTTTTCGCTCTAGAGATTGAACTTCCGTATGCTCTAAAGCATTTTGATAGTTCGAATTTTAACAGTTCCCAATGACTACAGAATTTTTTTCTAATAAAGATATTTTCCAAAAATGCTCAATTAGCAAAAGGACAGTTTTGGAAACAGCTTCGTGTTTAAGAATAGAGCTGTTCAATTTCAACCTCTGGTGAATATTAGGATTTAGAGAAATTTGTATTGAAATTGCTTTGTGGTCTGAGTGCGGATATTGACACTGATGAGGCTTCTATCAAAACAAGTGGAAACCAGCCAAAAGTCTATGTGTGATAAACTAGTGTGTGCTTTACTGCTCCAAGTATATGACTTCACATCAGGATTGTTTTGTCTCCATATATCAGTTATACTAAATTTGTACATAAACTGTGTTAAATTAGAGGCCATAAAATAATTGGCTCGTGGAGGCCACCTATCTTGAAGGCCATCCAAAGCAATGTTGAAATCCCCACTCATCCACCTCAGCACATCTCAGTGTAATTATTCCACAGCAGCAGCAGCAGCAAAGTGAAAAACAGCCTCAGGTGTCTAAACATCAACAGGATTCTGGTTCAACAAGTTTTCACTTGGTTATCTGACTCTCCCTCAGCTTTGCCTACACTTCAAAGCCAAACAAAAAGTTCATTATTCTAAATTACATGTTATATTGTTTCTCCTGATAGTTCAGATACTTTGAGATCTAATCTAAAAAACAAAGTCCTTTTTGCTTATGGACTTAACGAGCTGTTTTCCTAAACCTCATCTGATATGCAGAAGATAGATTTTCACACATTATTATTAAAACAAAAACAAAGTAAAAGCCTTTTAAACTTCGCTGTACTGCAGGTTTTAACCGCTAGATGGAGCTCTAGACCACATTTAGTCACTGTAGTGGCACACAGACTCACATCCTGATATTTATCTCAACTTTTACATTATATTATATTATATTATATTATCGATCCATTCTCCACACCACTTTATCCTCACTAGGGTCGCGGGGGTGCTGGAGTCTATCCCAGCTGACTCGGGCGAAGGCAGGGGACACCCTGGACAGGTCTACATTATATTATATTATATTATATTATATTATATTATATTATATTATATTATATTATATTATATTATAATAATGTTGTGAATCCTGAATCCGTCCACCTTCCACTGCTGATCAGAAAATCATCACAGACCAAACATTTTATTAGGTTTGGCTTTATATCTCCTCCACTGTGGTTTTCTTCCCATCCTATAGTGATGTGTCGTTCGCGAACGAAACGGCTCTTAGAGCCGGATCTTTCAAGTGACCGACGGGAGCCGGCTCCTTATTGGGAGCCGTGCTGGGAGCCGTGTTGGTTTTTTTTTCTCTCTCGCACCCTCTCTCTCTTACCCACGCTCTCTCACTTTTTTTCTCTTCAAGCCAGACGTGATTGGTCAATACGTGTTTGCGCTGAGCAGAGCGGGGGAGGGGCGGCAGTTATACTCACAGACGCAGCAGCGGTAGATCAGGAACAGAGCAGGAGGGACAGAGAGAAAGAGAGCCAGGGGCAACAAAACCAGACATCGATAGAAAGGTAAAGAAAATGAGTGACACCAGGAAAAGGAGTAAAATCTGGAACCATTTCAATTTGATATCAAGTTGATAATACAAAGGCAGAGTGTAGAGTCTGCAAGAAAAGAATATGCTACAGAGCCGGCTCCACAAACAACCTCCACAGGCATCTGAGAACTGTCCACCCATCAGTGCAATGGGTTGAATGTGGTATTAATGAACGTGCCAGTGTGTCTACTGTTGCTGCTGCAGTATCTACAGCATCATGTACTATGCCACCACAACCACCTAAACCTCCGATCCAGAGCTCTATGACACAGTTTTTGCAGAAGTCTGTGACCACAGCAAGACAGAACTCAATTGATGAAGAACTGGTAAAAATGATTACCCTTGATTTTCAACCATTTTCAGTTGTGGATGATAAAGGATTCAGGAAGTTTGTTCGTGCACTAAATCCAATGTATCCAAGCAGGAAAACACTTTCCCAAAAAATCATCCCAGGCCTGTATGACACAGAACATACATTACTGCAAGAGAGGGTTAAAAAAGCCACAGCAGTCTGTCTAATAACTGACAGCTGGACATCCTAAACCAATACATCCTTCTTGTCAGTTACGTGTCACTTTATTGAAAAATTTAAAATGGTGTCCAGTCTTCTGGATTGTTTTTGAGTTCAGCGACAGACACACTGCTGAGAACTTAGCAGAAGAGCTGCTCAAAGTGGCAAAAGAGTGGGATGGGGAAAACAAAGTGGTTTGCTGTGTTTTGTGTTGTTTCACTTTAAATTTGTTTAAAAGGAAAAAGATGAATATTTAAATAGTTGAAAATTGAGTTGTAAATAGTTGTTCTTTCTATTTTATAATTTATTTGTTTTACATTTTTGTGGAGTCGGCTGCACAGTAGTGTAGTGGTTAGCACTTTCGCCTTGCAGCAAGAAGATCCCAGTTGGAATCCTGGGGTGGGCCTGGGATCTTTCTGCATGGAGTTTGCATGTTCTCCCTGTGCATGCGTGGGTTTTCTCTGGGTACTCCGGCTTCCTCCCACAGTTCAAAAATATGCTGAGGTTAATTGGTTACTCTACATTGTCCGTAGGTGTGAATGTGAGTGTGATTGTGTGTCTGTATATGTAGCCCTGTGACAGACTGGCGACCTGTCCAGGATGTCCCCAGCCCAAGTCAGCTGGGATAGGTTCCAGCACCCCCCGCAACCCTAGTGAGGATAAAGCGGTGTATAGAGAATGGATGGATTTTTGTGGAGTGAATAAAAAAGCATATATATATATATATATATATATATATATATATATATATATATATATATATATGTAATAAACATATATAAATTAATAAAAACACAATCTTTTACATTAGTAATTCATTTTGTGCATAATTTTATATTGTTGTTGATAATAAATTAATTAAAGCAACAAAACAACCCGAAGAGCCGTTTGGGAGCCGAAAGAGCCGGCTCTTTTTACTGAGCCGAGCCAAAAGAGCCGGCTCGCTAAAAAGAGCCGGATTTCCCATCAGAAAACTTAAACTTTCGTTCATAACCTTAGTAGACAAATTCAACCCAGATACAAAAGATCTGAATTTCTATTGGCTGATAGTGACGTTTCTCTTCAGTCGGACACTGGAGATCAGCGGAAGAAGTCCAGTCTGTCTCCTCACAGCAAATTTTATTCTCCGTTAAGTTTGTAATCAAACAACAAACCATGAAGGCTTTTCTTGCTCTGTGTGTGGTTTTCCTCGGAATAACCGATACTGTGGCTAGTGAGTTAATTTTTATTAAACGCACCACATCTGAAAATCGCACGGATGGCGAGCGGGCCACAACATTGTCACGTGATCGCGCTCCAGCAACCCAGAGCTCTAGAGATAGTAAGAGTTGCGACACTCATGCTCTCGCAGCGGGGCGGTCACGTGGTTCATGTAAGCCTGAATAGTTCCAAACAGGCAGCGCTGTCATTTCCTTCTATGGGACTGAGAGCGGCGATTTCACGGTAAAAAAGGAATAAAATCACACCTCCAAGTACTTGTTTGATTATTAATTCATTGGAGTATGTATGTAAATGTCAGTTTTACATTTTGAGCCGTAAGGTGACATATTCAAGACACTTTTGGGGTTTGGGAGGGAATGTTTCACATTCGTGTTAGCATGGAAAATCGACTTTTACACAGAAACGTAAGATGATTGAAGATGTTAATTTTTGCCCAGTTGGATTATTGTATTTCCAGACAATGTCTATATTTCTCTGATTCACTTACCCGTCGTCTGGGTTATTGAAAAGCAGAGTAACAACAGTCCATTCAGCAGATAGTGTCCAGCCACTTCTGATGAGGCAGGAGTTGACTCATTATAACCATTTTAAGACATACACAAAATATATATATATTCAAGAATAACAACTCATTATGCTTTGATGAATGAAATAGTATGTTTTATTGACAATGGGAGAAACAATGAGGGTCTTCGTGTCTTCAGTGAGGGCTCTCGGGATACTGGCGGATAGATAGATACGATAGATATTAATAAATATATTTGTTAAATACTTACAAGTATAAGTTTATGCATTATAAAGGGTCTCATATAAAGGACGTAGTCTTGACAATTAAAAAGAGGTAGCGATGTAGCTAGGTAGCTTTCAAAGAAGAGCTAACAAGCACATGGCAATGCCTGAAAGTCGGTCATCTGCCAATATTCACAAATACAGATAAATGTATGCACCACAAAGGGCTTCTGATATAATATAAAGACGTTAAAATTAAAAAGAGGTAGCGACTCATCAACAATTAATCCGTCAATATATCCCTGGAGATAACTTCACAGCTAACAGCAGAGTCGAGCTAAAAAAAAGTAGCAGAAATTCGGTCGTCTACCAAGATAAAAAATATATATATTTACGCTGCGCAAATACAAATAAAGCTCAGCATATGCATCATAAAGAGCCTCTGATAAAATATAAGCAGTTGACAATTCAAAAGAGGTAGGCATTTCATCAACTTACCTCCACATATACTCAACGACCTGCAGTGCAAATGAACGGTGTCTGTCACTGTCGAAGCGGTGCTTGGAACTAAACAAGCCTCCACAACCCGGAAGTAGACCGAAAGAAAGCGTACAACAGCACCCTATGGGAGTGTCGCAACTCTTACTATCTCTAGGGCTCTGCAGCAACCACTACGTGGTCACGTGACCCAGTGGTTCTCAACCCTGTTCCTCAGGACCCCATGTCCTGCATGTTTTAGATGCTTCCCTGCTCCAACACACCTGATTCAAATGATCAGCTCGTCATCAAGCGCCTGATGACGAGCTGATCATTTGAGTCAGGTGTGTTGGAGCAGGGAAGCATCTAAAACATGCAGGACATGGGGTCCTGAGGAACAGGGTTGAGAACCGTTGATGTGACTGAGCTTTCAGCTTGAGGGTCTGGCAGGCATGTTGGATAAACACAGCTGCTCAGCCGCAAACTTTCTCTTTTATTTCAAAAACGCTTAAGTGAAAAGTATTTCTGAAAGCATTTGAGGCGAGAAATAAGCTGTGCAGCAGCTGAATCTGTCCTCGTTTTATTAATGTTTGAGGACAGTTTCAGGATGCGTGGAATCTCCACCCCCCTCATTGAATTTGCATAAAGTAGGCTATAAGTCCAGTCTACTTTATGATATACTTCATTCACGCATTGTGAAACTGTCCTCAAACTTCTAAACTAGCCATCGGTGAAATAAAACGAGGACAGATTCAGCTACTGCACAGATTATTTCTCGCCTCAAATGCTTTCAGAAATACTTTTCGCTTAAGTGTTTTCGTAAACAGCAAAACAGCAACACATCCTGCGTTAAAAACTCTGTTTCTCCAAGTGGGCTTAAATTTGTAATTCAGAATGCAGGGTTTTCGCCAGCGCATTTCAGCGTAACGGCCCGTTACGCTGTCAGTTTAAAAGATTATGCTGTGATTAGGGCCGCTAGGCTGCGTTTCAAGTTGTGGTATTGTGTTTTGAGCACATTTGCTTGCATAATATTTCCATATTTATGTGAGAAAACTTCTTTATTGGGGCAGTTGGCGCTGTGAAAGAGTTATTTTTGACAGATAACGCCATGTGCGTTTGTTTTTATGGACTGGGTGCCTATCTAGGTTAATTTATGTCTCCCCACCTCAGCCGTACTTTCCTGTCGATTGACCCGTTCCCGTCTAAAATTAAGAGTCGCTTCCAATCTCGGGGTTACAATTAGCATGTCTTGGTTGTTTCCGTGATGCCATGTATGGTGAATAGTGACCTAAATCACGAGCATTTGGAGCATCTGCGTGACGCTCATTGGCTGACATCTGGGCCGGCCGCCCGGATTTCATGAAGGCTATTGCGCGTGCGCATAGTGTCGGGCCGTTACGCTGTAAAAAAAATCCTGGTGAGAACCCTGGAATGTGTGGGGTAGAACCACTAAAGGAAATAACACAGTCAAATACCAAGGTATTTTCTTTTTTGATGTAGAAAATAACATTTTTGGTTAGTTGTGTGATTTCAAAACTTTGACCAAATAAATATCAATTTATTGAAAAGAAGTTGAAAATTATATCCCAGTGTAAATGAGTATTTATTGATAGCACAGCAGAGATTATCAGGGAATTTTGAACAAACTGCAGTTCTTTTTGACAACATTATTCTGTGCTTTATTTTTCTGAAATCATGATATGAACTTTTCTTTCAGTGTCTCATTCCTTGAAGTATTTCTACACTGCCTCCTCTGGAATCCCAAACTTCCCAGAGTTTGCAAGTGTTGGGATGGTTGACAATTTTCCAATTGATCACTATGACAGCAACACTGGGAGAGCACAAATCAAGCAGGACTGGATGACCAAAGTCATAGCAGATGATCCTCAGTACATGGACAGGAACACTCAGGTCTATTTGGGTGACCAGCAGACCTTCAAAGCCAACATTGAAATGGTAAAGCAGCGCTTCAACCAAACTGGAGGTTTGTTTGTTTCACTTTTTACTTTCCCAACCAGGATGAAACATTTTCACACTGATTTGTTGAATATGAGTATATAAAAAACACATGGTGAGTTGATGACTCCACCATGAAAAATGTTTTAATGAACAAATTGAATTTAATAACCGGGACTGAAATAGCAGACTTTTGAATGAGTAGATGTTTAAACCAAATCACTGTGGGCACATGGGTCCAAACGACTATTGTGAAAATCGGTTTATCACAATAGTAATACAACAGAAAAATAGTGAAGCAATCTTGCTGCTTGGGTTCTTAAACCAATTAGACAGTCCTGGGTTGTAAAGGGGACACAAGTTAGTTCTGCTGTACCCTCATGAAAGAAATGGCAAAATGTTTTAATAAACTCTATACGCAGGATGACATGACAAATGTGTCATTTGGATGACGAGTTTAAACATTTTAACAGCATGACTCTGGATTAACCACAATGTGACTCAGTAATAAAAAGAAGCATTACAGATCAGATCAGAAGTCCTTTGTCAAATATGTGATGAGTTGACCTACATTAAGATGACCAAAATGGACATTTTTTTCTAGTTTTTTTTCTTAATTTTCAAATTAAAGAATTTGCTGGTTTTCTCAGTGTCATATCATTGTAAATTAAATACTGTTGACAGTTGTTTGGACAAAATAAGCCTTTTCAACATTTCATCCTAAGCTCTGGGAATGCAATGAACATTTTCATTTTAAATGATAAATAGTGAATTAGTTGATTAATAATGACTTTTAAAATGATCCACAATATGAAGAATAATTTGTGTGAGCCATAAATATGTTGTACGGTTACTGTAAAGTTAAACAGTTGTGTTGTATGATGTAGGAATGAATATGATATTTGCAAATCATTCAAATTAAACAGCAGATCAAGTATACAATTTTTCTCAATTGATAAGAAACTAAATTCCATTCACTGCACACAGCCACCAACTGACTGCACACATTTCTCAAAAACAGGACTCTGCTGTCCAAATTTTGGACACTATTCATGGTTTGCACACAGTTTCCAAACCTCTTTCACTCCTTTGCAAAAGACTGAACATGATTGTTGCTCATTTGAACACACTTTTTCACTCATAGCACACATTTTCAAAAAGTGAACACTTGGAAGCAGAACTGCGACACTGTTCCAACACGGCTGTCACAATTAAGACACAACCATATTTTGCTAAAATCTTTTCAATCAGTGGTCTTGGCATGTGGTGATTTTTCTGATGATGCAGATCAGGGCTGGATCAGACACACGAGGTCTTTCCAGAGAAAACACAGCTAGTGATGTTGATGAGGTCCTGTGGCCTGACCAGGCTGAAAGAATTGATGCAGATCTGCATACTGTACTGTGTACAATACAGTGCTGTATTTTTGTCTAACATTATTTTTATTTTATAATCTACAGTCAGGCACTGCAATGGCCCCTCTGATTTATTTGTAGGATGCGTTTGTGTTTAAGTTGTCATTTTTGAGGACTGTATAATTTTTTTATATTTCATAACACAGTGAGAGAGGAGTGTTTTGTATTTAGTGTCCTAGTTTTGCTTCGTGTGTCTCAATTTTGAAAACAGAGTTCAGATTTTGACAATGAAGTGCGCTTTTGACAGAAGTGTGCAGTGCTTTGTGAATTGTGTAAAATAAAAAAATAGTGTGCAGTGTGTTGGGAAATGTGTGCTATTTTTCAGGAACAGTGTCTTATCAATTGAAAAAAACTAATATTCTGAAATATGAAAAAGAGCTACAATGTGAAATGAAAAGATAGCCGATTTTTATACAAAATAACATTTTATAATTCTTTGGTTTTTCGTGAAGTTTTTGTGTGTTTTCCATAAATGGACTGGTGGAGGGTTTCTGTCTGCTATTCATTATGGGCAAACACTCATCTTTCATGCACATTTAACCAGTTAAATCTGAGAACACTGTTTAATTTTGTGTTTTCGTGCTGGTTTGGTAAAGACCTGAAACAAAACTGAAACACCTTATCACTGGAATAATTATTTTCTTGTGTCTTTTCAGTTCAGAAATGTGAAAAAGTTTAGAAGACATGTTTGATCTGGTTAAAGCTCCGTTCAGTCCTCTCCTGCTCTCCATCATCACCTATTCTGTGTTTTAATGTTCACATTCACTGTGTAACTGATCTCATTTCATTATTTTTCTTTTTGTGCCGTCAGACAAGTGATTGAACAGAAACAGTGATTTGTGGCTCATAAATGCTGAGTAAAGCAGGAAAATCAAACCTCCTGTTCTGTTGTGCTGAGACACTGCTGTTATTCTGTACATTCATTAAAACCACATTGTTTCTTATCAGTCTGTTTATTGACACACAAATATAACAGGGCAATGATTATTATTAGTTAACTGAGCACTTCAAACAAACACTACATCCACAGTAAAGCAGCGTTTTCTCCTCCTGAGAGCAGAGTTTTTCCTGCACGTTGTCCACATTGTATTAAAACATGCAGTAAATCCAGTAACAGTGTCTGTGCAGCAGCTTTCTGCCTCCTCTAACCCTCTCTGTGATCCACAATGCAGCTGTTGTCATCAAGCTGTGTTTGTGTTGAGTTTGTGCAGCGACTTGATGGTGATAAAACAGTGATTTAACAAACGTCTCAGCTCCACAGCGCAGGAGTTAGAGTCTGTGTGGTTAGCAGGTCACCTTTATGAGCCACAATCTAATCACTGTTTAAGCTCATTGGTTTGATAACAGAGAGAGAAAAATAATGGAGTGACAGCAGCTCAACTGTGTTTGTTAAAATTCAGTAACATTCTATGTGATGATGGAGAGCAGGAGAGGACTGATGGGAGGTTTAACCACATCAGACAGTTTTGCTGCTTTCTGAACGAAAGAGGAGCAAATATTGGTGTTAATGTTTTTCTCTCTAATCATGTGTTTCAGTGAGGTGGAAAACATCACTCATACAGAATAAAAACACATAGTGTTAAAGAGCATTTTTTTTAGTTTAGTGGCTCAGTGTGGATGTAGCTAACAAACTAATAAATTAGCTACAAGCTAGCTAGTGTTGGCTCACGATAAATGTCAGAGAACTGTAGACGTCTGAACATTAACTTTACAGAAAGTGATCTGTCATCAGCAATGAGGTTTCATAAATACATCAAAGACAAACTGACAGTGGAAATCACTTGAATTCTTACTTTTATGGAGGCTCCTGGCTGAATGCTAACAGCACAAAGACAAACTGAGACAAACCAAAAATCAGAAACACAAAATAACATGGACATGAACTGTGTGTTAGTGGAGGCAGTGTGTGTCTGTGGTGGAGACAAGAAATGGAGTGTTTGGATCTTACTGTTTCCCAGCAGATTCTGTCTCAGTCTGAGATGTTCACACTGTTCACATGATGATTATCTGGAAGAAACCAATAACAGCAGATGTAGATTAACTGGTTAGAAATGTGTTGATCAGTGTTTGTCTGCGGTAAGCATGGGATAGAAATGGTTAACAGAAGACTGGTTTGATATCACTTTTTTTCACTGAAGTCTTTTTGTCTGTCAGGTGTTCACCTTTACCACAGCATGTACGGCTGTGAATGGGATGATGAGACAGATGAAGTTAACGGATATGATCAGGATGGTTATGATGGAGAAGACTTCATATCATTGGACCTGAAGACAGAGACATGGATCGCTGCAAAATCACAGGCTGTCATCATGAAACACATTTGGGAGAGTAACAAAGCTTATATTGCACAGAATAAGTACTACTACACCCAGTATTGTCCTGAGTGGCTGAAGAAGTATGTGAACTATGGGAGGAGCTCTCTGATGAGAAAAGGTAAAATCACATGACCTGATTTAATGTCTTCGATAAAATGCTCATTTGCCTTGATTTCTGATGTATTTTGACATTATAATGATCTGTCTCAGTTTACATTCCCCTTTCTCTCCATTTTATCTCTGTCACTCTTACATATTTATCACCACTTTTATTCTATTTGTCTTCATTTTCTGCCTCGGTTTCTTTCTGTCTCTTACTGTCTTTTCACAGCTTTTCTAGCCTTTCTCTCACCACCTCCTCACATTTCATCTGTTTTTGTTTTCTTCTCTTCTGTACCACCTCCCCTTTTTCTTACAGTTTTTCTCAATTGATAAGACACTGTTCCTGGAAAAATAGCACACATTTCCCAACACACTGCACACTATTTTTTTTTAACGGAATTCACAAAGCACTGCACACTTCTGTCAAAAGCACACTTTATTGTCAAAATCTGAACTCTGTTTTCAAAATTAAGGCACACGAAGCAAAACCAGGACACTCCACTGCTAAATTCAAAACACTTCTCTCTCACTGTGTTATGAAATATAAAAAAATTATAAAGTCCTCAAAAATGACAACTTAAACACAAACGCATCCTACAAATAAATCAGAGGGGCCATTGCAGTGCCTGACTGTAGATTATAAAATAAAAATAATGTTAGACAAAAATACAGCACTGTATTGTACACAGTACAGTATGCAGATCTGCATCAATTCTTTCAGCCTGGTCAGGCCACAGGACCTCATCAACATCACTAGCTGTGTTTTCTCTGGAAAGAAAGACCTAGTGTGTCTGATCCAGCCCTGACCTGCATCAACAGAAACATCATCACATGCCAAGACCACTGATTGAAGAGATTTTAGCAAAGTATGGCTGCTGCTCATGTACCCTCCATGTAGAGAAGAATTCTTCTAGAAGATTCAGAAAGGGAGAATATGGAAGCAGAAAAACCACAACAATTTGGGGGTTCATATTGAACCACTCCCAAATCAATAGTCCTCTATGAAATCTAACATTGTCCCAGATGTATTCATGAGTATCATCAGAATCCAACTGAAGAACTCTCTGGAACAAACACACACAAAACAGAGGGAAAGGTCAGTCATGTACACTTTCTGTAATTTTACTAGCACTTGTGAACCAGATTTATGCATTAGATTTTACAGTATTCTCAGAACATTTCTGACTGCTTGTATTGTTCCAGTATAGACATGTCACTGAAGTGACAAACAACATTTACATACCATGTAAAGTAAGCCACAATAAACCTGAAACTATTTACTTTATGCACCATCCATCCATCTGCTGACCTCAACAACAGATTGCATTCTGAACAGCTAATTCTGTTTCCCAGCAGGTTTTATAGTGTGCAGTTCATTGGCAAAAGTATTTTCAATTTTGACCTGTTGTGTTTTAATTGTGACAGCGGTGTTGGAACAGTGTCCCAGTTCTGCTTCCAAGTGTTCACTTTTTGAAAAATGTGTGCTATGAGTGAAAAAGTGTGTTCAACTGAGCAACAATCATGTTCAGTCTTGTGCAAAAAGAGTGCAAGAGTTTTGGAAACTGTGTGCAAACCATAAATAGTGTCCAAAATTTGGACAGCAGAGTCCTGTTTTTGAGAAATGTGTGCAGTCAGTTGGTGGCTGTGTGCAGTGAATGGAGTTTAGTGTCTTATCAGTTGAGAAAAGAATGTTAGAGAATACTAATATCAATATCTAGTTTGAATGCTAAGTGCAATTACAGTTTTTCTCAATTGATAAGACACTCAATTCTATTCACTGCACACAGCCACCAACTGACTGTGCAATGTGAATTGTTTTAGGAAATGTGTGCTATTTTTCAGGAACAGTGTCTTATCAATTGAGATGAACTGTAATCCAGAAACTATGATCTGTCTTTCTCTTCTCTCTCCAGATCTTCCCTCAGTGTCTCTCCTCCAGAAGACTCCCTCCTCTCTGGTCACCTGCCACGCTACAGGTTTCTACCCCGACAGAGCCGACTTGTTCTGGAGGAAAGATGGAGAGGAGCTTCATGAGGACGTGGACAAAGGAGAGATCCTCCCCAACCATGATGGAACCTTCCAGATGAGTGTTGACCTGAAGATTTCATCAATCGCTGCTGAAGACTGGAAGAAGTATGACTGTGTGTTTCAGATGTCTGATGTCAAAGACGACATCATCAAACTGGACAAATCAGTGATCAGGACCAATGAAGGTAAGACTGAAATGAGAGATGATGAAGGTGGCAGAAACACATCTAGTTTACTGTAATAATTCTGCAGCTCATGTATTTCTGTGTGCTTTGGGTGGAACTTCTTTTTCCTCACTTTGTCTTTTGGTTGGGTTCTTTCATATTGATTTTTAAATGTGATTTTAAGATTCATGTCAGTGTTTCACTAAAACATTTATTAAAACTCCCAAAAAACTCAAAATTGAAGTAAAGGGATGAAAGTGTTTTAAAGAAATTATTAATGTTCATCACAGTTAACTTCACTTTGATTAAAACTGAATAATGTCAACAATTACACATAGATTTGGTTTAGTTTTATATTTAAGTGTCCCTCATTTATTTTAGGGCTTTTAGAGACAGAATCTGCAAGGACCTTTGATGCCTTTTTAGTGTGTAACCACAGCTCATGAATTCGACTTAAACTTAGACTTAGATGACTTCATTAATCCCTGGAGGGAAATTAAGTTGTTACAGCAGCTGGATATTCAATAAACAATAAGACAACACAAAATATTAAGGAATAAAGTGAAGGTAAAATAAGATGAGATAAAATTACATTCAATTAAACTAAATTAAAACAAAGTGAAATAAGATGCAAATATAGAAAATACAAAATAGAAAAAAATCAACAAAATATACAAGGGTGACAGTATTGTTATTATTTATTTATTTTAAAGAGTACACAGAAATGTGCAAATGAAAATGTGAATTTACAGCCACAGTATTTATAAAATACTGGACAGTCATAGAAGAGGTTTTTTGTTTTGTATCTTAATAAAACAGTCAAAATAAAATTTATTTGCTAAATATGTTGCTTGCAGTTAAAAGACACATGGAATTTAAATATGATTGTTAGAAACTCTCTTTATATGTATTTACAGTGCTAATAACATACACTACCAGTCAAAGGTTTGGACACCTTTTCATTCTATACTTTGTATTATTTTCCACATTGTAGATTAAAACTGAAAATAAAACACTTTTTTGTTTAAAACATAGTTCCATGTGTATTCTTTTAGATTTTTGATGTCTTCAGTACTAATCCACAATGTGTGAAATAATTAATAAAAACCACTGAATGAGAAGGTGTGTCCAGACTTTTGACTGGTAGAGTATGTGGGACAGAAACCAGCACAGAGACATGCAGCTCAACAAAGATAACAAAGCTGAAAGAATAAATGAGTACAAACTCTCTAATTATGTCTGTGTTAGCTGGAAACAAACTATAAATTACCAACAGGAACACAAACATAGAGTATCTGTAAAGTAAACCTTGATTTTCACAGGACTATCGACTGTCAAATTTATGTTTTTCTGTTCTCACCTGCTTTATTTGTTCAAGTTGTGATTTGTTTGTTTTTATTTGCTCAACAGGAAATTCTCTCCCCATGATCATCCCCATCGTTGTTGCTGTGGCTGTTCTTTCTGTCATCACTGTGGTTGGATTCATTGTTTACAAGAAGAAGAATGGTGCGAGAACAAAACAGATGTTTTCTTTCAATGTTTTGACTTTATCTACTTTGCAAAAATGAAATAAACGTTATCCAAAATCCATAAGTAATTGCTGCAAGGCTGAGAGCTACAGCTTTATGAAAATACGACTACTGTATAATATTAATGTAAGGGAGAAGTGATTGGAAAAAAATAATGTAGAACAACTTTCATGTGCAACTGAAATCATTTTTATTTTCTTGTAATTTCAGACAAACGTCCTCCATCTCGTAAGTTAAACCTGTTTGGATTCTGTTTTCTCTGATTCACTCTAGATTGAAATGTGTTTCTGTGTTTTGTGCAAAAAAAAAAAATCAGTGTTATTTGTTTGTAAAACACAGTGTTGATTCAGATCACAGTGGGAGTTAATGTGTTTTTCACTTTACAGCTGTAGAGAACAGAGAGGTCCAGGAGGAAATGCTTCCAAAAGCCTGAATGACAATCAAAACCCTGCACTCAGTGAGTTGGTTCATAAGTTGAACAAAACTGATTTAAAACATGTTATGTAAAGTCTAATGCAAAATTTTGGGGCACATTGTTGCTGTAAAAACAATAAAGTTCAGTTAATCCTTCTTCAAAAAGGTGAAGCTGTTTTACATGAAGTTAAATTACATTATTAAGAGAAACAGAGAAGTCAAAGTAAAGTAATAGAAAATATATAAAGTTGAAGTAATATTAACCTTTTGGAAAACAGTGGCAGCAGTTTATTAAAATGGTTGAACTGAGTTATAACAAATGTTTGTATTGTTTACCTATAAAGGTTGTTGTAGGTAAATACTTGACAAAATGTCTGAATCATAAATATTGAAGGTCCAAATGATTCTGTCATTATGTGGTTTAACTATCATTTATTTTTCTTTCTTTAGGTTTATGGAAACATTTTGCACTGAAACAAGGATCAGTGTCACCACATTCTCCTCCATAAACTGGAAATTCATTGGATGTTCATCATTATTATAAACTGGTAGAAGAAGTGTTGGGGATTGAGTTAGAAATATTTTCTGATTCAAATTCAAGGAAAAATTAAAGAGTCATCAAACAAAGTGATACTCAGTAGTTTTATGCATTTAGTTTTGAATTTAAAAGTGGAATTTCTTCTGATAAAACATGATGACAAATGTCTGCAGAGAATTAAAACATTGAAACGATATAAAATCACTGAAAGCATCTCAGTGTTCTTCATACAAACACAATCAATCAGAGAATTAGCACATTTATCATATTTACTGTTACATATTTCTGGTTTTGGGCTTTTTCCTGTAGATCAATAAATCAAACAATAATCAATATTGATAATACAGATGTAGATATACATTTATAGACACACAGACACACATTACATGCATTCTCCTTTTTATAGACGTAAACTCTGAAGGTCTGGTGATATAATGACATAAACATTAAGACAAAATGCTGCAAATCAATCATCAGCTTCCAGAAACATGTAAACTGCAGAGTTTAAACATCCTGCAGTTGTCAGTGTAACTGGTCTTTCTGTGTTCCTGCTGGAGATAAAGTGAAGCTCGTCTCTGCTGCTGGGACTGACTCCAGTCCTCTCAGTGGACAAACAGGACAGAAAAGTGATGGAGGCAGTTTTTCATCACTGTGGTGATGATCCTGATTTGTCAGTGATCTGTTAGAAACACATTTCCATCTGAAAATCAATTAATGTACAAGAAATATATTTGAAGTAAGAATGTAAAATGATGGAGTGTATCTCTGCACACAGACACAAAACATAAATATGCAAATATTTGTCCTGTTGTAAATTCTGTAAAGATCTTGTTTTGATTCCAAGCAGATCTAGAAATTTTAATATTATATTTTTAAAATTTTAAAATTATAATTTTAGTCTTAAAGTTGTTCTTAATTATTAAATGATGTTATTGTTCTACAAAATCATTTCTCATGTGTGGCTCAATACTAGATTGTACAGTTCTTTTGGTATATTTCATTTATCAATACACTGTGAAATGTTCTTGAACATATTTCTTGCTGGTAATTCAGGACAGTGTCCTTTTTATGTTTCAAAACATTTTAAAATTAAATAGTGACGTTACATTCACTTATTAGTGGATGATTGTCACTTATGCTGCATATCTGTGTAATTTTGTACTTTGTTGCTTTTCAATAAACTCCCCAATAATCCAGATTTTAGTGTGTTCTTGTGATTCCACCTGCAGTTTCCATCGAGCTACAGTTTCACGGATGCTGCCTGAGTGTTCTCTGTTGTCTTAGTGTTTCTCTGTAGATGTTGAACTGTGATTCTTTACAGATAAGTGAAGGAGAAACTTTACTTTTCACATGATGAGAGAATAATAGTGATGATTGAGTTACAGGCCTTGTTAGTGAACTGTGTCTGGTTCTGCTTACAGAAGCAGATCAAACCAGACACAGTTGTGGTTGCGTTCAGTGTCAAATTTGTCATGACAGATGTGTAAAATAGTCATTACAATGTCACATGTTTTGTCACATTGTCTGCACAAAGACTGATTTTGCTAAACTGAAAACCCAACAGGTCACATACAGGGTGACCCAAAAGTTTGGAAACAAATGAAAAGTCTATAATCCAAATAATATAATGTTATTTCAATAATCAGTACCACAGATATATTCAGAAGAGTAACAGATTAGTGTAAAACAAACATATTTCAACATGTTCATGTTTGTTTCTTATACAAAGTTGTGAATGTTTCCACCAACTGGTTGCACTGGTATCTTCTGGAATGTATCTTCATTTATGCTTATGAAGGTTTCTCAAACTGGCCAGTAAATGTTGCCTCATAGTACTTTGTGATGTTTAAAAAATTAAAACTGTCAGATACTTTACCATCAAGAGTTTTGAAATCTGACACTGATGGCCTGCATTTTGAAGTTATGCTCCAGCATACCTGGACCTTATGGTTCTATTCATTTTCTTCCGAGTTATTGCACTCGGCAAATACTATGCTTTTAAGTTATTTTATTATGCTATAACAAAAATGGATAAAATAAGAGTGAATTCATGCACCCCCAACTGAAATAGACACTGCAGTTAAACTTTGTTTCCAAACTTTTGGGTCACCCTGTTTTAAATCAGTGAGTGATGAGTGATTGTGTTCAGAGCGCTGATGGCTCCAGAGAAAAAACTGTCTCTGAGTCTGTTTGTCCAGGTTATGTGTGCTACATGTGTGCTAATGAAGCTGGTGTCTGTCCACATCAGTCACAGTCCTGGTTTACTGTAGGAAACATCTTGGAAAGTCTCAGTTTTGATGAGAAGTGTATGTCTAGGGCCGTATTCATGCGGGGATTATTCGTGCGGGTCGTATTCGTACAGCATCCGGCTGCAGACACATATTATTGCCAAAAATAGCCAATTAAAAATCTCGTCCAACTTTGGGAGCTCATATTTTCCAAACTGAGGTACCCAGAAAGCTCCAGTTTGCTAAGTTATCACACAAGTTTGTGTAGAATGGAACCCAGGGGTGTTAGAACACTTCTGTGCAGTATTTCTACTACTTTTAAGGTCCCAAACCCCACTTGTGAGTAGGTATCTCTTAATTTTTAGCATTTTTAGCAAGCCCCCATGGCCTGCAGAGTGTAGGGAAACACCTGGGGATGTTTGTGTGGCACTAGCTACATGCAGAGGCCTTGTTTACCAACTCACAGCTCTCTGGTATGTCTAGAGGCTGAGAAATAACCATTTAAAGATGCAAAAAACGCTGGCGAGGCTTTTTATAGCCCAAATTCTGAAAATTTCAGACCCCCACAACTCAGAAACTATTTGAGCTACAGGCCTACAATTTTGCATAAAAAGTACTTTTGTGACTATCTAATGGCATACAAATTTAGGACTAATTTGAAGATGGTGCAGCAACACCCCCAAGGAATATCTGGTCATTTCACCTGGAATGACCCATGTAAGACTGCTTTCTTTGCTATTCCTGATGACTTCATTAACACATTGTATGAATCATTGCCGAACCGCATGGATGCAGTCCTTCAAGCTCATGGAAGTCATACAAAATATTAAATATGGATCTCACAGCACCACTACTTAATTCACTGATGTTATGCAACATATTTTTGTATCTGAAGTAAATTATGTTCAATTTTCACATTATTCTCTGTAGGCGACAAAACTTTTGTCTTGCCAAAATCTGACATTTCTGTGTTCATTAAATGATGAATCTTTCTTCAGTGAAGCAAATTTATTCTAGTATTTTAAACATAATTTGGGAGGGTTTTAGCTTTCATATGAGCCATTTCTAAAACCAATGGATTAATTAGAAGTCAGGTTATAAGCTTTTGTTTCTACAAAATGGATAAGTGACAAGACTTTTGTCAGGGACTGTACATGTACACATAAAGAAAAAAAAGACAAGTGACTTTATTAGATGCTGGCAAATATTTAGTATGACGTACTTTTCCATTAACAATAAAGAAGGAATATAGAAAAGAGCAAACACATTAAAGACCAGAGTCCACAGAAACACTAGTGATTGATGCTGTGTGATATTAATATTTATTTCCTTTACAAAGTAACACCAAGTGCCAATACCGACACTGATACTTGATGTGTACAAAAGTTTAATATGTTCAGAGAAGATAATTAAATAGCAGGTTATTTCCATTTAAATTTCCAATCATCTTGTGAGCATTGCTGGAGTTGAAGAATCATCTACAAACAAAACAAATGTGCAGGACAGACTGACTAACTGAGCTACACTCCACTGAACCCTGATTCTTACTCAGCCTGCGCTTTGGAAGTTTTCTGATTAACTCCTTATTCTGATGTGAGAAACACTTAAACTGCTTGCGAGTACAAACCTCCTCAAACTGCACAGATGGGAGAAAATGATACAAGTTGTAAAATAAATACATAAGAAGCTGCTGAAAAAGATCGCAGATGAAACAGAATGTTGTAAGGAGGGGTGTAGTAGCCCTGTGAGGCATGTGGAATAAAAGGAAGAAAAAAATAGCAACAGAAAAAAAAAACATTCATAAACTGCATCCAGCAGTCAGCAGAGCTGCATTGTTCTGCTTTCGAAACAAATTATTCTCTAGTTTCTTTCAGGGTACATTCATATAAATGGGGAAGGGAGCTTAGACGTTAGATCCCACCCACTCAGTGAACCTATAAAACAGCTGCTCTGGAAGAATGACTCCTCTGTAATCTCCAGGACAAGATGGTCTCTGTCAGGAAGTAACTGACAGGTGATGACTTCTGTAAACTTCATGTCTTTTTAACAGGCTGCTTGTTTTAATCAGACACGAAAACATGACTTTAAAAAGAACAATTTTCTGTGTATTCGCTGCAGCTGTAAAACTTAATGAACAGAAAAACAGGATGGTGTGTTGTTCATGCCCACCTCTCTGCACTAAAGGGTCTGCATGTGGCCAGTAGAGAGTTTGTGCTTCATAACAGATAAAACTGGCTTTAGTGAGGATTCACACTTATTGGTTCATCTGCCTTCAGTTTCATTAAAAACAAAAGTAGAAGAAGACAGACCTTAAAAACACTTTACTATGTGTCTTCATCGCACATCTGCTGTACACGCTGATAAATTCAAAAGATAAATGAGAGAACTGCTAGTCTTGTAATTCGGGTTAAAACAGAGAATTTAGGTGTTTCAGATGATTTTCTGAGATCCTGACAATCTCTGAATATCTGCAATATAAAGATTGTAAATGTCAGCACTAAATATTGGCCACCCGTGACATTTTTATTAGGATGTTTTTGACGTAATCAAGTTTTGTCTTTTTCATAGTTCAAAGGTACATGCACGAGCTGTCTGTAGGGGGCGCTGTCTCACTGCTGACATGACTTTCTCTAAATAAAAGATGAACCTTTGTGAATAATTCTGCTCCAGCTGAAGAAGTGAAACCTAAATTCTAAATAAATAATTCTAAATTGCTTCAAACAGTGAGAATTGAAATGATGGAAAAAAACCAAAGCAGGAGCAAAATGAAAAACAGCATCAGGTGTCCAAACAAACTGTGGTGTTGAGTTTCTCTTCAGTCAGACAGTTTTCAGCATTCAGTCAGATCAGCAGCATTTATTCTGACAGAACTGATCTGATGCTGCTGTTTAAGAAGCTCCGCCTCTTTCTGCTTTGCATGACGACACTCTTATGTTTTATGATCATATTGTGAGTCCTGCTAGTAGATCTAACACATACCAGGAGCAATGTTAAGGCTGTAATGAACTCAATTAAATACATTTATATGAATCAGAAATGTTTTATTGATCCCTGAGGGAAAATTGCCTACGTTATAGTTGCTCCCATTCAAGTCTTAGAAATATAAACAGTACAAAATCTAAATAAACATGGTAGAAAACAATGTATTCTAAAACATCAACACAAGATACAAATATGAGAATATAAGATGATACCCACAATCTCATTTAATTACAATGTTATATACTCATATATGTTTTAAAATAAATGCCTTTTTTACACTTCCTCACCAACCGGCCCCAGGCTGTGAGACTCGGCCCCCACCTGTCCTCCACACGGACACTGAGCACCGGCTCCCCACAAGGCTGTGTGCTGAGCCCCCTCCTGTACTGCCTCTACACCCATGACTGTCGTCCGGCCCACAACAGCAACCTCATCGTGAAGTTTGCTGACGATACAACAGTTGTCGGACTCATCTCAGGAGAAGACGAGACAGCCTACAGAGGAGAGGTCCTGAAGTTGGCAGCTTGGTGTTCAGAAAACAACCTGGCTCTGAACACCAAGAAAACAAAGGAGATCATTGTCAACTTTAGGAAGCTCGGCACCGACCTAGCTCCCCTCTACATCAACGGTGAGTGTGTGGAGAGGGTCCACACCTTCCGGTTCCTGGGCGTCCATATCTCCTCCGACATCTCCTGGACGAACAACACCACGGCGATCATTAAGAAGGCGCAGCAGCGGCTACACCTCCTGAGGGTTCTCAAAAAACACAACTTGGACCCCACCCTGCTGACGACCTTCTATCGCTCGTCCATTGAGAGCCTGCTGACTTACTGCATCACAGTGTGGTACGGCAGCTGCACCATGGCAGATAGGAAGGGGCTTCAGAGGATTGTTAAGACAGCACAGAAAATCATCGGCTGCCCCCTCCCCTCCCTGATGGACATATACACCTCCCGCTGCCTTAAAAGGGCAGGAAACATCATCAAGGACAACTTCCACCCTGGTTCCGACCTGTTTGTCCTGTTGCCCTCAGGAAGGCGCTACAGGTGCATCAGAACCAAAACAAACAGACTCAAAAACAGTTTCTTTCCAAAAGCCATCACCACCCTGAATTCAAACATGCACTGACCAGGCGTAAACTAACCATGACGTCACCCGTTGGTTTCAACGGCGAGAAAATGAAGCCCGCATTTTGCTACTTCCTGGTCGCCGTTTTGGATTTTTTGGAGCCAGTGACGTAAAAAGCGTCATCAAACAGACTGGACCGGAGAGCAACTAGGGGCAGGATTGGCTGAGGACTCTTTTATCCCGCCCACGTTTTACCGCAGAGGCTTCTGTTGCTGTCTATCAAGTATAGCCACGCCCCCTGGCTCCGCCAACTTTAACGATTTATTTAAAATTCAGTATTGATTTATTTTAAGATCAGCCACCTGATCTCTAATTTTGACCATGAAAACTAACGGGAAAAAAATCCTGAGCTGTAGAAAATCAGTCTATCAAATTTAATTTTTTCCAAAAATAAATTGGGGTCTATGGAGAAAAAGCTTTTTGGAGCCAACCCTAGCGGACTCAGTGATATTGCAAGTTTTTGACACTTCCGGGTTGGCTTCAATTCTGGAGCCAGATGCTACGTCCACTATACAGTCTATGGCACTGACATTCCAACCCCCCCCCAAGACTACCTCGAAACCGTCTACTGTGCAATACGGACTATTCTAATGTTCAATATCACACTGACCATGCACTTTTTTTATTCTTTTATACTGTTTTAACTTATCCTTTTTTGTGATCTTTATTACATGTATCTTGCACTGATGGAGATGCTCTATATCTCATTGTACTTGTGTATAGTGACAATAAAAGGCATTCTATTCTATTCTATTCTATTCTATTTCTGTCCGCCACAGTGCTCTCTGAGGATCTGGAGGTTTGAACCACTGGAGGGAGCAGCTCACCACAGAAACTCACTGAACAGCAGTGAAACCACACTTTGATATTTATCATCAGAAATGTTTTAAATCTCAAGGAAGTCACAAATAATTGGACAAAAAGAATAAAATTTCAGGTCATCACTCAAGCCCCAGTGTGAATCTGTATTAATGTAGTTTAGTGACTCTGACCTCCCAGAAAATTAATACATTTCTGCACATTATGTCACATTAGAATAAAAATCACGATGAACAGTCTGAGCAGCAGAAGATTAAACACTCCTGTCATAAAGTACAAAGTGAAGAAACTCCAAATGAAGACCCCACTCTTCCATTATTTTCAACTAGCTAAAATAAACAAATTCTACTTTCACTTTCGTTCATAACCTCAGTTGGGGAGTTTCACCCGTTTTTTACTGACGTTGACGCCAAAATTAAATTCCCATTGGCTCAGATGGAGGGTGACGTTTAAAACCACTCCCCTCCTCCCTCTATTTCTCCTACTACATCTGTGATCCTTAGTGCATAATCTGTTTGTCCAGACTAGGGAGCAGATCGGTGGAAACGGTGAAACGTTTCGAAGCTGACGGTCACAATGGAGCTCTTTATGTTTCTGGTTCTCGTGGGAATACACGGCACGGCAGCAAGTGAGTTAGCAATTTTACTTTTTTGTCTTTATTTATGCTTATATGAAATGTATGTGGGTCGTTTTTCCCCAGAGGATCCCACGGTTTGTTTCATTAAAGTTGAATGTTTAGTTCCAATAGATCTTTGCAGATTATGGAAATTTTCAAAGAATGGATCAAATTTCCATTAAGTTCAAAGTTAGTAAATGCTGTCCTTTTATCTCTAATCAATTTGGTTAGTGTGTGAGATAAGCTCTCTGACGTCATTTTAAGACTATTTTGAGTGTACTTGTCTTTTCTTTTCATTAATAGGTAAAAAAAATTGATTCTCTCTGAATCATTAAGGTTGGTGCTGACTAAGCGAGGTCCGTCCAAAATGGCAGCATAAATGCGCAACGCAGAAATACATGTAGCTACAACATGAATAAAGAAAACATAGTAACAAAAAACAAAATGACAAAAAATGATTGAAACAGAACGTTTCTTGTCTAAAACTACATATTATACAGTTCGCCTTTTCGATCTGTCTTTCCGTTATTTTTTAACGACGCATCCGTCAAATTTAAAATGTCACTTAAATGTTTAGTGCGTAGGCGATAATTTTGTGATTAAAATACACCACCAGTCAAAAGTTTGGACACACCTTCTCATTCAATTTTTTTTTATTAAATTATTTTGTACATTGTAGAGTAATACTAAGATATCAAAACTATGAAAGAATATTGTAAACAAAAGGTGTTCATCTTCAGTATTAATCTACAATATGGGAGACGCCAGTGTTTACAAATAGTGACGTCACGAAGTCACGTGATTACGGCGCTGGTTGGCAAGAGGAACCAGAGGAACAATGGCTGATGATAGCAATGCGAACTATCCTTTCGTGAAATTGTCCGATTATGCTCAGTCCTTATCACCTGAGGCCCGACAAATATACGTGAGTAAGCTGAGATATCAGGGAAACAGTGAAACCTTGCCAGATCCCTACAATTTGAAGACTGGGTGGGTTGACGATCCTTCATTGTGGCCGGACATTTCCTTCACCGACATTTATTTTTAATTGATTGACACCGCGGGGCAGTTCACCCACCCAAAAATATATAATTATGAATTAAAAATAACACATCTTCTGTTAATCTTCAACAAGATGTCAAAGAAACGTCAAGAAGTTGCTGTATTTTTTGTCTCCAGTATGGCTTCTATGTAACAGTAACAGACCCACAGCATTGGTGATCGAAAATAGGACAATTCTAAAAAACGATCGCTAGACGCATACAGAAACAAATGTGGTTACAAATAGGAGGCTGCTGGCTTAAGGAGATGTTATTGAATATGCTTCATTCGACTTCAGTATACTTTCATCGCCTAAAAAGCGATCGGTAACACATGACAACACTGAACCAAACCGAAAGTGTAGAGATCGCTTCATGCGAAGGATGCGACACTAAATCAATATCTTTTGGTAAATACGCTCAAAGTTAGACATACTAAACATGCTAAACTGTTGAATAGTTTACCAGAAGAAAAGTGGGAGCCACAAACACGATCTCTGCTGCTTACTGGGGTACAATTTTTCCTGTTGATGGCTGAAGCCACCGCCATCTTCTCTCTCCTGACATCGGTATTTGGTGAAATTTCAAGCCTGATCCCTTCTCAAAATGCTTCGTACAACCAACAACTACACACGCTATTACCATTGTGGTAAATACATGTGCAATTTCATTCATGAAAAGCGATAACTTTACGTATTTGTTTCAAACCCGATACCGTTCTCGTAGCAAGCCGTTATGTTACTGCCGGTTCTTGCCAACCAGTAGCAGTCTTGTACCACGTGACCATAGCAAATGACGACACGCTGGCGTCTCCCATAGAAAATAATAGAAATAAATACAAAGCATTGAACGAGAAGGTGTGGCCAAACTGTTGACTGGTGGTGTAAATGAATAAATAAAAAGTCAGGTTTTTCATTTTCATCAGGTGAAGGCAGCATGTTTTTACAGTATCATAACTTGTCATTACACTTGATTAATATGTGTAACTTGTAGATGTCGAAAGTCTACCATTTAGTTTGGTTTAGTGTTTTTTTTTCCTGTGTAGAGCCTCAGTCATGTCATTTGATGGCGCTATTTTTTTAAAGAGGTACAGGACTTCTGGAGATGAACAGCTTCCTGCTAATCACAGGGTTGGCGGTTCAGTCCCTGGTTCGATGAGAGTTTAACCTTGTTGTCAAGTAACTGTTATTGAGATACTACATTTAAAACAGCTGCTGAGCTGACAGCGGTGGAGTTCATTTACTCCTTTGAGAGCAGTTCTGCCTGGTTACACAGGCTTCTTATCAGAATATAAAAAGCAGGAATTTTAAGATTGAAGAAATTTAATCTCTCCTGCAGAAATCCTCTTCTACTGAACATTTTTGTACAATTTAAATAAATTTACAATAGGTATATTAAAAAGAGAAGACGAAAATGAGCAGATAGTCAAAACTTAAATAATTTAGCAGAGAATGAATCTCATCTTTGGTAGTAATCCTGTATAGACTAGTCTTAAATAGTTCATTAACACATGAAATCCAATTTCTAACATTTTAGTAAAATATTTTGGAATTCATTGCTATAACAGACCTGCCAACCTGTACGCATTTTGCGTAGCAGGTACGCAATTTGACATCAAAATACGCTGGTATGTTCCGCCTCATTAAACTACTCCAAAAGCTGCAGACATCTGTGAGTGCTGTTAGAAATGTGAACGTGACAACTGACAACATGATGCAGCAGTGTAGTGGTGCAATTTCAACCAATCATCATAGAGTAGCGGAGAATAATGAGTCTGCTGAACCCTTGTTGGCCCGCTCTCTCCTGTCCTCTGCCTCCCTCCGCCTCTCTCCCCGTTCCCCGTGCCCCCACCCACAGCAGCTGGCGGTTAAAATGGTGTGTGTGTGTGTGTGCGCGCGCGCGAGTGTACGTGTGTCTTTTGGCAAATATGTACTGTTAATAATGTTACTTTCACGTTGAAAATACGATGTCATATCAGGGAAATAAGCACCGAGTTTTTTTTCCTATCGACATGAGCGTGAGCTGTGTGTGTGCGTGTGTGCGCGTTTGCGCGTGCGTGTGTGAGATTAAGTGATACGCAAAATATTTCGCCAAGGTTGGCAGGTCTGCTATAAAAGTGTGAATAATTATTAATTACCATCTAAGAAAATTAGCAAAAGGCAATGTGCAGCAAAGCTCATTTGAGGTCTATGCTGTAATGAAAAGGGATTAATGAGAATTTATTTTTTCTTGCAGCACTTCACAGTCTGCAGTATTTCTACACTGGATCCACTGGCCTGGAGGGGCAGTTTCCAGCATTTGTTGCAGTGGGTATTGTGGATGGGAACCAAATTGATTACTATGACAGTGTCTCTGAGAAGAATGTCCTGAAGCAGACGTGGATGGAGGGAGTTCGAGATGAGAACAGAATCACAGATATTAGGAGAGGAACTCAACAAACCTTTGCGGCGAGTGTTGGAATAGTAATGCAGCGGTTTAACCAAACTGCAGGTAATCGTCTCTGACATCCAAACACACACACACACACACACACACACACACACACACACACACACACACACACACACACACACACACACACACACACACAGAAAGACTGCTATGAAGTTAAAGTTCTATGTTAATACTAACAAAGAAAGTATGCATCAAACATAAATTGTAACTCAACTGTACAGATTTACTGAACTTTCAGAAATATGGCAAAGACCTCCTGTGTGAAACAGCAAGAGATATTATATGTATCTTCAGTTGCACCTTGTATTGTCTTTCTTTAGATTATGAGTTATAGTTTTTCTTTTACACTTTTCAGTTATCTAAGTTTGCTTATTAACAGTAAATAGATATTTGAGGGGCGGGGTTTCTCTCTGCTGCTCTTCTATTGGTCTGATAAACTGTCAGATAAACTGAAGTTTCCATAGACCTCTGACCTGTTAGCATTCATCCTGCAGCAGCCACTAAAAGCTAGAAACTCCACTTATTTCCACAATCTGTTTTCATCACTGATTAAATGAAACTTTACTGCTGACATTAGAGAACCTTCTGGAAAATATGTCACTGTGTGTCCAGAATTGTGAGCAAACACTAGTCTTTCATGCACATTTAACCAGCTAAATCTGAGAACACTGTTTAACTTTATGTGTTTTTATGCTGTTTTGGTAAAGACCTGAAACCAAACTAAAACACCTAATCAGTGGAATAAATGTTAAAATATTTTCTTGTTCCTTTTCAGTTCATAAATGTGTTAAAGTTTAGATGACAGCCAGCATGTGTTGATCAGTTTGATCTGGTTAAAGCTCCATTCAGTCCTCTCCTGCTCTCCATCATCACCTATTCTATGTTTTAATGTTCACATTCACTGTGTAACTGATCTCATTTCATTATTTTTCTGCTTCTGCTGTCAGACAAGTGATTGAACAGAAACAGTGATTTGTGGCTCATAAATGCTGAGTAAAGCAGGAAAATCAAACCTCCTGTTCTGTTGTGCTGAGACACTGCTGTTATTCTGTACATTCATTAAAACCACATTGTTTCTTATCAACCTGTTTATTGACACACAAATATAACAGGACAATGATTATTATTAGTTTATATTTTAGTGTTTATTGATCAGTTATAGTTGGAGGATCTCCAGCAGGTGACATAAGTAAGTCCTAGTTACTAAACACAGTAAAAAGCAGAAAACATGTCAGTTACATGATCCAGTCGCTGCCAAAAAGTAAAACTACATTAGAGTCTGCTGACAGTTAAACTGAGCACTTCAAACAAACACTACATCCACAGTAAAGCAGCGTTTTCTCCTCCTGAGAGCAGAGTTTTTCCTGCACGTCGTCCACATTGTATTAAAACATGCAGTAAATCCTGTAACAGTGTCTGTGCAGCAGCTTTCTGCCTCCTCTAACCCTCTCTGTGATCCACAATGCAGCTGTTGTCATCAAGCTGTGTTTGTGTTGAGTTTGTGCGGCGACTTGATGGTGATAAAACAGTGATTTAACAAACGTCTCAGCTCCACAGCGCAGGAGTTAGAGTCTGTGTGGTTAGCAGGTCACCTTTATGAGCCACAATCTAATCACTGTTTAAGCTCATTGGTTTGATAACAGAGAGAGAAAAATAATGGAGTGACAGCAGCTCAACTGTGTTTGTTAAAATTCAGCAACGTTCTGTGTGATGATGGAGAGCAGGAGAGGACTGATGGGAGGTTTAACCACATCAGACTGTTTGGTTGTTTTCTGAACTGAACAGGAACAAAATTATTTTACATTTTTTCTTCTAATTACGTGTTTTGGTGTGTTGGAAAATCTGCACCAGTACAGCATGAAAACACACACTGTTAAAGAGCATTTTTAGATTTAGCGGCTCAGCGTGGATGTAGCTAACAAACGAACTAACAAGCTAGCTAGATAAATGCCAGAGAATTGTAGATGTCTGAACTTTAATTTTAGAGAAAGTTTTTTTTTGTATTCTGAACTGAAGAGGCTAAATCTTTTTTCTTCTAATGATGTGTTTCAATGTGTTGGAAAATCTTCACCTTTACAGAAAGTGATCTGTCATCAGCAGTGAGGTTTCATAAATACATCAGAGACAAACTGACAGTGGAAATCACTTGAATTCTGACTTTTCCGGAGGCTGCTGGCTGAATGCTAACAGCACAAAGACAAACTGAGACTCACAAAGCAAAAATCAGAAACACAAAATAACAGACAGACAATACAAGCTGTGATCTGAGATGGAAATCACATTTCTCTGCATTTTACATTTTAGCTCTTTGTCGTATTATTTAAATGATAGTAAAATTGTGTTGCAGTTCATGTTGGATGTTTTGTGATCAATCATTTTAAAAATATTTTTATCAGCTGACAAATTTAACTCTATAAACTACAGTCCAGATTACATGAACTGAGCTGATCACAGTTTGTTCATCAGTTATAAAAATGAAGTTGAAGCACAGATAGGATGAGATTAACTTGATTTCACCACACTGTGTCTGTGCCATAATAAACATGATTAGTGCTGAAATGATTCATGAATAAATTTGCTGATCAAGAGAGAATTCACTGACAAACATTTTCACTCAGATCATCATTTAAATCTTTAATCAAACGAAATGTCAAACATTTGCTGGATCCTGTATCTCCTCCCCACCTCCTCCCCGTCGGACGTTACGAAGCAGAACGAATATTTGGATATTTGTCATTAATTGGGGCTGAATATCCAGAGCCCAGAAACTGCTATTCAGGCCAGACCCAGACAGTAGCAGTAAATAAAAGATTTCCCCCCAGACTCTGTGAGCTTAAAGGGCATTTTTGAGGATTTCTTGACATTTTACAGTGAAAACAATGAATTGATTCATTAAACAATTGTCATTATATAATCAAGGATGACACAAATCATTAGCTGCAGCCCTGAATATGTAGTAAAATACAGATTAAATTAGATTACCTGTTCTGTTGTGATTCACAGTGAGTTTATTGTGTGTATATGTAGCAGATTTACTCGACCACAGTGTGTTGATGCCATCATGAACACAAACCATGTAGAAGTGAGAAGTCAGTTCATCAGTTGATCAATAGAAATGTAATTCACAACTCTGACAATAAATAATCATCTTTTAAGTTTTTTTTTAATCAAACCAAATCTCAAATATTTTCTGGTTCCTTTTGTTAAATACAATAATTTCCTGCTTTTTGTTTATATTTAACTGTTATTTATTGATTTAATTATCAAGAAGAAATACACGGTTGATAATTAAAAGAATAATTACTTTCAACCCTAAATATATAGTAGGATGAAATCTTAGATCAGGACTCTCAGACGGTCTTCCAGTCTCCATACTGGTCCTGCTGGTCTCTGGTTCATTGTGACCCGTTGCAGTAACTCTGTTGAACTGGACTCTCTGTTCTGGCTGAGCAGGTGGAGTCTAGTGACTAATGCCACTGAAACTGTCCTTCAGTGGAAGCTTGTAGAAAACCCTGAGGACAGTCTGGTCTGTAGTTTCTCTCAGGATGAGGATGTTGTTGGACTGATGGAGTGGCTGCAGAGTTTCAGAGGCTGTGATGTTAAATCCAGGATCAGCTTTAATCTGTGTCTGCTGCTCAGGACTCCACCTCAGTGTGAGAGTCTGTTCCTGCAGCTCACATGAAGCTCCAGCTCCTTCAACAGTGGACATGAACTGTGTGTTAGTGGAGGCAGTGTGTGTCTGTGGTGGAGACAGGAAATGGAGTGTTTGGATCTTAATGTTTCCCAGCAGATTCTGTCTCAGTCTGAGATGTTCACACTGTTCACATGATGATTATCTGGAAGAGGACAGTAACAGCAGATGTGAATTAACTGTTTAGAAATGTGTTGATCAGTGTTTAATATGTGGTATAAACTGTTAACAAAAACCGATGGTTTGATCTCACTTTTATTCACAGTGATCTTTGTGTCTCTCAGGTGTTCACCTTTACCAGAACATGTACGGCTGTGAATGGGATGATGAGACAGATGAGGTTAATGGATACTATCAAGATGGTTATGATGGAGAAGACTTTGTATCATTTGACCGGAAGACAGAGACATGGACCGCTCCAACACAACAGGCTGTCATCACCAAACACAAGTGGGACAATAACAAAGGTTGGATTGCACAGGTTAAGAACTACCTCACCCAGGAGTGTCCTGATTGGGTGAAGAAGTATGTGAACTATGGGAGGAGCTCTCTGATGAGAAAAGGTAAAATCTCTAGACCTGATGTAATGTCTGTGATAAAATGTTCATTTACCTCAATTTCTTACTTAGACATTATAATGAACAACCCACTGTATTCTGCTGTCTCCTTTTCCCCTCTTTTTATCTCTGTTACTCTCTTATGTATTTATCATCACTCCAATTCTGTTTTTTCTCTCTTTGTCTCTTCTACTGCCTTTTCACAGCTTTTCTAACCTTCTCCCACCTCATGTCTCTTCATCTGTCTTTCTTCTTCTGTACCATCTCCCTCTTTTCTTAACTACACTTGTTATTTAAAGTACATTAAATTTAAATGTTATTAGTATTCAGCTAATACAGAAACTATGAGCTGTCTTTCTCTTCTCTCTCCAGATCTTCCCTCAGTGTCTCTCCTCCAGAAGACTTCCTCCTCTCCGGTCACCTGCCACGCTACAGGTTTCTACCCCGACAGAGCCGACTTGTTCTGGAGGAAAGATGGAGAGGAGCTTCATGAGGACGTGGATAAAGGAGAGATCCTCCCCAACCATGATGGAACCTTCCAGATGAGTGTTGACCTGAAGATTTCATCAATCGCTGATGAAGACTGGAAGAAGTACGACTGTGTGTTTCAGCTGTCTGGTGTCAAAGACATCAACACCAAACTGGACAAATCAGTGATCAGATCCAATGAAGGTAAAACTGAAATCAGATGTGATGAAGGTGACAAAAACACATTTAGTTTTCTGTAATAATCCTGAAGTCCTCAGATTTGTTTGAGTCTTGGATGGAACTTCTTTTTCCTCACTTTGTCTTTTGGTTCATTTCTTTCATATTGATTTTTAGATGTAATTTTAAAGTTGATGTCAGTATTTCAATAATACATCAATTACAAACTCCCAAAAAACTCAAAAGTAAAGGGAGGAAAGTGTTTTAAAGTAGTTTTTGATGTCCACCACAGTTTACTTCACATTGATTGAAATTTAACAATGTCAGCAATTTCAAGTCTGTCTCGTTTATTTTAGGGTTTTTAGAGACAGAAATTGCTGTCACCTTTTCAGGCCTTTTTAGTGTGAAACCACAGTTAATAAATTAGACTTGGACTTAGATGACTTTATTATTCCCTGGAGAGAAATTAAGTTGTTACAGCAGCATGAATGTTCAGTAAAGGAGTAAACAATAAGACAACAATTCGGGTATAAAGGGAAGGTAAATAAAATAAGATCAAATTTAATTTAATTAAATTAGAACTAAATAAAGTAAAAAAAAGATACAAATATATAAGTAGAATATGGAAAAAAGTCAACAAAATGTACAAGAGTGACAATATTATTATTTTTATTGTTTTAGAGTTTACTGAAATGTGCAATTGAGAATTTACAGCCACAATATTTATATAACTGCTGGACAGTTGTAGAAAAGAAGTTTATTAAATAAGTGCGAGAATGTATGTTTTGTCTCTTAATAAGGCAGTCAGAATAAAATTTATTTGCCAGATATGTTGCTTCCAATTAAAAGAAACATAGAATTTAAATATGGTTGTTAGAAGCTCTCTTTATGTGTATTTACGGTACTACAAACATATATGTGGGACAGAAACCAGCTCAGAGACATGCAGCTCAACAAACAACAAAGCTGAAAGAATAGATGAGTACAGACTCTCTGATTATGTTTGTGTTAGTTGTAAGAAAGTGGAAATTAACAACAACAAGACAAACGTAAAGTATCTGTAAACTAAATCTTGAATTTACAGGATTGTCAGCTGTCAAATTTGTTTTTCTGTTCTCACCTGCTTCATTTGTTCAGGTTGTGATTTGTTTGTTTTTATTTGCTCGACAGTAAATCCTCTCGCCATGATCATCCCCATCGTTGTTGCTGTGGTTGTTCTTTCTGTCATCGCTGTGGTTGGATTCATTGTTTACAAGAAGAAGAAGGGTGAGAGAACAAAATACTTTTTTTTCAGCATTTGGACTTTTAGATTATATCCAGATTGTAAAAGTTAGACAAACCTTCAGTCCCAGCACAGTAAAATCCATAACTAATCGCTGCAAGGCTCAGAGCTACAGCTTTATGAAAATATCATTGTAGTTTTAATGTAAGGGAGAAGTGATTGGAAAAGAATAATGTAGAACAACTTTCAACTGCAACAACTGAAATCATTTTTATTTTCTTGTAATTTCAGACAAGCGTCCTCCATCTCGTAAGTAAAACCTGTTTGGATTCTGTTTTCTCTGATTCACTCTAGATTTAAATGGTTTTTGTGTTTTGTGAAAAAAAAATCTATTTGTTATATTTGTTTGTAAAACTCAGTGTTGATTCAGATCACAATGGGAGTTAATGTGTTTCTCACTTTACAGCTGTAGAGAACAGAGAGGTCCAGGAGGAAATGCTTCCACAAGCCTGAATGACAAACAAAACCCTGCACTCAGTGAGTTGGTTCATATTTTGAACAAAACTGATTTAAAACATGTAAAGTCTAATGTAAAAACTTCTGAGACATTGTAACTGTAAAAAACAAAGTTCAGTTAATCCTTCTTCAAAAATGTTAAGCTGTTATACATGAAGTTCAATTACATTATTATGAGAAAAAGAGAAGTCAAAGTAAAGTAATAGTAAATATATAAAAGTAATATTAACCTTTAGAAAACAGCGACAGCAGTTTATTAAAATGGTTGAACTGAGTTAGAACAAATGTTTGTATTGTTTACCTATAAAGGGTATTGTAGGTAAATACTTGACAAAATGTCTGAATCATAAATATTGAAGGTCCAAATGATTCTGTCATTATGTGGTTTAACTATCATTTATTTTTCTTTCTTTAGGTTTATAGACACATTTTGCACTGAAACAAGGATCAGTGTCACCACATTCTCCTCCATAAACTGGAAATTCATTGGATGTTCATCATTATTATAAACTGGTAGAAGAAGTGTTGGGGGTTGAGTCAGAAATATTTTCTGATTCAAAGTAAATAAAATTTACAAAGAGGAGTCATCAAACAAAATTGTATTAAGTTGTTATGAGCATTTAGTTTTACAAAGTGGAATTTCCTCTAATTAGACATGAATATTTCCAGAGAAATAAAACCTATTCAGATTATATTAAAATCACTGAAAGCATCTCAGTGTTCTTCATACAAACACAATGAATCAGAGAATTGCCTCCTCATCTCAAACACATTTATCATATTTGCAGTTAAATATTTCTGGTTTTGGGGTTTTCTGTTAATAAATCAAACAATAATCAATATTGATAATACAGATGCAGATATACATTTATAAACACACAGACACATTACATGCATTCTCCTTTTCATAGACGTAAACTCTGAGGGTCTGGTGATATAATGACATAAACATGAAGACAAAATGCTGCAAATCAATCAGCAGCTTCCAGAAACATGTAAACTGCAGAGTTTCAACATCCTGCAGTTGTCAGTGTAACTGGTCTTTCTGTGTTCCTGCTGGAGATAAAGTGAAGCTCGTCTCTGCTGGGACTGACTCCAGTCCTCTCAGTGGACAAACAGGACAGAAAACTGATGGAGGCAGTTTTTCATCACTGTGGTGATCATCCTGATTTGTCAGTAATCTGTGAGAAACACATTTCCATCTGGTTTCTGCTACATCATTAAAATGTGTTCATGCAATTTCAGAATAATATAAATAAGTAAAATAAAATTGACGTATTTGAGGGAGTAGTACCAGTGTTTCCCATCCCTCTACACACAGACACACACACACACACAAATGCATGCATCAGTTCAGATTTTAATTTCCAGTTGTGTATATATCGTGTGCAAAGATTTTTATTTGATTCCAAGCAGGCTTAAGATGTTTTAATGTCTTTAAAGTTATTCTTGAGTGTTTTTGTTTCTTTGACTATATCTATTGTTTGATCTTATGCTTGAGATTAGATTTTAATTTGAGTTAAGATTCTTAAGTGTACTGTGATAAATTCTGTTTAAACATGTTGGTAAATATTCTTGAAATATTTCTTGCTAGTACTTAGGGACAAGGTAATTTCTGTAAACATTTAGAAATATACAGCGATGCTTAAATCAGTTCTTGTGTTGGGTTTATTGGATAATTAAGTTGCATTGCTGTTTCATTCCTTCGCTTTTCAATAAAGTCCTAAATAATCCAAAATGTCTCATTTTGTGATTCCACATTCAGTTTGTGCTACAACTACAGTTTCATGAATTCTTATGTATTCTCTGTTGTCTCAAACTAAAGATGGGAAGAAAATTGTCTGTACAGTTGTAAAAGCCATGTATATCATGACAATCTTGACTATCCAATGATGCAGATAACTTATTTTTTTTGTGAAGGAAGTTGCTGAAACATGTCTTTGAAAAAATAGTAAGCATGTATTTTGGTTCTTTTATGGATTTAATAGGTCTTCTGGAAATATGACAATATGATGAGTCAAAAATGTCCATACAGAAACTTCAGTTACCAGCTCTGGTGATGTAGAATGATTTTTTCTTAATGACAACTTTTGGGAGTTATTGCTATTAAGTACAGCTAGTGACTCCTCTGAGCCAATTCAATGTCTGAGGAGCTCAGCAATAATGTGTAACGCAAAAGCATTGACTGGATGTGCAATAATTAGAAGCTTCTGGAACACAGGCGTCAGTGTCAACAGTCAAACATGTTTTACAATGATGTGGGCCGAGAGACTGCCTTGTAAGAAGGAAACCTTTCCTCTAGAAGGAACTATGATAACATGAACAGGCCTTCTGGAGGAAAGTTCTGTTATATAGTCAGATGAAATAAAAATTTTGCTGTTTGGCCACAATTACCAGAAAACTTTCAATCATCAGCCAGGAGGTTGGTCTTGGATGCAGCTGGGTGATGTAACAAGACAATGAACCCAAACACACTTCAAAAGTGATTTTTTTTCTTTGTATGGCTAAATCAAGCTGGACTTGAGATTTTAGACTGACCCTAGACTAAACCTAAGAATCTGTAGACTGTGTTGAAGAAACAAATCTGTGTCAGAAAACCCAACACCTTTAGTTGAACTGTACAAAGATGTACCCAAAACCTGCCAGAATCTTGTGGATGGCTACTAAAAAGGCCAAGTGACGTGAAATAGCCAAGGGACATTTAACCAAATATTAGCATTGATGTCTGTATAATTTTGACTCAGGACTGCCATGATACGTATTATCATTACAAGTGTGTGTGAATATCTGTTCACAACAGTAAATTAAAGGGACTCTGTCCTAGATGTTGATTTGGGATTTTCTCAGCTGTTTAATTTATTTATGTTGGGAGGTTACTGAAGGTTTATCAAAAATGAGGGAATAATAACGCATATTCAAAGCCACTGAACTTGGACTTGGACTTTTTGTTTTTCTTTACTCTTCAATGCATATGTAAGCAGATCCACTCAGGTCTTCTTTACATTAGGTACATCCAGGCTCAGTGTGGTGCCTTTGTTCTCTTCTGAGAAAACCTGTGATACTTAGATCTGCCTGGCAACTGATAACGTTAGAGATCACTAAATTCTGTTTTTGTGGCTCCTTCTACAAAACTGGTTTTAATTTTTTTCCCCAAAATATTTTATGTGCTTTACATTATACCCACAACAAAAAGTAAATCAAAGTGATATACTTATTACTGTATATATATATCATATAGTTTTAATAGCACTGCTGCAAAGTTTTGTGTATTTTTTAGGCTGTGATCAAAATATATCCTTTAGCTTATATATGCGAGTCATATCAAAGTTGCTAACAATAGTATGGATCTTTACAGATATGTAAGGATCAAGTTAGTTCTTGCTCAATCGTCAGTACCTTAATCGGTAAAACCTATGAAGCCGAGTTCTGCATGGAAACTGATGACATCACAGCTGTTTGGCACTGAATTTATAGTTTATCTTTTGTGTAATGAAAATGGTGTTCTACTGCCAGTCTACGAAAACTTGACCAATAATTTCTATAATAAACCTTGTTTAAACACAAACTTACCATTTACATTTAGTTGTGTAGCCTACTGTTAAAAATTGGTATAGCTTTATCACTGAAATAGTTTGATCTTGGAATATAATTGATTTTGTGATATCCGATTTTTTTTTCAGATTCAAGCACACTAAAGAAGGTTTGGCACTTTTGGCACTTCATATGTTTCAATTTTTTTATTTATTTTTTTTACCAAATGCTGATTAAAGAAACTATCAGGTGATGCATCCAAAATCTTTTCCACAGTCAACAAATTGCATAGTCTATTTCTTTTACCATAAATGTGATAATCAGATCATTTAAAAAAAGTCTTGGTACATTACATGAGGTGTTATTCATAATTTACACATCATCCATCAGCCCTGTTATGAACACGTGCAAACCCTGTATCAGCTGCGATAGGCTCTAGCCAAACATGATGCAATACAGGATAAGCAAGTGTAACTAATGAAGGGATCATTTCTCTCTTAACATGTTTACATGTTTACTAGTGGCAGAAAATTATTTGTTTTAAAAAAATTGTTTTCATTGCCAGCGATATACCATCTTATTGTAGCGACATTTAAACTTTGGCACTTCATATCATGAAGCACCATAATGTGTCAGTTTAGGATAAGTATTACAGAACAAAGCAGTCAGTTGAACAACAGTCTTTATTTTCATCTGTGTTGTATTGGTGAGGTTATTTCAGTAGCTTGTCTGGTCACTGAACCACCTCAGACACGTACAGTATCAACATGTTCTATTATGTAATACAAAGAAAAATAACGATAATCATTTTTGACACCAGGAACATATTCAGAGTGTTGAAGTGGATTTGGGGTCAGACTTAGAACATTCCCTTCCTGTAGCGGTGGATCAACTCTGACACGTCCTCCTTACACACCTTAATCCAGCCGTCCTCCTGCATGTGGTACACTAGACAAACACACACATGAAAAACACACATATGCACTCACTTATTCCCACACATGTAAATGTAGCAACACGAATGAAAACATATTTGAAAAAGAAATCCAACATGCAGTTAATGGTAGGCTCCTTGGCCTTAATGGCACTGTTCTTAAGATTTTCCTGGATGGCAGTAATTTCGAGTTATGTGTACATATTTATATTCTCACATTATTATACACATACTTTTGCATTAAATAAGAAAAGAGAGGTGAAAAGAGCAAACACATACAAGACTAGAATCTACAGAAACACTGGTGAGTGTATGAGGCTGTACTAAGCAAAGTAATTCTTTGAGCAGTCCTGCAGAGTGGCGTAGCGGTTAGCACTTTCGCCTTGCAGCAAGAAGATTCCCGGCCTGGGATCTTTCTGCATGGAGTTTGCATGTTCTCCCTGTGCATGCGTGGATTTTCTCCGGGCACTCCTCCCACAGTCCAAAAATATGCTGAGGTTAATTGATTACTCTAAATTGCCCGTAGGTGTGAATGTGATTGATTGTCTGTAAATGTAGCCCTGTATTTATATAGCGCTTTACTCTACCTGCAAGGTACCCAAAGCACTTTACAAGATACATCACATTCACCCATTCACACACTGATGGCGGAAGCTGCCATGCAAGGCGCTAACCATGACCCATCAGGAGCAATTAGGGGTTCGGTGTCTTGCTCAGGGACACCTCAACACGAGACGACGACCTTCCAGTTGCAAGACGGCCACTCTACCCACTGACCCATGCCGCCAGTGACAGACTGGTGACCTGTCCAGGGTGTCCCGTGCCTTCGGCTGAGTCAGCTGGAATAGGCTCCAGCACCCCCCGCGACCCTAATGAGGATAAAGCGGTATATACTGTAGCGAATGAAGAGATGGATTCTTTGAGCGAAATGCTATCAATGATATTCTAAAGTCGTAATGCTTACCATGTTCATTATTTTACATGATAACTTAATAATAAAACAAAAATCTCTTTTTGCAATATTTCTGAAAAAATATTTTGATTTAACTTGCAATAGAGTTTTTAAAGTTAACTTGCCATTAAATATGTACTATGTAACAGATATAAAATGTGATGAGCTTTACCACATGAGATACCACAGAAGGTGTACTAAAAACGTATGAATTTGTAAAACCAGCAACATGAAAGTTTATGTCCTGGGTCAGAAGCACTACATGTCGTATATCCTAAATTGATGTTTTTGCAATTCCCTAATTGCATTCTTTCAAATTGTGATTTCAAGTTGAGACAGATTAATTGTTCATCTTTACTTAATAATATATGCTAATTAATACTACACAAAATGGACCTCTAAGATGAATGGAAACTACTGGTTACAATTCATCCTGGGGACATAAATGACTGTGGCAAGTTTTCAGGGAAGAATCTGAATTTATGTAGTCAGGGAGACTGATAACTATGGAGGTATTTCAGGTGCAAAATGTTTGAGCACCTGTAACATCGAATTTGTAGTTGTGTACATTGAATTTGTATGTGTATCAGCAAATCTGAATTCCCACACTCTATGAGTTGTGTACTTGTAAAATTATTTCTTGTGTGTGTCGATTTTTTTTCTTCCCACAAATACAACACAAAAATACACATTCACAAACTCGTAATTACAGGTGCACAATTCACATTTACAGGTGCACAAATCACATTTATAGGTGCACAAATCACATTTACAGGTGCACAAATCACATTTACAGGTGCACAAATCATATTTACAGGTTCACAAATCCTTCTCTACAAGTCACATATTTCAACACCGACACGCTCACATTTTGCACCTATTGTTGCAGCACACTAAGTGCAAAACATACTTGTGCACCTGTATTGTAAGAAGTGAAGTTGAAGTGAGTATTTGAATATGTGCAAATCTGAATGTGAACTTGTGCAATAAGTATGTGAAATAATTTACCACGAAAATAGCTGTGTCCTCTAACACACGAACACAAATTGCTACTTACAACCACTCGAATCCTCCCCACGAGTCACACATTCTCTGTTTTCTACAGGTGCAAATCAGAAATCTACAGGTGCAAATCAGAAATCGTACTTCCGGTCCCGCTGAGATATTTGGTGCAAAACTACAAAACAATCCGATCTGTGTATAAATTCTATGCTCTGAGATTGACAGGCTTTTCGGCCAGTCAGAGAGACGCTTTGCCCGCCCAGCCAATCAGAGGTTTTTATTCCGTCCGAGGTCGCTTTACCGACTTCCGGGTGTGGAATTTCACGATGGAGAGAGTGTAGGGAGTTCTTGTTTTGCACGGCTGGTCTGCTCTAATCTCTATAATGCGCATTTCCCAATGACTCAAATAACTTATCCATTCCTCTTAGTATATTGAAACCAAAGCCTATACCAGGGGTCGGCAAGTAGATGTGGCTTCGGGCCAAAATGTTTGTAAACAATCAAACAGCGGGCCAACCTGCGGTGGGGTTGCGCGCCGATTCCGCGAGCGGGGGGAGGGTGAGGTACCGCGAGCAGCGGAGCTTCTACAGCTGATCGCCGCTGCTTGGGACACACGTCTCAGTTCTGATCACAGATGTATTAAAAATGACTCCCGAGACACACACATGTTTTGCACACACTGTTTCTCAGTGAAATCTGGCTACAACCGTGTCCGACCAGTAGCGCAAACACGGAAATGCCCGGCAGCAGCCGACCACGCGAGTTTCGTGTTGCGGTGACGGACTGGCTTGGCTCTGTGCCAAATCAAATTTTCAAAATCATCTGGCGGGCCAGATATTATTCCTGATGGGCAAGTTTTGGCCCGCGGGCCGCCAGTTGCCAACCACTGTCATAGAGTGTGGGAATTCAGATTTGCTGATACACATACAAATTCAGTGTACACAACTATAAATTCAATGTTACAGGTGCTCAAACATTTTGCACCTGAAATATCTCCATAGATAACCTTGGCCTGTTTATTTATATTGTACACTTATTTATTTCAAAAATCCTTTCACCATTCATCCTTTGGTGTTGACTGACAGTGATGTGATCTGACATGAACTACAGGTGGGACACTGCATTGATCACAGAGAGGTGATGCCAAACAACGAGATGGCAACATCAGAGCCAGAATAACGCATTTTGAAACTAATTTATCTTACCGAGAATCTGTTTATAAATTAATGATATAGACACTTGAAAAAATACTGAATATTGGATCTGACTATCAACCAGGATGATAATCAGTCAATCCCTGATGACACTTCATTTAATAGTTGTCAAAAATTTCAAAACAAGAAAAGTTCTAATTATTTGAACTTTTGTTTTAAACTCAAGCAGCCATGTATGCTTTTTTTTGCTGTTTTATTTTAGTTGTTTGTATTTGTTGCATAAATAAAATGAAATACTGATCATTGTCTCAGCATTACAGCAAAGGCCACCAGAGAATATTAGCCGTCCATCCATTCTCTATACACCGCTTTATCCTCACTAGGGTCGCGGGGGGTGGTGGAGTCTATCCCAGCTGTCTCGGGCGAAGGCAGGGGACACCCTTGACAGGTCACCAGTCTGTCACAGGGCTACATATACAGACACACAATCACACTCACATTCACACCTATGGACAATTTAGAGTGATCAGTTAACCTCAGCATATTTTTGGACTGTGGGAGGAAGCCGGAGTACCCAGAGAAAACTCTAGCATGCACAGGGAGAACATGCAAACTCCATGCAGAAAGATCCTGGGAAAGCCGGGATGGAACCAGGGATCTTCTCGCTGCAAAGCAAAAGTGCTAGCTACTATGCCACTTTGCAACCCGAAAGCATTATCCTCTGAAGAAAACGAATGTCTGTGCTGAAGTTTTACAGCCTTCTATCCAATATCTGAGGATTCAGTCTGGACTATGGCACATTGAACAACCCACTGATGGACTGACACTGTTGTTTCCTGAGCTGTGTGCTGCCAGAAAGGCTACAAATAAAACCATAAATAAAAACACAGCATAAACGTAAAACTCACTGTTCACCACTCCACCAGAGTAGGCGTCCCTGTGTGTAGCGTGAGCGATGCCCCTCCGGCCGAGTTCATACGCCTCCTCCACTGTCATGTCCTCCTTGTAACCGCTGTCCACCACACCGTAGGCGTAGCCGTTCCCACAGCCGGTGGAAAACATACGTCCAGACAGACGTGTGCCGTTATCATCCACATAGTACAGACCAGGGCCCTGTAGAACACGCAGTTATTGTATAAGGTCTGTAAGAACTTTACTATTTTATACAGCAGCCACAGTGCATGAGAAGTCTCCACACACTAGATTCTTGAAACTTAGAACACAGCGGTATGTTCCAACACAGATCTACAATAACACCATTTTCTGTGTCATTGTTTGCAGTTTTTTATGATATTTAGCTTTTTTTTTTACATATTTCACAATCATGAAGGGCATGTTAACCTGAACAGGTAACTCCTGAATATAAATTAGTGGAATACAAACTTTTTTAACGTATGCCGTAACTGCAATAGAAAACATCTCATGTGAAAATGTGTCTTGGCCCAAAACTAAATCCCTCTAGTTTCTATAGCAAACCACACTGTATTCTATTAATACCACAATGAATGAACTGGTTCAAAGCCAAGTAGTGCAGAATATTAGACTCCATTTCAGTTTAGGTGACACAGCAGCACAATAATAGTTCTGAGCAGTATTTACTTCTTTGTCCCATCCACAGATCATGCTCCCCATAGAAAGGCCCATTCCTCTGTATCCCAGCATCATGTTAGACAGCAGCTTTGAGGCAGCAGCCACAGAGATCCGGTGGTTGTTCCTCAGCCTGTACAGCCTGGAACAAATAGTAATAAATAGAGTAAACCAGTCAGTGCATTAGCAAAATCAGCTGGCAAAATAATCAGCTATAAAAGCAGTCCAGGTATAATTAGTTTTATTTTTTGGTGGATTTAGGTGTGAACACCTTAAGTATGTTTCATACAAGTATGAGTGATAGTACCACACAATACCAAAACTTATCACACAGGGGTGAGAGTTCAGGAATTGCTTGCAGCGCAGTGAAGGTACTAAACACTCAAGCTCTTTGTTCCACTCAAACAGGACAAACTAAATTGGGACACTTTCTTTAATAGCGATTTAAAAACTTCTTTCTTTTCCTCGTGTCTTTTTCTAAAGGCGTCAAAACAGGAACAAGATAAAATGTTTCAGCATGTTACTCAGCATACAAGCAGGCTACAATTCACCACCAAACACAAGTAAGAAGTCTGAAATTAACACCCAAGTAAAATAAACCTGCACAATACCCCTCAGCTGTGAGAGGCACAATCTCCTCTGACATTACCTGCTTTTTGTTTTAGTGAGCTGAGTTTTCTGGACAAATAATGAGGATACAATATTCATCTTGACATCACATTGCCAGAGGGCAGTAAAAATGAGAGATGACCCTTTCAAAGCGTATGTGAGGAGCATAAATTGACAGAAAAAGAAATCATATAATGGTACAGACAATATGTGGAATGAAGATTCATAACACTGTAGGACAGACCTGCATTCTTTTGCCAGGAGTCTCTCCCAGTACTGACAGTCTGCAGCGCTGCCTGACATGGTGCCCAGCAGGTACGGGTTGATCTCTATGACCTTGTTGACGTCGTTGGATGCTGCACAAACATGACACATTTGGGAAAAGACATTTACTGATTAAAGACTAAATGACGAAGCATGCAAACCTTATGTAGCACCTTGAGCATAAATTCTTAAAGGCTCTGGTCAAAATCAATCACTTCCCACTACATAGTGCACTATATAGTGTGTTTGCCATTTTGTTGTACTGTCCCAATGTTAGCTTACAATTGTTACATGCTATATAGTGCATTCAAATTATCCCACAATGTACCATGAAAAGTAATTTACAGCTGATAGTCACTAAGCAACCAATGTGTACAATTACGCATTGTTTCGAAGGAGAATGATGTTTCCACAGATTTCTATATTAACAGTGCTAAGACATATTTTCTAGAGAATGTATTTTTTCTATACATGTAGATGGTTGAAATTAAAGCAGGTATGAGACAAATTTAGTGCTAAAATAGTAGAATTAAAAATAGGAACTTGTATTAATATGTCTAATGAAGGCACAGCGACATATAGCACACAAGAAAATGTTATTTTCATTCATCAGTCCCTCCAGGAATTCACGATGTTGCGATCGCGCGAATTCATGCAAAATCAACCAATCTCCGCGAATTTTGCGTGGCCTTGCAATTTTGGCCCGCCTCCTGTGAGTTCCACCAATCAGAGCAGTCCCCAGTGCAAACCTAATGCACGTAAGTCACCGAATTCACTTCCTTGTTTATGGTTTGAAGATGCAGACTTCCCATTTTAAGAGCTTTTCATATTTTTCTTTCCAAAGCCATGTTTGTTAAATTGTACAATGTTATTGTGTATTGTTAATAAAAAAATAGAAAAAAAAAAGGTTTGAAGATGCAAACATGTGCAATACTAATGTCTCTCATTTACCAACAAAAATTACTGCTGAAGACCGTGATAAACAATTAATTCACTGATGTTCTTCACCAAAGCGGAGCTAAACTGTTTTACACCCGTGCAATATTGTGGTGGAACACAAAAAAAGAAAAAAAATCATTAATTGATACACTTAAAAAAAACACGAAACATATTAGAATGGCTGAAATGATCAGACAACAGAACACATAAATCACCATGATGGAAACTGTTGCATCCAGATCCGTTAGAGCACTGAAAGAATGAAGGTAAATTAGATTAATTATTCCCCCTAAGAACACGGGTTATGTGACGATCAGCGTGTGTGAATCCTTCCTCTGTTACCAACATCACTCAAAAACAGACTCAGGGATTTAAATGAAGCTTTCAGGGTCGGTCAGAAATGACACAAGGACCAAATGATTAGACTTCGGCAGTGATGTGGCTTAAAGTTTGGATCCACGGATTTGTTAAGGATTTCCCATTGAGGTAGCGGCACAGTAACCATGGCAACAAGTGAATGCTACCTCAGCGGCCCGCTGACGATCACATCATTGTGATTCTACTACAAATCTACCACTGTGGACGTATCGGAAATGATACAAGGAACAACTGATTAAATTGTGGGGGTGTCTCTGAGTCCCATCAATTCCCGTCGCCGGCTACATATTTAGGTCACACGATTCAGTATGTACACATGCAGAACACACACCTGTCTTGGTGGAGGACTGCTCTCTCTCAGTGCTGTTCTTGTTAGTTGACGTGACAAGCCGTGAGCGTGTGTGTGTGAACACGTGTGTGCCAGGATGTGAAATTAACATTTTAAGCCACTGACAGATATGTCTGAATATGATTTATTCAATAGTAAATTAGCATTTTGTGCCGCAAATCTACCAACCACGTCATGTTAAACCAGTATCTGGCTGCTGCTAATGTCCCACCGTGGTGTGCCAGCTTTTGTGGAAATGGGTTGGAACGCAAAATAATTAATTTCGGAATAAATATTGTCAATTAATGTTGAAACGTGTTCTACAAGGTGGAAAAAATGCAGCTTTTTAGCAACCGTCACTGTCTCCCGCAATTTCATCACAACAAATAAGCTTAAAACATTGCAACTTTTATCGCAATTTTTTAGAAAAGCTGCCGCAAATTCAGGCATTTTCGGCCGCAACAATCATGAAAAACACCCGCGAAATCCTGGAAGGACTGATATATCAATTTTTAAAAAGTAGTTGTCATTAGTATAACATGAGTTGATCACAAAATCTCAGTTAGTTCTCTATCATAGCTGGCAATCCGATACATTTTGATTGAGCGACAGCAGTGATGTAATTAATAACCAAGACTCGAGTAGCGTCCAAAGTGTTACTTTTGCCTACATTGTTTACTATAATAGCATTCTCTACACAGGGAGTAGGGAATGAGTGGATGATTTCAGACACAGCTGAAGATCTTAACCAGGCCAAAAATATGAAATTTTTTAATCCTGAGAAAACTCACCAAATAGAAATGGCTGACCGAGTTGACTGACTAAAAGACCTCATTAATGTGTCAATAAGGACTGTAGCCAGGTAAAAACAACACAGTTGCATAATGTTTGTGATTACAGTGAGTTATGCCAAAGTTATGGCACTGCGCTCTCTCAGATTTGTCAGCAGTTTGGGGAGAGTTCATGTTGTGTTAGTGATGGGAAAATCTAGAGTAGCTCCCCTCAGAAAAGATACCTTGACTTGATTTTAGTATTCCTTACTCTACCTTAGCTGTATGTGTTGATTAAATGTTACGCTCTGAAATATAGCTAAACCTTCAAGGGTGCATTTTTGGATACATTTTTTGAATACATCTGCAATCAGATCACCTTGAGGGATTTCACACCTGATGGACAACAGAATCTCTGTAATCCAGGACTTGTCAAATGAGACATAGGGGAAATTATAAACATTGAACCTGTTACAGTAACATTTTTGTGTGTTGACTGCAAATTAAATGTAGTTGGTTACCTCTTTAGTATGTAGGTCCCTACATAGAAAGCTCCACATCTTTTTTGGAGCCTGTGTTGCTTGAGCTGATGACCAGATTTTGTTCAGAAGTACAATACTTTAAAGTGGTTGGACAACATGTTTATTAGGCCTTGTCACTCATTTTCGTTGCAGAAGCTAATAGGCTGTCAAAATTTGCCAAATGACAGGGTGCTTAATCTTTTACTACAACTTTACCAACCTTTTGTACGTCTGGAACAGAAAACATATTTTTGACACTTATCCACAGCTGCATATTTTACCTAAGTAACGTCCAGCTGATGCTCTGGAGTCCACAGCCACGATGACTCCATGTCTGAACTTAAAGGCCAGGGTGGTGGTACCGTGGTTCATTTCAATATTCACCCCTCCATCACTGCTGCAGGACTTCAGGAACCCTGAAGGCTGCAATGAAACCAAAATTAAACTTACCGTGGGACGCATGATTGGTAAAGGCAATGTCTGTGTAAAGGGAAATTACATAATGTGATATTTTTCGTAACCTAAAACACTTTGTAACTCGTGATAATTGAGATCAATGTATTGTTTCATTAGAAGCCAAGACGCACCATACACTGAAAACAAGAGACGCGTAAAGTAACGTGAACCAAACCGCGTCTGACGCTTCATGCTGGAAGCAGGTTTACCGGATAAGATTCAGTCACTTTTTATAAAACTATGGTGAAATATTACTTACCTCCACACCCAGAGGTACAGCAAATTCTTGAGTTTTGGTCCCGAAAGCGTAGTGGCTGGTTCGGTCGACGGGATGCGTCTGTTTTGTTGGAAAAATCTGCCCGCGGAGCTCAGAATAAGGCTTAAAACCACTTACTTCTACAAGTGCCATGATGCGGAAAACTGGTAAACTCTATTCTTTAGTGTTGGTGTCGAAGTTTTCCGAAATGACAGCAACGCCAAGGATTGTTTCCTTGTACGTGACAAAGAATTCGAAAGTGAAAGGATTTTAAAAACTGCTTCACTGATGTCTTTCTTTAAAATAGCATGTAAAAATACTCACAAATATAAAACAAAAGCCTATGCATGAACAAATAGTTGTTCTGAATCGCGACCGGGTTTTAAATTCACAATTTTAATTGTTCAAATTAAAGCAAACTGACGTTGAGCCTAAATAAGAAAAATGGTCCGAAAGCTTCTTAACCAATAGAAGAACGCTGTGTTTATTTCATCATCAGTCTCTAAGCGGAAATACAGAAACCAGGTTTTGGGAACTCATAAAAACACACTCAATCCTGCAGACAGGATAGTGATATGTAAATAATATAGTCTGACATCAACGTGTTTTGTATAAAGTCTGATATTAAAAGCACACGGAGGCAGTTTGGGGATTACACCACTAATAAACAAGGAAACAGGAGACATAAGAGTTTGTAAACAGGATTTTATTTATCATTATTCCATATGACAAAGAACATGTTAGATCTTCTCAGTGTGGCTTTGTTTCAGCCTCCATACTCACTGCAGTGTTACAGTTTTATGAATTATTTCACATCACATTGAAGCACAGCAGCAGAAATGAGGATGACAGTGTTGTAAAATGTCAGAGATGTGTAACTACTCACATTTCAAAACTTTCATTATAACTGAATGAACTTAGAGGAAGTCAGATAAACTGCTAAATGCTGTGGTGTTTGTGTTGGTTGTGTGCTGTAGTTCAGGCTGTGTCCATCTGCTGCACAGTCTCCAGAACAACCTCCAGCTTTAAGGGAACTACTTTCTCTGTCAGAACTGGTGTCGAGCCCGGACGATATTTGTATTTCATTTTCCTAGAACATAGATAGACAGACAGACACATAGATTTATATATAATATATAATGTAATACATTTGACGCATCATTAAAATTGTTTTTTAATTAAAAACTATTAAGGTGTTTTACAGGATAAATTATTTGATTTAGTTTCTTAATATACAAAAAAAATCCACATAACACGTGACGCCAAAATCAGACTTTCATTTGTTTCCTTCACGAACAAAACTCGCACACTGTGTAAGAAAAATACGACAAAACATATTTATATTATTAAATGTTCTTCAGAGTTGATAAAGAACTGACTCATCATGTTAATGTGTTTGTTTTGCATCACCTACTTTTCACTAATATAACATATGTAGCAGAGCTGAGCAAACTGTCATAATTTACCAACATCATTCAAAATCTTTGTTTTGTTTTTCGAATAAGTAGTTCAGCAATGAAAAACCTTAGCGGTTAAGTCACAAATAAGCACATAAAAAGTTGCATGATCACACTGTGAGGCACAGACTCACTGAGAGGGAAATCTAATTTGCAGACATCTTGAAAGATTCTGTCCAGAGAGAAAATTTTGACCACAGTTGTATTTATTGAGGCCTACCTGTTGTCTTTGAACTCTGACTCCTGGTAGGGTCGGATGTAATCCACTCCTTCTCTGGTGATGACACAGATGTCGATGTTGTTGCCTGAGCCGAGGTCGCTCATGATGCCTGCATGGATGGAAGCTCTCACCAGCTCCTTCGCCGTCTCCAGCTGAGACAGTGAAGACAAATCAGATACAGAGAGAAGCAAACAGGCAGAACATGAAGATGACAGAGGCATTCATCTAATTTACAACTCAACAGACACAGCTTAATAACATTTCTTCTACTCCCTGTGTAAACTAGAGAAATATTTTAGATGCAGTCATGTCCCACTTTAATTGTTCATTTAAAAACACAAAGCTGAGTGAATAAATTTGTGATCAAGATTAAATTATCAAAAATTTCAAATTATGAACAGAAGTGTTTTCCAGTGTTGTACCTCTAGGTTGGGTTTAAACCCGTCCTCCAAAATTGCAAGAGCTGCCAGATCTCCCGATCCTGCAGGAACACAAAGTAAAGTCATTCTGAAACACAGACTAGATCTAGTCAGAGAGGGAATCAAATACATACCTGCAGCAAATCAAAATATAAAATGTCAAATTAAACAGATAAAAAGTCATAATCTGAGCCATTTTCTATAAAGTCAAACATGTTTTGATTTGTTTGTATAAACAGCCAGAGAATAAACATCACAGAAACTCTATTAGTATAGAATCCAAGAACACGACATGACACACTAACAGTGGTATAAAACAGAAGTGTGTCACGTACCCATTGAAAGGTAAGGCACCTTATTCACACTCCCATATGGCCCCACTGTGTACAGGTGGTTCCCAGTACAATCTACTCCTCCCAGTATAAGATTGGCACCAATTTGGCCGTGATACCTGAGGGCCAGAGAACATGTTTCCTGATTCACATCATAAACTTTAAGTAAATACCTTTAAAATCTTAACTAATGGTTGACTCATTCCCACAACTCTTGACACAAGTTCATGTGCATTAGGAGCACACACCTGTACAGCATGTCCTGCAGTATGTTGACGGCCATGACGACGCGAGGATTCCTCCCGCTGTTCAGAGAGAAGATGGTGAGGTTGGAGGAGAGAAGCTCGGTGGTTTTCTCTGTGTCTGCTGCTGTACCTGCTCCACAACAACTGCAGACAGAGGGAGAAAGAAGAGATTAGGAGAGAATGGGGGGCACAGAAAATAAGAAACTGTAATTGTTAAGTCAGACAAGGAAAGGTGAAAAGAGCAGAAAGAAGAAAAAGTAGAGCAATGATTTCTTTCATGACTATTTTGCATCAACACTCAGAAATCCATCACACAGAGATGGACTTTTTTCCCTTGGTAATTATAATAACCCAGAATGTATGCATTATCTCATCAGTAGCATGGTAATTATTTTTTCTTTAAACAAGAATACACTGTCTGTCATTTTTCTTTCCTCCGGTTACTGTTCTTATGTGTTAAACCTAAACCCTTAATGCAACGTCACCACAGGGCACTCTAGGGTTTGTAGGAAATCGCTCAAATGGAAGTAAAGGAGGCACATAATCATAAAATGTGCTGTTCAAGTGAATTTAAACTAATGATAACTGACTGAAAACCAAGCAGAACCACGCTAAACCTTGCAGAATGATAACTGTACAGGGTGACCCAAAAGTTTGGAAACAAAGTTTAACTGCAGTGTCTATTTCAGTTGGGGGTGCATGAATTCACTCTTATTTTACCCATTTTTGTTATAGCATAATAAAATAACTTAAAAGCATAGTATTTGCTGAGTGCAATAACTCGGAAGAAAATGAATAGAACCATAAGGTCCAGGTATGCTGGAGCATAACTTCAAAATGCAGGCCATCAGTGTCAGATTTTAAAACTCTTGATGGTAAAGTATCTGACAGTTTTAATTTTTTTAAACATCAAAAAGTACTATGAGGCAACATTTACTGGCCAGTTTGAGGAACCTTCATAAGCATAAATGAAGATACATTCCAGAAGATACCAGTGTAACCAGGTGGTGGAAACGTTCACAACTTTGCATAAGAAACAAACGTGAACATGTCGAAATATGTTTATTTTACACTAATCTGATACTCTTCTGAATATATCTGTGGTACTGGTTTATTGAAATAACACATATTATTTGGATTATAGACTTTTCATTTGTTTCCAAACTTTTGGGTCACCCTGTATGTAAAGATATTTCTATTTTCTTGTTGTTTCTTTCTAACACTGACAGAACTTACTATATATTTGGAGAGATGTAATGGATCTTGGCACACATCTTGTCGGCCACCACTTCACTGGAGGTAGCTCTTGTGTCTGCTCCTAGAACCACCCCATCCTGTATCAACACAGACAAATCAGGATTCTAGTAGCTGAGGTTATCACAGATTATATTTATGTGTCTAGTAACCATGACAATTACAGCTCCATAGATTAAAGGCTTTATGCGGTTATCCTGTGCAAGGTGCCAAAATCTCACTTGGAGCTTCTCAGTTACATGACAGTGAATTACATGCAGCATGTGTGTGAAAATATGAATGAATGATGTGTGAATGTTTTATAGGGAACTATAGTTGATTAACTTGTCATTCTACATTATCTCTATTTTCCAAAGAACACAAGATCTATAAGTGACTGAAAATACATGTCACCCTCCAGGGAGCCTTTAGTGTCTACATGGAAGCTAACTAGATTTTAAATGAGATTATTATAAATAACCTCTCAGACTTCACATTAATTACACTTAGTGAGTGGTTTTGTAGAAGTAATGGACAGGTATGCACTATGATAATGCAGGTTGACCACAACAACTTTTAGCTGTTGTTACGTTTAGTGATGGTCACATTTTCAAAACAAGAAACGACATCATTCGCAGGATTTTTTTTTATAAAGTTCATGTTGGGTTATTATTTATTATATTGTATGGTTTTAAAATCACAGCACAAGACATTTTCCCTTTTTACAGCCAACACATCTGCTGGCTCTGCAACTTATCCTGTAGAGGAAAATAATCAGACTGGACTTTTTTATTACTGCTTTTTATTTGTCATCAGTTACACTGTATTGCACTGCTTTGTACATCTGTAAATATACTCACATTATTGCACTATCCATTGAATTGCATTGCTTGTTTCTTAATGTCCTTGTTTCTTTGTCTTTTTTGTGTTTTCTACTGTGCCTTGCATGTTTGCACTGGGGTCTGAGATAAATGGTATTTCAATCCGGTCTATGTCCTATGTAAAGCTGACTTTGACTTGTTTGTCCTCTGAATTTCATTTTCTGACAGCATCACTTTTGTAGGATGATTTACAGGTTGGACAGTGCCACATTGAACCTGAGGACACAACTGCAGCACCATGCAAGATGAGAAACTTTAATTTGTGAGGATTAAATGCATCTCATGAGGTTTTATGTTTCAGTATGTCTACAAATTATAATATACAAGAATGAATAAGAAAGACCAAGGCTGCCTAGAGTTTACAGGTAAGTTTGGCAAACTTTCTAGTCAGTGCAAGGTATCAGTAGTGGAGTTCAAGAACTTCACCAAGAAAACTCCCTGTGTTTGATCATTAATTAAAATTGTGTCAGTGCACGTTAAACCACACTTATACTCACCTTGAACACCACTCCTGCTATGGTGGTGCCTGTTTTCAGAGGTTTTGGAGTTTCTCCTCCGTCAAACAGTCCCTCCAATGCAGTATTCCTACAGACAGCGTACAGGAGGCAGAAAATGACAATTCATAAAACATACCATAACTAACATACATGGGAACGCACCATCACTGTATTTTTCCATAGATTAAACCGATAAACAAGCAGGACAAAGTTACTTTCGTTTTTGACCCGGTGGAAATTCTATGCAGCCAACAGTTTTATTTTACTTCAGTCATTACTGATAAACAGTGCTGCTCAGAAGACACAAAAAGAAGTTCATACCTCGCCGCGTTGTCGAAATTAAACCCAGCTGCCGGAGTTTGGAGGACATTTGATAGCGCCATTCTGGATGTAACTGCGCGTCTCTGCGCGTCTCGGTGCGCCTGAGGTCGCTGTTCTGAGCGTCAGCTCTGCTTCCTTCTCTTTCGATTTTGGAGTGAAAATGGAGAAACACTGCATAGACTCACAAGTCAAAGGAGTCAGCACAGGGGTGAGTAAATCCGGACCGGCTTACTAGAATTTATACCTCCTGATGCAGCACAAAGATTATTGTTCGTAAAATGATCGATGATTTTGTGAATGAACAGGTAGAGATGCTGTACCTGAACAGAGAACTAAACAGTGTGAAATCACTTCGACTGGATACTCAGCGCATTTTATTACGAGTGAATGTTTGCATGTGAACTGTAAATGAATTTAGTTTTCATATTTCTACAAGGAAAACGACTGGCTGCACTTTTATTTTCAGTTTAAAATCTCACACGAACCATTCTGTCAAAGAACTCCAAATCCCAGAATTCACTGCCTGGCGTAGTCTTCCTGAATGAAGCCGTGATAGACACGCCTACCTGTGATACAGCTTAACTTATGGTCATATAACTGTTTCTTCACAGTAATAAAACAGAGCAGTAATCCTTCTCTCCTTCCTCAGACCACCATCCTGGCTGCCATTTTTGATGGAGGGGTCGTGATTGGGTCAGACTCCAGGGCTTCAATTGGAGGGTGAGGATGCTGTGATGAGACACTGAAGCTGCTTTTATTACTAAACACATTCATACAGCAGAGGGACTCTTTGATAACATTTACGATGAAGATGAAATTCACAAATAATACACACGTGGACAAAATTGTTGGTACCCCTCAGTTAAAGAAGGAAAAACCCACAATTCTCACTGAAATCACTTGAAACTCACAAAAGTAACAATAAATAAAAATTTATTGAAAATTAAATAATCAAAAACAGCCATTACTTTTGAATTGTTGATTAACATAATTATTTAAAAAAACAAACTAATGAAACAGGCCTGGACAAAAATGATGGTACCTCTATAAAAGATTGAAAACTATTTGACCATAGTGACATGATTAACTCAGGTGTGTCATTTAATTGACATCACAGGTGTTTCCAAACTCATAATCAGTCAGTCTGCCTATTTAAAGGGAGACAAGTAGTCACCCTGCTGTTTGGTGAAAAGGTGTGTACCACACTGAACATGGACAACAGAAAGCGAAGGAGAGAATTGTCCCAGGACATCCGAAAAAAAAATGATAGACAAACATCTTAAAGGTAAAGGCTATAAGACCATCTCTAAACAGCTTGAAGTTCCTGTGACAACAGTGGCTCATATTATTCAGAAGTTCAAGACCCACGGGACAGTAGCCAACCTCTCTGGACGTGGCCGCAAGAGGAAAATTGATGACAAATTGAAGAGACGGATCGTTGGAATTGTATCCAAAGAGCCCAGAGCAACCTCCAAAGAAATTAAAGGTGAACTCCAAGGCCAAGGTACATCAGTGTCAGATCGCACCATTCGTCGTTGTTTGAGTCAAAGTGGACTTCATGGGAGACGACCAAGGAGGACACCACTGCTGAAAAAAACTCATAAAAAAGCCAGACTGGAATTTGCAAAAATGCATGTTGACAAGCCACAAAGCTTCTGGGAGAATGTCCTTTGGACAGATGAGACCAAACTGGAGCTTTTTGGTAAGGCACATCAACTCTATGTTCATAGACTCAAAAAGCAAGCATACGAAGAAAAGAACACTGTCCCTACGGTGAAACATGGAGGAGGCTCAGTAATGTTTTGGGGCTGCTTTGCTGCATCTGGCACAGGGTGTCTTGAAAGTGTGCAAGGTACGATGAAATCTGAAGACTATCAAGGCATTCTGGAGAGAAATGTGCTGCCTAGTGTCAGAAAGCTTGGTCTCAGTCGCAGGTCATGGGTCTTCCAACAGGACAACCATCCAAAACACACAGCCAAAAACACCCAAGAATGGCTGAGAGAAAAGCGTTGGACTATTCTAAAGTGGCCTTCTATGAGCCCAGATCTGAATCCCATTGAACATATGTGGAAGGAGCTGAAACATGCCATTTGGAGAAGACACCCATCAAACCTGAGACAACTGGAGCTGTTTGCTCATGAGGAGTGGGCCAAAATACCTGTTGACAGCTGCAGAACGCTCATTGACAAATACAGAAATCGTTTAATTGCAGTGATTGCCTCAAAAGGTTGTGCAACAAAATATTAAGTTATGGGTACCATCATTTTTGTCCAGCCCTATTTCATTAGTTTGTTTTTTTAAATAATTATGTTAATCAACAATTCAAAAGTGATGGCTGATTTTGATTATTTAATTTTCAATAAATTTTTATTTATTGTTACTTTTGTGAGTTTCAAGTGATTTCAGTGAGAATTGTGGGTTTTTCCTTCTTTAACTGAGGGGTACCAACAATTTTGTCCACGTGTGTATGTAGAACAAAACTCTGAAAGTGGAAAAGAAGCAACAAAATTGTCCAGAATAACCCAGAACACAACATGCAGTTTAAGAAATATTTATAGTTTTAGTAGTCATCACCATGGAATAAACAATAATAATAATAATAATAATAATGTGTTTTAATGTGTTTTTAATGTGTTCTCAAAGCTCCAGCTCCAGTACCTTCTTGCATGTTCCCCTCTCCAGGAAAAATTACATTTTACATAAACTTAGAATCCTTTCAGTATGTTGTGGTGTTTAGCGCTATGATCTAATTTAACAACTCAAGTAATTTATTTAAACACAATTTAGATTTCCTACTGTATACTTTTACTGCAAAGATTTTCTAAACAGCATATATAGTGTATGAGCTTATAATATAATGCATTGTTATACATCTTGGGATATAAAACTATTAAAATTAGCTCCTGCTTGATGTACAACAGAAAAAGGCTATTAAACATTGATGCATTGTTAATAGGTAGTGTCTACAGATACGGACCCTGTAGCATCAACCTTGTTAATAATATCCAGTCATGTATAGTCACTTCCACAAGGCCACTTTTTTAGTGAATACTTCAGCATTTTAAACTACATTTACTTTGCTAATGTTACATGCTTTTTATTCATTTAACATTTCAACTGCAATTATTTTTACTGGAATCTATGTGTGAAACATCTGAATGTATCTTCCACCACTGATTAAGCCAGCATTCATTTTCACTGTTGACATCATGAAAGTAAATACTTGGATACTCTGCATATTTTTTTTGTTATTGTCACCATGCACATGCAACAGTTTGAACCTGAATGAAAGTCTATTGTTTATCTAAAAGTGGAATAGGGGTGTGGTAACTTGACATGTTAGTCAGGATGAAAAACCTGCAGGACGACACTGAACTTTTGGTAGAAAACAGTGAACTGTGATCCTAAAAAGGGCAGACAAACCAAACCAGTACAAAACTTTAAAGTGATTTCTGTTAGAAAAACCACTGTAACATTATAATAAAATGAGTTCCAATGTTACACTTCTAGCCAAAGATTAAACATCTCTTTGCTGCTAATATGTGAAGTATAACTGAGAGGTGTGTTTGTATTGTGGTTTTGTTCAGGGAATATGTTTCATCTAAGACCATCAACAAGGTGATTCAGGTTCACGACCGGATCTTCTGCTGCATGGCTGGTTCTCTCGCAGACGCTCAGGCCGTCACCAAAGCTGCAAAGTTCCACCTGTCCTTCCACAGGTACACACACGACATGTACATGCACACAGACTAATCATGTACATCATGTTCTCTCACATTTCACAGTAAAGTCATATTTCTAGTATATATTTCCAGAGACATACAGAAAACACACATGTACTGCTGACTCTTGAGTTATACGTCCGTCCATTATCTACACAATCCTCTCTAGGATTACTGAGGAGCTGGAGTCTATCCCTGCTGACTTAGGCCAAAGGCAGGGTTCACCTGGACAGGTTGCCAGTCTATAACAGGGCTACAGAGAGAGACAGACAAACAAGGTCACTCACATTCACACCTATTGACAATTTAGAATCATCAATTAACCTCAGCATGCTTTTTGGACTATGGGAGGAAGCTGGAGCACCCAGTGAGAACCCACACAGGGAGAGAGAGTAAACTCACAGTGTTTCCCCTGGGTTGAAATGGCTGTGAGGTGGTGGGTTGCGCCGGAGGCGCGAAGGAAGTAGGGGGGTCCGGGGGCATGCCTCCCCCGAAAAATTTTGAAAATCAAGATGCAAAATGGGGCATTCTGGCACAATTTGGAGCACATTTTGTTGTATTTGTAGCCATTTCCAAAAACTAAATTAAATAAAATTTTCATGTTTCTTTTCTAAAAATTAGTGACAGGGAGAAAATATGACAAATATAAACCCACTTGTCCTTGCGATCAAAACATGTCAACTAGTCCAGTCTATTATATTCTGGTCAGATTTCCACAAGCCATTCCAAAATGCCACATCAGTTCTTATTACAAATTTGAAAAAGATGACAAAGGACTTGAATCTGGAATCAAGTGGCGACTTTTACTTTTTTTCTAAAAACAACTACATGTTAGGTACCAAATTCCCACTTCATTTTTATTTATAATAAAAAGGTTATGTCATGACCTTCATTTTACTTAAAAATGTGAAAGAAAACTTCAACTCTGGGTTAGCAACTGGTTTTCTGAAGAAGTTAGTTCTGTTTTCAAAACTGTTACTTTTTTGAACACAAAACTAGAATTTGAACACAGAATTTGTTTTGCCATTGAATGATATAATTTTGGGCACTCTATAAATCATTTTATTAAAAGAAATTAGGAACTTTATATTCCATTGAAATCATTTGTCTCGTTCGTGAGAACGGGTTTTGTCGTGCCTAAATGTTTTAACTGGAGCCATTTTTGTAGTCACTGTCAATTCGTATCGCCGCGGACAACAAAACAGTAAGCAAACTCAGTAAAGGAAGCGAGATCGATGCCTACACTGCGTTGCTCACTTTATTTTTGATGACATGCGATAGTTTTGATACTTAATTTGACATATGTCTGTGATACACACCTGCTTTTAGCCCCGAAAAACGAAACCATGGAGCGCTGCTACTTCTTGTCCGCCAAGCTCGTTGTTCGCCAATCGGAACGACTGACATTTGAAACATAAACTCGCAGGATGTCATACGAGAACTGAGTGTTACCGACCAACGGGGATGTGCCTTGCTATCTTCACCCACGGTGAGAAAAGGCTACCATTCTGACTTGTTGATTTCAGCGGCGAATATGCCGGACTTATGTGTCAATGCTTTCTAATATTTAGCATTACTTTTTTTTTTTTTTTTTTTTTTGGTGCGGACCAGTGAGGCGGCAATGTCGGCAAAATTGTAATGAGGCGGTGGCCTATACCAGCGAGGCGGCCCGCCTCGTCGGTCATATAGGAGGGGAAACACTGAACTCCACATAGAAAGACCGAGATTCAAACCTAAGACCTTCTAGCTGTGACTCAACAGTGCTAACCATCACAGCACCATACTGCCCTGAGCTGTACAAAATAACAAAATAAAGCTTAGGTGTCTCTGGTCTTTCTTGATTTCTGACAGTGTGCAGATGGAGAGCCCTCCTCTGGTGATAGCAGCAGCATCGGTGCTGAAGGAACTGTGTTACAAAAACAAAGAGGAACTGCAGGCCGGTTTCATCACAGCAGGCTGGGACACAAAGAACGGACCACAGGTAGGTCGCATTCAAACACCTCAGAGTCACTGATGTTAACACTAAGTCCACTCTGCTTCATGTAACAGCACCAATGATACTCTCCATTCCTCTCCAGGTGTACGTGGTGGCTTTAGGTGGGATGTTAGTCAGACAGCCTGTTACCATTGGTGGCTCTGGCAGCACTTTCATCTACGGCTACGTTGACGCTAAATACAAACCCAACATGACCAAAGAGGAATGCCTACAGTTTGCCACTAATGGTAATCGTTACTTTACTTTTCCATATTTCATACATATGTATACATGCAGTTTTATGTATATGTACAGTGCTTAGCAAATTTATTAGACCACCACCCAGTGTAAAGGTGTTTGCTACCATGACCTTAATTTAACAGTATTGCTGATTACCAAAATATTTTTTTAAGTTCCTGTAATGGTTAATCCACCAGTATGTGCAAGCTCCTGAATCAAAATGATATCTTTATTGCTAAAATAGAATTATTGTTGTTGTCCATGAATTTTCAGATTTACTGTTACACAAAAAAGGAGAAAAAATTAGTAAAGCACTTATTTTTATTAAGATGGAAATTACAGTTATTTGCTTGCATTCCTGAAGAGAGAAAAAATAGTTTTAGTTGTTGTAGTTTACTTTTGATTAATTTCGGACTTCTCATTCCAGTGTGTTGGCTCAAATTTGAGTATATAAAGGTGAATTTGGTTTGAAATTCCTCACTCCTGTTCAAAATGATGAAGCGTAGGGAACTCACTGAAAAAGACAGAGTCTGAATTAAAGCACTTCATGATGCTGAATGGTCTTTGAGACAAACAGGGCAAGACATAAAGTGTTCTCACAGTTTGGTCAAGTATGCGCTGAACTCAGTTGCAGAGACTGGCACTTACAAAATGCATCAAGGAAGAGGTGGAAAACGAAAGATAACTGAAACAGATGTCAGGCATCTCAAGATTTTAAGTACTAGAGACAGAAGGAAGACCACTGCTGATCTTCAAACAGAGATTAATGCTTCTAGATCAGAATCTGAGAAAGTCTCCAGAATGACCATAAGGAGACAACTGAAGGAAATTTTAAAATTTGTTAAACACTGTACATATACATAAAGTTTTCTGAGCATGTATATTTACATAAAACAATATATTATGTTCATATGCTTTTTATGTATACTTAAAAATTCAAATAACTTGTCCTTCCTTTGTCAGGATTTTCATGTCACAATAAGAGAAAGTTAAACTTGATTTTGATTCCATGAAAATGAATGAATATGACAAATTATATTGAGGAAAATAAGGATTCATGCTCAGTATATTTGCTGTGTTCAGCTCCATTTGGACAGGATTAGTATGAAGACGTCGTTTGTTTTAGACCCACATCTATGCACAGAATTATAGAATTAGAAAGGTCTGTGTTTTACTTGAACTTCCTGACATTACCGGGCTTTGCAAAAGTTCTGTTACACTCGGTTTCATGATCTTTAGAGACGTTTACATGTCGGAGTGAAAAATTCCATTAAACAAACTGAAAGTTCTACCTTATAGGCGGGTGTCATTATTACAAATTTGTTCTCCGGTGAAGTTGTATCAAGATGGAAGTCAAAAGAGATCTTTCAGATCTTCACCATTCTTGAGCCTCTCCGCGACTCTGTGGACGGTCATCCGGCTGATGTTCAGCTGCTTGGCTCTGTCAGACTTGCTGTGGCCAGCATGAAGGAGAGCAGATATCTCAACTCTTTTGACTTCCATCTTGATACAACTTCACTGGAGAACAAATTTGTGTTAATGACACCTGCCTATAAGGTAGAACTTTCAGTTTGTTTAATGGAATTATTCACTCCGACATGTAAACGTCTCTAAAGATCATGAAACCGTGTAACAGAACTTTTGCAAAGCCCAGTATTATTAGGCTTGTGAAATACCTTGAGACTACTGAAGGACAGCAAAGCATTCCTGTAATACATGTCATCTGTCAAATTAACCTTTGAGATTTCCCTCTTCTGATGGATTTGCTTTTTCTGTGCATGATCTGTATGCCGTGCAGCAACACAAGGCTCCTGAATTTGCACCCAAAATGCTCCAAACTTTTAATTTCTAATCACCAATGCAGCCTCCATAATTCTAAGTAGGAAAGAAGTAGAAAATGCTAATTTGCAGGACAAATACTATCACATGACCTCTTGTTTGGCAGCGTACAGTTGCAGTAATTTGCAGTGGAATTTTTAGTTTACAGACTACAGACAGGGCAAATTCATACAGAATTGTATCTGCCTGCTCAGCTTAACCTATATTTCCCTGTATATTAAATATTTTTCCTCCTCCGTCCTCCCTTTGCTCCATCCCTCTGTCTGTCCTCCCACAGCTCTTGCTCTGGCGATGGGCAGAGATAACGTCAGTGGAGGTGTGGCCAACCTGGTGGTGATCACGGAAACGGGGGTGGAGCATGTGGTTGTACCTGGTGACAAACTACCCAGGTTCCACGATGAGTGACCGCCGTCCCACCTCCTGTCCTCAAACCACCATCCCTAAGACTCACATTTATTGTTAATTTGTGTACAACTGGGATCAGACAAACTCAAGCGAATTCAGACACACAAAAAGCAAATTAGTTTTCTGTTTAAGAAACATGTGGAAACAGTGCAGTAAAAAAAACCTGAGTCTTATTATGTAATGATAAGCAGAATAGTTTTAGTGTTCTCCACTCATTTATGTGTCCAAATCACATTTTTTGTTTTTTAATTGTAAGATTGTATGAGAAACTAATAAAACATTATCATTTTCCAAAGCCTCATTATTCTTGATCATTATTCTTCTTTTCTGTCTTTAAGCTTTATGGTCACACACTTGTCTTTAGTATATCTATATCTAGATATAACTACATCTGAAGCACAGATTCTGAGTAGAAAAAAACCTGTCTAAACATACATACATGCATATATATATATATATATATATATATATATATATATATATATATATATATATATATATATATACATATATAATTTAATAGGCATAATTGCATCAGGGGAATGAGTTTAAGTTAAATACTGTTTATTCGAGATTTTCAAACACTGAATAGAAATCACTGATATGGGGTTAGGGTTATGATATATAGTGCTGTGGTTTGGTCCCTTGTAAATAATTCAGATATGAAATGAGTAACGCACACTTTAAGAGAACCAGAGACTGCGTTCTGGAGCTGTGACCAGTTTGCACCTCGGTGCACTGGAGGAAGAATTTAACTTTCAATTTCGATTTCTTTCAGAAAAAAACATGGAGTCCGTCTGATGTTTGATTGTAGAATATATTTGCTAAACTAAACGCGTGGAAAACTAATTTAGAACAAAAAATTACGTTTTCAACAACAAGAAAACACAGTAAAACCAGAGCTGCTCGACTGAACGTTTTACCGGATCACTCTGTCGGTGTTTTTACCGGAGACTCTGCAGTGCATCACCATGTTGGGAGAAACGGGACCAGAATGGACGACCGAGGAGGTGAAAACAGGAGTAAGTATGACATTTTTAACGTGTTTTGGAGACTCCTGGTCGGTTAATGCACTGCGCTCCAGTGCTGCTGCTGGCCCACATGCGGAAATTACACTTAAGAGGACACGGGATTCATTGTGAATATTACTTCTATTTCTGTTTGTAGACAACCATTATTGCCATAGAGTTTGCCGGAGGGGTCGTGCTGGGGTCTGATTCCAGAGTGTCTGCCGGGTAAGGTTGTGCTTTTGTGTGCATGTGTCCAATTCTATCTACACAAAACTGTCTTTGTTATGACACCAGGGATTGCATAGGTTCTAAAACAATCATCTGAAATCCTTCCTGTCTATGTTTCTTTATAGTGTTTTACTTTATCTTCTCTCTGTTGTAACTTCCTTTTCTACCATCACACTCTGTCTCTTCTTGCCTCCATCCAGGGCGTCAGTGGTGAACAGGGTGATGAACAAGCTGTCTCCCCTCCATGACAGGATCTACTGTGCTCTGTCTGGATCTGCAGCAGATGCTCAGACCATCGCTGAGATAGTCAACTACCAGCTGGATGTCCACAGGTGAATGTACAGAGAAGGGAGGTTAAAGGACAGACATTGTTGTCCTTTGATTAATAATAATAATATAATGGCTAGACTGGGAATTCATCTCTTACAGAAAACATTCTGACAAACTACAGCCAAATACCCATGAAGCATTATGGAATTAACATAATTCCGAAACTTTTGGATGCCTTTCATTATCTGTAACTATATCTAAGCTGGCACACCTGCTTTCACCTGAATGAGTTTAATTCAGTAGTGTAGCTGAATTAGTGGGTGTACTCTTAATTTGGGGCCCCTCAATTTTTGATATAAATCTGCAAGACCACTCTTGCAAATTTCCTTCACCTAATAAATACTCAGTAGTAGCCGACATTTTCACTATACAGCTCATGTCAGGGACTAAGGATCATTAGTTAACATTAGCTACGGAAGAGGAGCAAATGTTATAATTAACACTGACCCACAGACTACGGGCTGAGAGAATACATCACTATTCACTTTCTCATCCAGTAGTCAGTCACACATGATAGCTGAGCAACTTTTCTCTCACCATACAAGTTTATAGATCAGCTGTCTTTGAACAACTGATTTGCAGCAGAGCTGGCCAGAGTGTGCCATCCTTAAAACATTAACATTATTTGTCAAGGGACAGTTTGCAAATATTGCTGATCCTGGCCTAAAGTGTAAATATATTTGAATTGTATTTCAGTTAGAAATTAGTTTAATTTACCAAACTTTCAGAATCACAGCCAATTTACAGAATATAATATTTCTATCTTGAATTTGACAAAGCAGCAAAGATTGCCTAGGTGCTGTTGACAGATTACTGAAAGCACAGTTCAACTTAGGAATAGTTCTCTGTCTAGCCAACCCAACCAGGGGAGGCAAGGTGTATTAACCAATCAGTTGTAGAGACAAACCTTTAACAGGCCGCACACCACTTAACACATCCATATACACCGCTTAATCCTCTGTATAGTTGCAGGGAGCTGGAGTTTGTCTCAGCTGACTGAGGGTGAAGGCAGGGGACACTCTGGACAGGTTGTCAGTCTGCCACAGGGCTACACAGACAGACAGGCCACTAATCACACTCATATTCACACCTACAGTACAGACAATTTAGAATCACCATTTAACCTCAGCATGTTTTTGGACTGTGGAAGGAAGCCAGAGCACCCAGTAAAAATATGCAAACTCCACACAGAATGACTACAGGCCAGGAATCAAACCCAGAACCTTGTAGCTGTGAGGCAGCAGTGCTAACTGTAGTACCGTGCCACTGCACACAACTTAATGATGCTACGATTTAGAAGTGGGTATATACAACACTGACTGAAAAACAATTACATATACACTGTACACCTCACATTGCATCACTGGTGTTATTATATGTTTGTGTAATGTTTCACCCAATGTAAACTAGATGTACAACTCTAAATCTTAACCAGGAAAATGTAACTAATTAATATTTTGCAGAAAAAGATCCTCAAACTCAGTACACAAACTTAAAAATAAAATCATATCAATAACAAAAACCTACATTATTCTAATCTTTCTGTGCAGTTTTCTATCCTACAACTAGTCTGCATGATTCATTTATACAGTATCCAAAGATAGTACTATGGATTCAGTACTTCTGTTTATAGTATAAAATGCTATGTTTAGAAACCTGCAGGCAAAAACAAGTGAATTTTTTTGTTACCCTTGTTAGCTTCAATTTTCATTTAGCCTCATGTATATTGTTCCTGATGGGATTTCTTACATTCAACCTAAAGGGTTTCCAGGAACAAAAGATTACCAGCTGTGATACAGTTTCTTACAGTTTCTAATATTGTTCTCTTCTATCAGTATTGAGATCGGTGAGGACCCTCAGGTTCGCTCAGCCGCCACTCTGGTGAAGAACATCTCATACAAGTACAAGGAGGAGCTGTCAGCACATCTCATTGTAGCCGGTTGGGACAGGAGAGATGGAGGACAGGTCAGTAAACACATGGTTGGCTTCAGATTGAAGGAAGAAATCAAACCTTTAAAAACTTACTAAGAAAAATAATGTTAAGTGTGCCAATGCAGCTTCTGCCAGCTGATATGTCCTCCTATTAGTATGCATAAGGTATAATTTATGTAAGTAAATTTTATTTTGGAAAAAACAGCATATTTCACAAACCACGAGCTTTTACTTTGAAAGTGTAGCACACTTTACAGAATCCTACTGACTTCTTGTAAATATCAGTGTTTTTGTGGGTTATGAAGCAAACAAAAATCAAAAACTTTAAAATCCAGGCTACAACAGAGATCCTTACTAAGCTCTGTTACTGGTTGTGGACTCTTATTTTGAAAGTGAACTCAAGCATACAGATGATTTTGAAAAAATTCTTTCACCATGTGAAGCATAATCTCGTTTGAACACCTTGATGTATTTTATTGTACATACTGTATATTTTACAGATTTAGTGGCAGGTTAGAGAGAATCTCCATTTCAGATTTTTGAGTGAAATTTTGGAGCTCCAATAATATTGGGAGGGAATTGGAGTTTTGGTCAGAGCACTCTGGTGCTCTGAGGTAATTTATGAAAAATCATAGGTCCTATGGCAATGAGACTGGCACTGGGTGAAAGGCCATAAAAATACCTACAATTTTATGCATAAATTGTTCATGTACAGTAAAAAAAATATGCTAAGGAGACAAAATTAACTGTACTTCATTCAAAAAAAAATTCTGATCCAAGATTTAGAGGAGGCAACAGTACACTAACTGAAAGAAAATTCTGAATTTTACTAAATTTCATAAATCTTTAATTGCTACTGTGGAAAAAAGTCAAAGACATGAAAGCACAAATTTAGATAACTAATATTCAAAGCCTTGTTACCCATTAAAGCTGAAGTATACAAAGTGTTCCTTCTACTGTAAAATAGGCCGGAGCTACAGGGTTCCAAAGATGGCTGGGTTTTGGAAGTTGTCCGGCCGACTTCCCATTCATTTCAGTGGGGATTTGTAAAACAGTTTTTGCAGATTTCTTAAAATTGAGCTACGACATTTTGTGATACAATTTGTATAGGTTTTCTTACAGCTGCAGGACAAGTTAGGTGGTGAATATCGGGCCAGAAGACTCTATAATAAGAATAAGCCTGAGCAACAACACTAAGTTTTCTCCGATGCTTATGTATTGTCACACTTAATAATATCGAATTGAATGTTTCTGCAATTTATGCTGATGTGATGAAGAGGCAAAGCATCTGTTAATGTCTTCTTGCTCGCTCACACACTTGATGTTACAGTTGTCCATGAAGAATAACTCTGTTCTGCTCTTTTTCCTTCTGACCTCCAGGTGTTTGCCACCCTGAATGGGCTCCTGACCAGACAACCTTTTGCAATTGGAGGCTCTGGCAGCTCTTATGTTTATGGCTTTGTTGATGCTGAGTATCGCAAAGGCATGACTAAGGAGGAGTGCCAGCAGTTTGTTGTCAACAGTAAGTTTTTTTTTCCCCGTATTGCTTTTGGTAGTCAAATTATTTGATATCAAAAGAAAAAACAGACATTTACTGCTTCGTGTACCAACAGCTGAAATGAGCTATTTTGTATGATTTCACAATATAGTAAATATTGCATCTGTGAACTACATAATTACTTCATTACTCATCTCTTTTTCTTGTAGCTCTCGCTTTGGCAATGAACCGTGACGGCTCCAGTGGTGGCGTGGCCTACATGGTCACCATCGATGAACACAGCACAGAGGAGAAAGTCATTCTAGGAAATGACCTGCCCACCTTCTTTGATCAGTGACATGTTTGTTTCCCTCACAACAGCCATGGCTCAGTTTTATTTTTTCTTTCGCAGAGCCGTCAACTAATCCAGCTTGTGGAAAAAAAACAAGAGTACATTAGTATCCCATTTATTCTTGCATTTCTCACTAATTCTCAAAGTTTTTTTAATGTGTTATTTGACAGCCTCTGAGTGAGTTTAATTGCAGTGGATTACCATTAAATGAGTTTGAAATATAACTAAAAACAAGCTTACCATAAGTGATCTTTGATTTGCTTGTCAAAGAAAATTTGCTGACATTAGTTCTTAATGTCAGAGGAATGATGGTGAACATTTTGTTGCTGTGACGATCTGATAAACTGTTTGTCTAGGTCATCCAAGGTCACTTCTTTGTGTAAACTTTCTAGAAGACTCATTCATTCTGTGTTTTGTGGTGTCAGAGTAAACTGAAGTGAATACAGCTACTTGTGACAAAGCCTTAAACCTCTTTATAAGTACAGTCACACAGAAACACTTGTGTATTTTCTGTAGCATTAGAGCATCTGTCTGTGTGAGCTATTCAGTCTGAGAAACATCATCACAAAGAACCAACACAGGATTATTTCACCAACATTTCTCTGCACCCAACAGTATTTTTAAATCCAGATATTAACACAAGACTAAGATGGTTAGACGGTTTACACTGGACATTGTTAAAAACCTGAAGTTTTAAAATAATTTGAACATGACCTCTCACAGTGGATACACTAACAATGAGCTGTACACATGCTTTATGTCAACAGTGTGTGATTTATAATGAAATAAAAACCCTCTGTTCAAAGATTTGCTTCTTGATTGTCTTTATTTCAGTGAACCATCCCTTTACAGTTTTTTTTGTCATGTTTGATGTATGTGAAATAGTCTCATACACTGGATGCTAGACACTGCAGTTTCAACCCAGTGTAAAGATGAGGGTTTGATGATTCAAACTGATGATACCTGTAAAAACAGTCATGAAAAAAGTAAAAGTTAAAAGTCCTGTATTATTCTGCATCAGTGCAGTGTTGTGCCTTCCAGTCTGTGTTTCAGGGAAACCCCTGATTCTCACAGAAAACGAAACTGAAAGTGGATGAAAAGTAAAATACTAGTCCCACGGCTGAGCAGGTCGTACGAGGACGGCTGTCGGCTGAAAAATGGCAGTTAAGACAACAACAATGCACAAAGTGGCTGCTTTTATTTTAGGGCTGTGTGTGGATCTTTCTCTCTTTTACGCGTCAGGATTTGCGGTAACTCACAGCGTCTTTGGGAATCTTGCGCGTTTATGGGTGTCCGCGGCTCTCCGGTGGTTAGCACTGTCTGCTGTAACGCTGCTCACACTCGGGGAGCTCAAACCGTTGCTGAATCGTTTTATAACTGCGCACAGTCTGCTACCGGCGGTGTTTGAGACCGGGTCCAAGGCGCTTTACACCGAGGAGAGCCAATGTGGCCAAGTGACGGATGCGCGCTGCTGGATGATGGCTGCAGGAGCGTCTCTGGCTGCTGCGCTGTTTTGGGAGATCACAGCCCCGGATAGCGACGAAGCAGCCACCGGGAAAGAGAAGAAACAGAAGGCCAGAGTGCTGTTTATGAGGGTCCTGTACATGTTCAAGCCCCACTATCTGCTGCTGCTCGGAGGACTCGTGTTTCTGTCGCTGGCAGTCATCTGTAAGTACACAGCAGCTGGTGACATCTTCAGTCTGCAGCAGAGAAGACAGTGATGCGAAATAAACTGATATTTTCTAGAAGATGCCTCAAGATGTCGATGTTTTGCTAGTGATTTTTGGCTGCTCTTAATGGTCTTAATATTTAGAACTTGATCGTACTATTTGAGGTCCTGTTTTGCATCACAAGTTTTATCTTGTCTTGATTTTTGATCCTGTCTTTAAATTGAATTATCAACATATGTATTTAATAATGAAACTGTGTGGAATTAGAAGAGCTGTCAGTCTGTCATCTGATGCTACTTTGGCTGGTTTGTGAGTTAATTATGTCTACATGTGTGTGTCTCTTCTCAGGTGAGATGTTCATCCCGTTCTACACAGGCAGAGTCATCGACATCCTTGGCAGTCATTACCAGAACAGTGAATTCCTATCTGCCCTCCTCTTCATGGGCCTGTACTCTGTGGGAAGGTATGGGATAATGTTTCCCCTCCACATTCATCCCAGTTATGTGTCTGTGTGATATGTAATCGACCTGCTCTTTGATTGATTGTCTAGTTCTGTGAGTGCCGGCTGCAGAGGGGGTCTCTTACTTTGTGCCATCAGTGTCTACACCTGCAGAGTGAAAGTTATGCTGTTTGGGGCTTTGACCAAACAAGAAATTGCATTCTTTGAGACCATAAAGACAGGTATGTCTCTCATAATATAGCATCCATGCACACGAAGGACAGATCGAGTTAAATCATGACCAAATATTGCATTAAGATAGGCATAAAAATACAAGACAAGGCTTTAAGAAAAAGATCATAATGAAAAAAGATATCTTTAAATTGTTTTTGCAGGTGAAATCACATCTAGATTGGCTAAAGACACCACCCTGATGGGACGAACGGTGTGTCTGAATGTCAACGTGCTGCTGAGGACGTTCATTAAGACTCTGGGCATGATCTCTCTGATGATGAATCTTTCATGGAAGCTCACATTCCTTGTACTGATGGAGACACCCATCACTGGCCTCATACAGAACATCTATGACACACACTACCAGGTAAAAGTCAGTTAAAAGATTAACTGACACTGGATCCACAGGCACATACTGTATCTATATAAGGACCAAATTATTGAAAGATATTGTGATCAGATATGCAAAATCATTTTATCTCCCTGACGCCCATTGTCGCAAATTTGCAACATACCACTTTCATTCACACTGCAGCTGAGATAGCGTATCCATTCCCTCATTGCCGGTTTGTGCATATTCAATACATACCTCGGAACCTTTTGGAAGCACTGGTTTTTCGTAGGACCTAATCATTATATATCTATGTTCTACATGTCATAGATAAATTAACAATCTCCACTGATTTTATCATGAGCTGGAAAGCAAAAACCAAATAAAATAGTTTTTATTTCATTGTAAATAAATTCGGGTGTCAATGGGTTGAAGTGAAGTTTCAGTTCAGTATTCACTGTGTAATAGATTTAAAACATGTGACAGAGCATCATCACTTACACAAGTGTAAATGCCACACAAGAAAGACAGCATGAATTTGTAAAATCACTTACACGGCAGATTAAACCCAGCATCAGATGTGCTGAATAATGTGCATCATAAGTGGCATCGTTCATTAGTTGCAATGTTTCAAATTATATTTTCATTTTGAAATCTATTAACTGCACTGTTTATCTGAGGCTAATTATTATCAAATGGAAACATGGCTGAAGCACTAAATTTTGCAGTAAATCTGTGTTTCTTTCCTGTTTTGTCTTCCTCAGAGGCTGTACTTGGCAATGCAGGACTCAATGGCTCTGGCAAATGAAACTGCAAATGAGGTTGTGTCCGGTATTCGTGTCGTACAGAGCTTTAACACCAAAACCCATGAGGCCCGTCGCTATGACAACCGCTTGATGGACATACACAAACTTAAAACCCGCCGGGACACTGTGAGGGCTATTTACCTGCTTGTGCGGAGGGTAAGAAGTTAGTTTTGTATCTGCGTTTCTTGGAGATTAGGTGGTGTAGAGCTACCACCTCATTTACTTTCTTGTGTAACAGAATCGGTGTGTATGTGTCTACAGTTGACAGGATTGGGCATGCAGGTCATCGTGTTATACTATGGAAGACTTTTCATCCAGAGGGGGCAGATGACCACGGGCAACCTGGTGTCCTTCATCCTCTACCAATCAGATCTCGGAGACAACATTAGGGTATCCCATAATGCTCTGTGTATTGTTTTCAGTCAGGACTTGTGAGTAAAAGCATCCAAGTTAGCTAAAAGATTCGCAATTAGGCTAGTTAATATTATTAGTGCAGACCTTTCATTGTAGGAACATAAAGCCGAAAAGCAGCCTCACTGCAGTTTAATCTTCAGCTCAGATACAAAACCAGTGACAGGTGACCTAAGAAAAATAATAAGACATATGGCAGCTCTGACTGTTGTCACGAAATGACCAGATTACCAACCCTGTGTTCTGACTGTCATCTTCCAGACTCTCACCTACATCTTTGGTGATATGCTGAACTCAGTGGGGGCTGCTGGAAAAGTGTTCGAGTACCTGGACCGAAAGCCTCAGGTCAGCACAGACGGCGAACACAAACCAGATCAGATGACGGGACACGTCAGCTTCCGCAGCGTCAACTTTGCTTATCCTACAAACTCAAACAAAACAGTGCTACAGGTGAGAATACTTGTAGTATTTGGAGTTAGTTTGGACAGTGAAAAGGAAGTACGAATTTAACTTAGGGATGAATATTTCTGTTCACTCTTACTATATGTATCAAGTACAGAACTTACACCGTGTCATTCAAGCCATCATCATCTATTATCTGTCATTTGCTTCAGGACTTCACCTTGGAGCTGAAGCCAGGTCAGATGATAGCACTGGTGGGTTCGTCTGGAGAAGGAAAAAGCACCTGTGTGAGTCTGCTGGAGCGATTCTACGAACCGCAGGATGGAGAAATCCTCCTGGACGGCATACCACTGGAGTCCTACGACCACAGTTTCCTGCACAAGAAGGTAATTAATCATTAGTGCTAAGTATTCTTAGCCTTCTGTCTTAACAGTCTTATAGTTTTATGCCTATAAAACTATTGTGAAAGCAGCAGAAAGCACCATAGAAGTAATCAAAAAAGTAAAAAATGGGCTTATTTCCTTGCAACTTGTTATTGTTTGGTATCAAGAACCAGCTCAGATATAACGTTCAGATTTGACTAGCAAACAAAATCAACCTGAGAATTTTGAGAAAAATCAAAGTTCCGAAATTAAATTACTGTATTGAATTTACATTGAATTGTGTCAGAAGATCTAATGTGTACTTGTATATGTATACCTCAAACTGATGATGGTGTTTTTAACAGATTGCTGTGGTGAGCCAGGAACCTGTGCTTTTCTCTGGCTCCATCAAAGACAACATTGCCTATGGGCTTCCTGACTGCTCATTGGATGAGATCCAGGAAGCAGCACGCAAAGCAAACGCCCATGATTTCATCAGGCAGCTGGATAAAGGCTACGATACAGGTAAACTGTTCACTCCCCCTCAGGCTGGTTTACTCAGCTGCATGCAGACAGAAAAACCTCCTGCATGTTTGTGGGTGAATAAAATATCAGTTGGAGAGCAGGACTGCATGTAGATTCAGTTTGTGGATAAGAAGAGATAAATATACACTTGCAGTATTTTGGAGGGTTAGTGACATACATGTCCTTCTGCTTCTGGTTGGCTCTTGAATTTTCTAACTTAAACTTCATTCTGGTGGTCGCTCTGGTAGCTCAACAGGCTCAATCGATCAAACAATCAAATGTTATTTATATAGCACTTTTCATACAATTAAAATGCAACATTAAGTGCTTTACAACATTTAATACCATGAAAAACAAGAAACCCCATCCCTCCCTCCATATATATATATATATATATATATACATATATACAGACACAAATACACATGCACGCACACGCACATGCACATCAACACATGCACACACACACGTAGGGAGACATGGCATTGCACTGGCAATTGTGGGAAATGCCACTTTTGGGGCCGTCCACACTGGGAGGAGTCACAGGTCATGACTGCCAGGGGTGCAACTATCCCAACTAGCTGTGCCCAAGGGACCCGCAGACAGCACCCCCAGCAGCAGACCGGATACAGACAGCCCCTAGTGAGGAGGACCCCCCTGAGGAAACACTGGAGTTAAAAACTGAAAACTTTAAAGTACAAGATAGAAAAAAAGGTTTGATGTAAGATAAAAAGGTGAAAACTTAAAAGAGTAAAAATACATAAGATAATAATAAATAAATAAATAAATAAATAATGATAAGAACAAAAGAGGAATTTAAAAGGTCAGTTAAAAGCCTGATTAAAAAGGTGCGTCTTTAACCTTCTGTTAAAAATATCGACAGTCTCTGCAGTCCTGACGTTCTCCAGCAGGTTGAACGACTGACCCATAAAAAGGGGCTATAGTCCCCTTTGCTGCAGGTCCTTCCCCCATTCTTCTGCCCTCTTTCCTGTCTCCCGTTCTGTATTATCCTGTCAAAAAAAGCAGAAAAAAAACTTCATGATGTCTATTTTTCAGAGGTGGGTGAGAGTGGCAGCCAGTTATCCAAGAGTGAGAGGCAGCAGATCGCCATCGCTCGAGCTCTGGTCAGACAGCCACGGGTCCTCATTCTGGATGAAATCACCAGCTCTCTGGACACGGAGAGTGAAAATAAGGTACATGTCGACTGTTAAGACTGCTGTATCACCTGGAGTCAACCCTAGATTTGAAACAGGTCACATATCATCAGTTAAATAGTGTCTTAAGCGTGCAAATGTTCCACCTGAACAATTCACCAGTCCTTATTTTGAGAAAACACCAAAGGCCCACCCAATACGACTGTTTTGTACACTGATTTGTGTGAAGAAATACAAACAAGCCCCGGCATTTTTTCCCTCCATTGTAAAATGATAACAACATGCAGCCAGACCATGCTGTTGGAATGGACTAGTTAAGCAAGACTAATTCTGACTGAAAAAATAAAGTCAGTATTTACCATTGATGTAAAGGAGGTGTTGCAGAGGTGTCACTTAGTCGATAAGAATTGCCCAAATAAATCAAATAAATGTAAAGAGCATATCCATTGTATGATTTCTAACTGAATAATCAAGATATTATAGATTGATATCAAATCTTCAGTTATTCTAGTACTCAGCTTGAAAACAAACAAAGCTAAAGTGGAACTGACCATAAAAATATTTGGGAAAGTTCATGTGCAGTGTTTCTCTTAAATCTGTTTGGTCTCTTTTCCTATTTCTAAGCCATTTACATGTTGATGCAAGATTTAGCAATATATTCCTCCTTGTGGGATTGTTAGGAATTAGTCTTTATGTGACAGATAAGGTCAAATACACACGTGGACAAAATTGTTGGTACCCCTCAGTTAAAGAAGGAAAAACCCACAATTCTCACTGAAATCACTTGAAACTCACAAAAGTAACAATAAATAAAAATTTATTGAAAATTAAATAATCAAAAACAGCCATTACTTTTGAATTGTTGATTAACATAATTATTTAAAAAAACAAACTAATGAAACAGGCCTGGACAAAAATGATGGTACCTCTATAAAAGATTGAAAACTATTTGACCAGAGTGACATGATTAACTCAGGTGTGTCATTTAATTGACATCACAGGTGTTTCCAAACTCATAATCAGTCAGTCTGCCTATTTAAAGGGAGACAAGTAGTCACCCTGCTGTTTGGTGAAAAGGTGTGTACCACACTGAACATGGACAACAGAAAGCGAAGGAGAGAATTGTCCCAGGACATCCGAAAAAAATTATAGACAAACATCTTAAAGGTAAAGGCTATAAGACCATCTCTAAACAGCTTGAAGTTCCTGTGACAACAGTGGCTCATATTATTCAGAAGTTCAAGACCCACGGGACAGTAGCCAACCTCCCTGGACGTGGCCGCAAGAGGAAAATTGATGACAAATTGAAGAGACGGATCGTTGGAATTGTATCCAAAGAGCCCAGAGCAACCTCCAAAGAAATTAAAGGTGAACTCCAAGGCCAAGGTACATCAGTGTCAGATCGCACCATTCGTCGTTGTTTGAGCCAAAGTGGACTTCATGGGAGACGACCAAGAAGGACACCACTGCTGAAAAAAACTCATAAAAAAGCGAGACTGGAATTTGCAAAAATGCATGTTGACAAGCCACAAAGCTTCTGGGAGAATGTCCTTTGGACAGATGAGACCAAACTGGAGCTTTTTGGTAAGGCACATCAACTCTATGTTCATAGACTCAAAAACCAAGCATACGAAGAAAAGAACACTGTCCCTACGGTGAAACATGGAGGAGGCTCAGTAATGTTTTGGGGCTGCTTTGCTGCATCTGGCACAGGGTGTCTTGAAAGTGTGCAAGGTACGATGAAATCTGAAGACTATCAAGGCATTCTGGAGAGAAATGTGCTGCCTAGTGTCAGAAAGCTTGGTCTCAGTCGCAGGTCATGGGTCTTCCAACAGGACAACCATCCAAAACACACAGCCAAAAACACCCAAGAATGGCTGAGAGAAAAGCGTTGGACTATTCTAAAGTGGCCTTCTATGAGCCCAGATCTGAATCCCATTGAACATATGTGGAAGGAGCTGAAACATGCCATTTGGAGAAGACACCCATCAAACCTGAGACAACTGGAGCTGTTTGCTCATGAGGAGTGGGCCAAAATACCTGTTGACAGCTGCAGAACGCTCATTGACAAATACAGAAATCGTTTAATTGCAGTGATTGCCTCAAAAGGTTGTGCAACAAAATATTAAGTTATGGGTACCATCATTTTTGTCCAGCCCTATTTCATTAGTTTGTTTTTTTAAATAATTATGTTAATCAACAATTCAAAAGTGATGGCTGATTTTGATTATTTAATTTTCAATAAATTTTTATTTATTGTTACTTTTGTGAGTTTCAAGTGATTTCAGTGAGAATTGTGGGTTTTTCCTTCTTTAACTGAGGGGTACCAACAATTTTGTCCACGTGTGTATCTTTCACCGCTGACTGAAACTAAAACTTATTAAAATGTATTTTTACAATCAGAAAAAGTAGATTCAGATTCAGAAAATTTTATTTGTCCCCAGGGGCCAATCGAAAAGGCACGTAGAGCAGTCAGTGCAACAATGACATAATAAGAAATAGGAGATAAACATACACACGTGGACAAAATTGTTGGTACCCCTCAGTTAAAGAAGGAAAAACCCACAATTCTCACTGAAATCACTTGAAACTCACAAAAGTAACAATAAATAAAAGTTTATTGAAAATTAAATAATCAAAATCAGCCATCACTTTTGAATTGTTGATTAACATAATTATTTAAAAAAACAAACTAATGAAATAGGGCTGGACAAAAATGATGGTACCCATAACTTAATATTTTGTTGCACAACCTTTTGAGGCAATCACTGCAATTAAACGATTTCTGTATTTGTCAATGAGCGTTCTGCAGCTGTCAACAGGTATTTTGGCCCACTCCTCATGAGCAAACAGCTCCAGTTGTCTCAGGTTTGATGGGTGTCTTCTCCAAATGGCATGTTTCAGCTCCTTCCACATATGTTCAATGGGATTCAGATCTGGGCTCATAGAAGGCCACTTTAGAATAGTCCAACGCTTTTCTCTCAGCCATTCTTGGGTGTTTTTGGCTGTGTGTTTTGGATCGTTGTCCTGTTGGAAGACCCATGACCTGCGACTGAGACCAAGTTTTCTGACACTAGGCAGCACATTTCTCTTCAGAATGCCTTGATAGTCTTCAGATTTCATCGTACCTTGCACACTTTCAAGACACCCTGTGCCAGATGCAGCAAAGCAGCCCCAAAACATTACTGAGCCTCCTCCATGTTTCACCGTAGGGACAGTGTTCTTTTCTTCGTATGCTTGGTTTTTGAGTCTATGAACATAGAGTTGATGTGCCTTACCAAAAAGCTCCAGTTTGGTCTCATCTGTCCAAAGGACATTCTCCCAGAAGCTTTGTGGCTTGTCAACATGCATTTTTGCAAATTCCAGTCTGGCTTTTTTATGAGTTTTTTTCAGCAGTGGTGTCCTCCTTGGTCGTCTCCCATGAAGTCCACTTTGGCTCAAACAACGACGAATGGTGCGATCTGACACTGATGTACCTTGGCCTTGGAGTTCACCTTTAATTTCTTTGGAGGTTGCTCTGGGCTCTTTGGATACAATTCCAACGATCCGTCTCTTCAATTTGTCATCAATTTTCCTCTTGCGGCCACGTCCAGGGAGGTTGGCTACTGTCCCGTGGGTCTTGAACTTCTGAATAATATGAGCCACTGTTGTCACAGGAACTTCAAGCTGTTTAGAGATGGTCTTATAGCCTTTACCTTTAAGATGTTTGTCTATCATTTTTTTTCGGATGTCCTGGGACAATTCTCTCCTTCGCTTTCTGTTGTCCATGTTCAGTGTGGTACACACCTTTTCACCAAACAGCAGGGTGACTACTTGTCTCCCTTTAAATAGGCAGACTGACTGATTATGAGTTTGGAAACACCTGTGATGTCAATTAAATGACACACCTGAGTTAATCATGTCACTCTGGTCAAATAGTTTTCAATCTTTTATAGAGGTACCATCATTTTTGTCCAGGCCTATTTCATTAGTTTGTTTTTTTAAATAATTATGTTAATCAACAATTCAAAAGTGATGGCTGTTTTTGATTATTTAATTTTCAATAAATTTTTATTAATTGTTACTTTTGTGAGTTTCAAGTGATTTCAGTGAGAATTGTGGGTTTTTCCTTCTTTAACTGAGGGGTACCAACAATTTTGTCCACGTGTGTATGTAGAAATGTAGAGCAAGTAATAATAAGATTAAAAATGAAAAAGAGAGAAATAAGAAAAATGCAGCTTGATAACATTTTTTTCTTATTTCTCTAGCGATTGTTGGTAGCTGGTTTTTCATGCATGCTATGTGTTTGCATTGAAAAAAAGAATCATTTTCAGTGACGGCATATTTCCACTGTTAAACTGTCCCTAATCAGTGCTACAGTGTTAACGTGTGTGGTGCTGTGGAAGTGCAAATGTGACACCTAATAATAATAATATTAAAACTATTTCTGTCCATTATTCTCTTCAGGTTCAGCAGGCCCTGGCTAAGTGTCCCAACCAGACCCTCCTGGTGATCGCTCACAGGCTGAAGACCATTGAGAGAGCAGATCAGATCGTTGTGGTCAGTGGTGGCAAAGTTGGGGAGCAAGGCACTCACCAGGAACTGATGGACATGAAGGGGAGCTACTACAAGTTGAGAATGGAGTATTTCACTGAGGAAAATTCACCACAGTGACACACTGCTGTCTCTGTACTGTGCTGATGCTGCAGCTTGACGTACTGAGAGAGAACCGTTCTGTATGACTGTGTTACATGTGTTTGGTAGCAGGAACCAGCAGCAGCTAACCTTGTAAAAAATATGAGAACAAGCTGCAGTTTATGTAAATATTCAATTAATATTTGTTTTGTATGAATAATAAAAATTAAACAGCATATCATTTTTATCAGAAATAGTTGTTCTTGTTTATTTCACACACAAGTAAAATTTAAATGATGTTTTCCTTAGCGATATATATTGATATACTGTTGTAATTTTTTCTGTTTGTTCCCTGGTATTTAATTATGCTGAATAAATGTTTGACACAACATGCCATGGTTGCCACTATAAAGCTTGACTAATGATCAGACAAGTCAAAGGTTGCTTTATGGACTCAATGTCTCAAATAAAAGAAGAATCAGCAGCATCAGACATTTATGTGAATGTATCAGTTTCAATTGTATCATTCTTGCCTTGTGTGCCGTATTTATCAACTCCTTTTAGCAGGTGCATTTACCTCACCTTCACATTACTTAGTTAAACTCAAAAAAATGTAGAACAACTGCTTTACCAAAGTTATGAGCAGATTTGTTCCATAGTAAATTATTAATTGCTGTAGGCACTGTATTGTGGAATGGAAAGAGGATAAATACGTCACTTAGATAAAAATGTGTCAGCAATGACATTATTCAAGTACAACTGAACTTGGTAATAATGAGTATTTATTTTCAAGTTTGTTATTTGTGATCGTACAGCGCCTGTAATCACCTCTGTGTTTACTGTATCCTAGTTTTAACCGACTCGACTACATTTTTTATGCTGCATCAAAACGCCACACATAGGGGTTTGGTTTTATTGTTTGAGCTGACCTGGAAAGTCCCTGACAATCAACACTTTTGGTTTTGTTTCGGTAGTGAGCTACTTTGAAAAGTTGTGTGACAGTATGTGTCATAAATTATGTCTAAACACCAACCCCCTCTATCGACGAAGATCAGGCTCCGTTTAGGCAACACCCGGCACCATTTTGTCAAGACTTCTGTGCATCCACAAAATGGTGCCTGAAGTCACGTGTCTCACCTTAGGCATGACAAAGTTTTATACGCAAATATATTCTGATTGTCAGACTTGTGTAGCAGTCCACAACTGTATGTGTGTGTTGATGTTTTTGCCAAACCAGTTCAGTACCATACCGCTGCACCTCACTGCTGAACTGGAAAGTTATGCTGTTTGGTGCTTTGACCAAACAGGAAATTGCATTCTTTGAGACCATAACAACAAGTATGTCTCTCATAATATGGTATCCAGTTATGCACATGAAGGACAGCTCAAGTTATGTCATGACTAAACAATGCATTAAAGAAGGCATATAAATACAAGACAAGGCTTTAAGAAAAAGGGTCATGATGAAAAAAGATAACTTTAAAATATTTTTTGAACGTGAAATCACATCTAGATTGGCTAAAGACACCACCCTGATGGGAAGAACGGTGTCTGAATGTCAACGTGCTGCTGAGGACATTCATCAAGACTCTGGGCATGATCTCTCTGACGATGAATCTTTCATGGAAGCTCACAGTCCTTGTACTGTTGGAGACACCCATCACTGGCCTCATACAGAACATCTTTTACCAGGCAAAAGTCAAAAGATTAACTGACACTGGCTCCACAGGTTTATAATGTATCTATATAAGGACCAGTTTACTGAAAGATATCGTGATCAGATATGCAAAATATTTTTAAAGTGAAGCTTCAGTTCAATGAGTGATTGTGGACAGGAAAGAGGATAAATAGATCGCTTAAATAAAAATGTGGCAGAAAAGAAATTATTCAAGTACAACTGAACTTGGTAACAATGAGCATTTATTTTCAAGTTTGTTATTTGTGATCGTACAGCGTCTGTAATCACCTCTGTGTTTACTGCATCCTAGTTTTAACCGACCCGACTACATTTTTTTGCTGCATCAAAATGCCACACGGAGGGGTTTGGTTTTATTGTTTGAGCTTACCTGGAAAGTCCCTGACAATCAACACTTTTGGTTTTGTTTTGGCGATGAGATATTTTCAAAAGTTGTGTGACAGTATGTGTCATAAATTATGTCTAAACACCAACCCCCTCTATCGACGAAGATCAGGCTCCGTTTAGGCAACACCCGGCACCATTTTGTCAAGACTTCTGTGCATCCACAAAATGGTGCCTGAAGTCACGTGTCTCACCTTAGGCATGACAAAGTTTTATACGCAAATATATTCTGATTGTCAGACTTGTGTAGCAGTCCACAACTGTATGTGTGTGTTGATGTTTTTGCCAAACCAGTTCAGTACCATACCGCTGCACCTCACTGCTGAACTGGAAAGTTATGCTGTTTGGTGCTTTGACCAAACAGGAAATTGCATTCTTTGAGACCATAACAACAAGTATGTCTCTCATAATATGGTATCCAGTTATGCACATGAAGGACAGCTCAAGTTATGTCATGACTAAACAGTGCATTAAAACAGGCATAGAAATCCAAGACAAGGCTTTAAGAAAAAGGGTCATGATGAAAAAAGATAACTTTAAAATATTTTTTGAACATGCTATCACATCTAGATTGAGTAAAGACACCACCCTGATGGGAAGAACGGTGTCTGAATATCAACGTGCTGCTGAGGACGTTCATCAAGACTCTGGGCATGACCTGACTACATTTTTTATGCTGCATCAAAACGCCACACATAGGGGTTGGGTTTTATTGTTTGAGCTTACCTGGAAAGTCCCTGACAATCAACACTTTGGTTTTGTTTTGGCAGTGAGGTATTTTGAAAAGTTGTGTGACGGTATGTGCCATAAATTATGTCTAAACACCAACCCCCTCTATTGACAAAGATCAGGCTCCGTTTAGGCAACACCTGTCGCCATTTTGTCAAGACTTCTGTGCATCCACAAAATGGTGCCTGAAGTCACGTGTCTCACTTTAGGCATGACAAAGTTTTATACGCAAATATATTCTCCTTCTCAAATTTGAGTAGCAGTCCACAACTATACTCCTGCTGGCGACATAAATTCTCAGGTGCAGCTGCTTTGAAAGCACACAAACCCAAACATCTGAGAGTGGTCTGTAAAGATATAGAAGCCTGATATGAAGAGCCAAACCATGAAAGACCGTCATCTACATTTTGACATTTGGAAGTAACACAGAAACAGCAGTAGGTGTTTATTTCAATAAATGTCAAACATGTTAAACTCAAGAGTTCTATATGTAAGTTTTCTTGCATGACTTAAAATGTTATCATATTGCCAATCAGTAAATTAATCGTCAGTCTCTCAGTTATTTTTCTATTCCAGATTATTTGAAGGATGACTTATTCATCTGGGGGTGGTCTTCTATTTACAGTTGATGCTTATTAAAATTCCCTGAAAAAAAAACCTACTAAACTGTGCAGCTGTCCACCCAAAACTAAGCAATTCCTCCGGGTTAAAAACGCAACAGTGTAAAGATTTAATATTTCTGCCAGACAGAGTGAGTAATCATTAAACTTGGCTTCTTCCCACAAGCAATCGTGTTGCCAAGATAGGAGGGAACAAATTCACGGTAACCGCCATCTTACGTAGATATCGTGAAAACCAATACACAAAATGGCCGACACCATGCAAACAGGGTTAGGGAATGATGTATTAAATAATTATTTAACGACCTAGGGGCCCTTTCTTGAGGTGGTGTAATAACAGTGAGGCATGTGCACAATCAGATCTTGGTGTGTGTCTTTGTATCTGCTGTCTAAGTGTGTATGTCTTTGGATCTTTGGATATGCGTGTTGATGTTTTTGCCAAACCAGTTCGGCACCATACCGTTGCACCTCACTGCTGAGCTGGAAAGTCCCCTACTTCATCCTTTCACTTTCTCTCTGTGTATTTTATTTACAGGCAGCCTAACCCAGCCAACCGCAGACACACCCAGTGTCTTGTGATCGAAAGCATGATGGCTTTGACTCTTTTTTTAGGCTTTAGGTGTGCGGTTTGTGCTGATTTTTTCAGTTATTATCACAATGATCTACACACAACCTGTCATATAACAAATTTTTGACTGTATGAATGATTCTCTGTAATGTCTACATTAACATTTCAGGCATATGACTGACATCTCATCTGGACCAGCAGTAATTTTGATTTTGTGTCCTCAATGAGACACTTTAAAATGAAAAGAGATGCTGGCTTGTGCAGTAATGAAGGTTGTGCCCTTTCAGGTTTTATCACAGCCAAAAGCCAGCAAATATTTTTATTCAGGTCATTTCTCCCACAGCAGCTTTAGTCAATGAGTCATGAAACAAGGCCTCCCATAATTAGGCCAGGAGTGCAACTTAATTAAAACTGGGCTTGGTATCTATTTTATATTATGTTTTCTGTCTCTGAAACAGCAGAGTTACCTGGTACAAGCAGTGACACAGTGATAGCTAGACCCTGCTGAATCAGATTTGGATGACAAATTAGCTTCAGTGTAACATTATACTCGCTTCTCTCTGAATCAAAAGTAATAAAGGAACTGATACAGCACAAAGCACAACAGAGATGACACAAATGTAGTGCGATTTTCACACCGCACCTGATTTTGTTGGAAAGATGATGATGCATGAGTTTCAATAGAATGGAATAGACAGGCACAACATAATGGTGCATAAAATCTTCTAAATTAGTGCTATTGTTGATCTTATCGAACAAAGTGATTCTGGTAAGTCACATAATACTCATCTGAGGTAATAATTACCTTCTCCCTTCACTGTGCAGCATTTTGTATTGTTTTATTGACAGGTAAAAACCCACTATCTCTTTGTAAATCCCCTAACTTCCCCTGGGGAAGATGACAGTTGTAACATTTACTGCAGCACAAGTTCATAAAACTACAGTTGAATTGTGGTTTCTGAACTCATGGTAATGAAAAAACTCCCAATCAAACATGTCACATGGAGCTGAGGGAACCCCCGCCTTTTGGAAATGGTAGTACTAGAACGTAGAACGCTGATGTGATGTCTGTTTTTGAGGTCGGAGAGCCAAGACAGGATAGACAGAAACTGATCTTCGGTCAGCTAAATAACTATTTAATTGTGCTTTGTCATGCAGCCTTCAAAGCAGAGGAACAGCGCCACGGTCAGTGTGTTTGGCACTTTTACCGGCAGTCATGTGATTTCTTGGAAGCTGTGAGCCTGGCAGATTGGTGAGGGGGTTCCCAGGCAAACCAGCACAGCCTGGAATCATTGCTCTTGCCTGACATCTAGTGAGAGCAGTAAAACAGAGCTACAGAGGAACCAAAAAAAACAAAACTGTGGTGACACATTAAAAACAAAACAAGTGGTTATAAGCTGCGCCATACAGGAAGCTTTAGGTTTTGTGTTGTGGGAGTTCTTGTAACATGTGGAGATCCATAAGAAACCAAGATCATGTAAGATCAGCAGCATGTGAACCCACAAAACCACATGAGTGCCTACCGAAACCTTCAGCAGCTGACAGAATGCTCAATTCTTCTGGTAAAAAAAAACACAACATGTTGATTTAGTTTTCATCCACGAGTCAAAAGACAGACTACAGACGATCTGCATATTTATAGCAGAAGATTTAAAATATAGAAACTTCTTTATGTTGTTTGTAAGCTCTTACATATTAATGGAAAACTGGCAGACTGATGGTACCGAAACAATTACATTTCAGTGACAGGTCAGTTGCTCTCATAACAATCTTACCACACTGTCTTATAAATAGACCAACAGTGAATCAGAGGTTTGAGGTCACATGAGGACATGGCGGGAGTTGAACGGTAGGGTGGGAGGTGACGTCATTCTCTTAAAAAAGAGAAGAACAGAAACAAAAGAGTTGTGATGAAGATCATAAAAAGACCAAGAGCGCCCTCAGTACTACTCTGGTACTTTCCAGAATTTTCACCATCAAAACCAGGAAACCACATGATTTCCTGCAAGCTGGCTGCAAGACGTTCTGGCAAAACTCTTTAGTGATAGAGCTTGAGTGCCCCCAAGTGGGGTAAACTAATAAATGAATACAGCAGATTAAATGCATTATAATGGCTCTCACACATAACAGAAGAGAACAAAATCATATGGGAATAATCAGTATAACAGCCTCTTCCAACCAACAGACTGCATTGTAAACCCATTTTTATGAAGGAAGTTTCTATTCAAACTGTCATTCGATAGATTTTTATGTGACTTCTGTATGCATTTCACTTTGCATTGTGTACATGTTTGCTTGTATTTATGCACTGAATTCCTTGTAGTTAGTATTTCACTGTCATTTAGCAGTAAAGTAGGCATTTGGCTTTGTAGCAGAGGGGTCAAAGGGCACAGGCCACAAGCTGCAAGTGTGTGTTCGGTGTTTTGCTCATGGGAACTACAATGCTCAAAAACATGCTAGCAGTTGAAAAACAAGTAGGTGATAGTTTGAACTGTGTGAAAAAATAATGACTAGATTCATGAATTTGGAGCATCGATTCTCCTTTAAAATGTACCCTATTGAACCTGAAAATATGAAGAAAAAAAAAAGCTTTTTTGTACAATTTTTATCTTTTTTGTGAAGAATCCAGTACTAAGTGGGTCACTCAGGTTGTTTATTATTTATAAAAGTAGGTGAGCTTTAACTGTAACTCACACTTTGCATGTTTTGTCTTTCTGAGGGGAAAAATAAGTGTGCACCGTTTTTGGGCAACTAAATGACTAACAGAAATTTTCCAAACTCCCTTTTTTATTCTCAGTTTTTAGAATTTGTGTCAACCTTGCAAATAAATAACATTTTTTGGTATTTCAAAAATATTAAGTGACTAATACAGCCACCAGTCTCTTCAAATAAATGCCAAGAATAAATAACTGTCACTGAAGCAGCAAGTACAGCCTCTCTCATGCTGTGTAAAGAGACATACTGTCTTCCCCTCACTGTTAATGTCATGTTTGATAAGGTTCCACAAGCTCTCAGTAGAATTAAATCAGGTGAAGAAGGGGCCAGGTCATTATTCCGTCATCTTTGAAGCCTTTGCTGACAAAGCAAACAGTGAAGTATTTAGAAACGTGACAGAGAATTTCACTCGCTTAAAGACCATGACCTTCTTGGATGTTGTTGACTTCTCCCTGCACCACTGCTTGAAAAGGAATTTAAAGTTTTATTCTTATTGTGTTCCAGCCTCTTTTACCTTGATCATGTCTCTGAACACTCGACACATTCTGGATGATAAAGCTTTCTGGTAGCTTGTTTTACAGTTTATTTGTTCCTTTTCTCCTCCATGCATTTTTTTGACTATTCCAAACAAAATAAAAAGTGTCCAGTGGTCACTCCCCGATATTCCAGCTATTTCAAGAGTGGTGCATTCATCATTTTACAATTTTTGACTTTACAGTGTCAATTAAATCTCTCTTTAGGCATGTTTTAACTGAGGTAATGGAACTTCCTAATAAGCATCACACCTTAATGTGGAGTCTGTGATCCAGAAAAAGAATGTTGATACATGTTTGGGACACACTGGAATAGTGTGTATGAACTGATCCAAATCAAAGAGCCAGGTCTGTGTTTGAGTGCAGGATTTTTTGTTTGAACACAGCCTTTGGACCTTGAAAAGATATTCACTGAATCTGATCTTTTAAAGTTGCTTTTCATTTTACAACTACATTCCTTCTTATTGGTACTTTTTCTCCAATGCAGCCCAGAAGGTGATTTTAATACTTGCAGTCTCAAAAAGCCCCTTCATCACCTTTATCAGTATGCAACCTGTCCAACAAGACATGGTAAAGTACTGGACTTGTGCTGCTATGGCACTACAAAAGGAGCATATACACTCCCTGTCAAAAGTTTTAGGACACTTTCTCTTTCAAGTAAAGTAGAACCTGTCCTACAACTTTTGACAGCGGGTGTATCTACCAAATTTGGTACACATATGCAGCACATCAGGCTGAACAAAAATGTCAGTGACAGCCACATTCCAAACCCAACAGGAAGTGAGCTATTTTGCGGTGAATGTCAGATTTTGCCCATTTTTCATTTTTTTCTAGAGTGAACTCCTCCTAGAGGGAAACTCCAATTCACCTCAAATTCGGCCGGTACATACAGGAGGCCTTAATGATCCAAAGTTATTAAAATCTTTTTCCAAAGTCAAAGGGCGTGTCCGTGGTGGCCTCTGGAATTTTGAACCCTCGCCATGAAATTTCAAATGCTGTGTAAATGCCCTGAACATGCTCCAATCTGCCTGAAACTTTACATGTATGATCAGAGTCCTGCCCTGATCACATCCATATGATGAAATACACCCCCTGTCAAAAGTTGTAGGACAGGTTCTACTTTATTTGAATGAGAAAGTGTCCTTCAACTTTTGACAGGGCGTGTAAATCATACGGTCTTGCACCACTTGGCTCTTCTGACTCTGTCTTTCTAGCACCGGTCTATCAACCGGCTCTCAAGAGAGGAAAAGTCAAATGCAAAGAGGTTGCTGTTTGGACAGAGGACGCAGTTCATCAGCTGAAGGGATGTTTGAACAGCACTAACTGGGATGTTTTCACAGATACTTGCACTGATTTAGATGAGCTGACAAACACTGTATCTGGATACATTTCCTTCTGTGAACAAATGATCATCCCCAGGAAGACAATGATAATATACCCCAACAATAAACCTTGGGTCACTAAATCCCTTAAGAATATTTTAAATCAGAAAAAGCTAGCTTTCCACCAAGGAGACATTCACCAACAAAGAGAGGTTCAAAGATTGGTGAAGAAGCAAATAAAGCTGGCCAAAATTAAATTTAAAGGGAAAGTAGAGGATGAACTCAGGGGTGGCAACTCCCAGAATGCCTGGAGAGGCATTAAATCTATGGTGGGAATGCTGGATAAAAAAAGGGGGACTTTTTAATCCCAATAAGCCTGACTGTGTCCGAGCAGACGAGTTGAATCAGTTCTATGTGAGATTTGACACACATAATCACTCTGATAAATTGGCTGAATTCAGGGTTGCTTCAGAGGGCAGCCAGATCCTTATTGATGAATTTGAGGTTATGAAAATGTTTGAAAAACTAACATGCAGAAAAGTTGCATGCCTGACGGGATTAGTGGTCGGCTGCTTAAAAAAAATTTTTGAGTAACATATTCACATTCATTTTCTAACTGTCTTTATCATTACAAAAAGTTCCCACATTATGGAAAGAATCCATTGTTCTCCCCGTGGCCAAGGTCCCAGTGCCAAAAACACTGAATGATTATCGACCAGTGGCACTTACTTCCTTAGTAATGAAAGGATTTGAATGTATCATGAAGCAGCACATTTTGTTGATGACACAGAGTGTTACTGACCCCCTCCAATTCGCTTATCAGCATCGTAAAAGCGTGGAGGATGCCACAGCTACTTTGCTAAATCTGGTGGTTGGTCACTTAGAAGGAACGGGGACTCATGCTTGTTAATTTTTTGTTGATTTCTCGTCAGCTTTTAAATGTCTACAGCCTCAAATTTTAGCCAATAGGCTCTCTGAAATACCTGGCTTTGACTTTGGAACTATATGTTGGCTGGTCGACTTCCTGACAATGAGGTCACAAAGAACTCGTGTCAATGGCACCCTGTCTGATGCCATGACATGCTCTACAGGCTCACCCCAAGGCTGTGTCTTGTCCCCTTTATTTTTTGTGCTGTACACAATCAACTGTCAGAGCACAAAATGTTCAAGGTTCATTGTTAAATTTGCAGATGATTCGGTAATTGTCAGCCTCTTGCAGGACCAGGGGGAAGGACATGGCCCTGTGATGGACAAATTCATTGATTGGTGCAATAATTCATGCTTGCAACTTAATGTCAGTAAAACTAAAGAAATGCTGATCGATTTTCAGAAAAATCCGCCTGTCCCAAAGTCCACTTTTATTAATGGTACAGCTGTGGAGATTGTAAACCAGTACAAGTATTTGGGCACCATCTTGGATGACAAACTGACTTTTGAGGCCAACACGGACCATATCTCCAAAAAAGCCAACCAGAGACTGTTCTTTTTAAGGAAGCTGAGAGATTTTAATGTTGACAGTTCACTTTTAAAAATGTTTTATTCATCTTTTATTGAGTCAGTTCTAATTTTGCAGTGATTTGCTGGTATGGGAACCTTAGCATCACTAATAAAAATCGGATGGGAAGCATTGTCAGACTTTGCCAAAAAAAAAATCACTGGCACTAGCCTGCAGCAGCTTGACAATGTTTATCAAGCAAGAGCCATTCACAAGGCAAGGGTCATTTTAACTGACCCACATCACCCTCTGTATGCCGAGTTTCGACTTTTGCCATCTGGGAAGCGGTATACCTTCCCTAAAAGGACCAAATCAAACAGATACCTCTGATCATTTGTTCCCTCAGCAGTAGGGTTTTAAAATAACTTTTAGGCTTGTGTCCTTGCACTGTAGGCTACATATATGGTTATAACTTACCTGATGACATTCATAATTATAGTATTTGTATCTATGTTTCTATATATTGTATTTTTTGTTTGTTTTTTTGTGGTATAAACTTAATTGTTAGCTGCTGTTGTAAATCAAATTGCTCAAATTGGGACAATAAAGATTTTCTATGAAAAAGTATTTGAAGGCAAACACAAAAAGACTAAATAACCGTAACTTAATTGTTAGTCTAACTGCTAAGACATCAAATCAGCTTTTGATAGTGATAACTGAAAGCTCATTTTTAATAACCAATATGAACAACAAAATGTTTGCTGCAAAACAAAACCTGTATCAGTGTTCCTAAGGGATGCTGAATAATGATTTAAAATGAGCTTAAAAGTCATGAACTTACAATAAATCCTAAAATATTCTGATTAAATTTGGTTTAAGGTATTTTGGTCAAGTATACTGTGTATGCACAATTATTAGGCAAGTGATTATTCCTGCATTATCATTATATCTATGCACATTTTGTGAGAGCTCATTTTTTCTTCATTATTAGTCCCTTGATACTTTCCTCCTACACATCACACTGTACTGTTTTTCCTTACATGTATTTTTGCTTAAATTTAACCGTGCAAGTATAACAATGCAAATTCTGGGTTTGTGTTAATATTTTGTTACAGTTTACATCCATCATCTGTGGGATTGAAGCAAAACATACAGCCATTAATAAGCTTCAGTTATCATTTTTTTTAAGTTACAGGTCAAATGTGGTTTAATTGTGTGTTCCATTGTTCATCCTTACCTTTCTTTGTTCCTTTATTTTGTCTCTCCATGCAGGTCTAAAATTTGGTAGGGGACCACCTAGCACTTCCTGAATTTATGGTGACATCACTGAACCAAACCAAGTGGAGGGTTTCTGCTTTTTTGATATTTTTTTCTTTTGTATTAAAAGGCATCATTCAGTAGTGACTTCAAAAGTTCAGCTCTAAGGGAGACATTTAATGCAAATAATTTGTATTGTGTACAATAAAGTTGTCTGCAGCTTTGTTTGTATCAAGGTAATAGAGTAAGTTACCATGCTGTTGGATGGAAGGGCTGAGGTGATGAAGGTTTGAATTGAGCACGATATATTAAAGGCAGAGAATGTACTAATTTGAGAGTGAATTAAGGCTGTGGTGTCAAATATGGTTTGTTTGGGGTTTTTTTTGTTTTTTTGAGTAGCTATGCATTCATTTTGAAATCATTTTTTGTATTGTTTTGTAATTTTAAGTGTCACATGAATGAAGAAGCACTGTAAAATAAAGTCTCCACCTCTTTTACACACAGGAAACCTGCTGAGTCTGCCTGCCCACCACTGTCCTTGACTCTTTGGCAAACTACTCTACAAGTGGCAGTGGCAGCTCCAGGCAAGTAGGAGACAGCAATGCAGAAACTAGACAATTCCCGCATACGGAAATCGTGGGAGGGGCTCGGGCCGTCCACCCGTCGGGCCGTCCACCCGTCGGGCCATCTGAAATGTGTGTTCACATCCTATGCATCACCTGGGGGCTAAGCCCCCCTCTCCTTTAAACCGAGTGACGCCTCTGTTACACTCTACCACATGGCGTGAGAGGGTTTTTTTTGTTTGTTTGTTGCTGAAGACAGGGGTTTTTTGGAGGCTTCTGTATGAGAAACCATAAATCCCACCCAGAGAGGTTTTTGTTAGCTGTGAAATGAAATGTGTGTTCACATCCTATGCATCACCTGGGTGCTAAGCCCCCCTCTCCTTTAAACCTAGTGACGCCTCTGTGGCACTGTAGCACATCTCCTGAAAGGGTTTTTTTTGTTTGTTTGTTGCTGAAGACAGGGTTTTTTTGGATGCTTCTGTATGAGAAACCATAAATCTCACCATCACAATATATCCATGGCTGAAAAGAAGAGCTTGTTTTTTTTAAGACTAAATGAAGTGTGTAGGTGAAATTATGTATGGAAAAGCATAAATCCCAGCATCACAATATATACATGCCTGAAAAGACGAGATTTGGGTGTTTTTAAGACTAAAATGAAGTGTGTAGGTGAAATTCTGACGAAGCACGTCATAAAACATGACTTAGAGAAAAAATGGAAGATCGGCAGGAAAAAAATCACAACCGGGATTTGAAACCCCGGGCGCTCGCACCAAAGCCGAGCGTCCACTCCATTCACCTATCAGTGACTGATACTGGCAAGCGTATCTTGCCCCATTTGAAGTGTTAGTTTTACTTCCTGGTTCTCAGCACGGCGCGATGTCGCGTTCTGTCGGTAATTACGGAATAACCGTTAATCCCAGCTGAAAAGTGAGATGACCGTGAGCGAGAGGAAGCCTGTGGCTAACCAGAAATGTAATTATTTTCCAGATATTGTGAGAAATGACCGAGCGGCGGCGATTTGAAAAACACTCTCCCTCCATCAGCCAGATGATTCAGTTTGCATGGGCGCCTATGGAGAGAACGGTGCGACTTTGCTGTAAACTGCTGCCTGTCATTTCACTTCAAAAAGAGCAAGGTCTTCAAACTTGGATTCATTTGAATCCCAGGAAAATTGTCTACAATCTGGGCGAATTTCATTTCCCTAGCATTTATGGTTTGGTCGTGAGAGCGATTCAATCGTGAAAGTTTTAGGCGGATTTTGCATCTCTGCTCCACTCTCCCAAGTCACGTGACACACTCTAGAGAGAGCAGATTTTGAGAATTTTCACTTTTTTGAGGACTCACTGAGCAAAACCTGTAAATGTCAGCATGACATAAAATACATCCCTGCGTAGACAAGAGAAATCACTACGTTTTGATGGTTAAATGACGTTTCTAGGTGAAAGTATGGCGAAGCAGTGGCGTTGTGAAAACAGGTGAGTCTTCACTCTGAGTGATTCAGTAATCCCATTCATGTGTATGTGGAAAATTAATGCAGTTTTTTGCTCATAACTCTGGCAAATATGAATGAATGTCTTAGAAAATAGATAGCCATCGATTCCCGATAAAACCACACAAGCTGATATATAATTTGTGTGTGATTTGTCAAAGCCCTGGGAGGAGTAGCGAGCCAAAGTTTTAGGCGGAAGAAGAATAATAAAACAAAACAAAAAAAAAATAATAAGAAGCCCGGCGGGAGAGCAATAGGGCCTCTGGCATTTCATGCCCGAGCCCCTAATCAGTGAGACTAAAGAAGCAGCAGTTGACAATGGACAAGGCAAAGGAGCAGGCTTCAGAGAATGTACAACCACCAGGGGGAGCTGGTGAGCAATCTGCTGAGTCACATGACCTAACTGAGCTTTCAAACCTGTTAACAGGTCAGCATTTACCGTCAATGGGAGTAATGAGTAAACGTCCTTACCAAGTGACATAAGCCCAGGATCTGTCCTTCAGGATCTCATCTAATATAAAAGGATTCCTGTGTTCCATGTGAGGCTATGGTGGCAGTTTCCAGGTCCAGACACAGTGAGCACCAATCAGAGCCAGTTCTAGATTTAAATGAGTTACCATTTGCAAACAGTGAAGTTCCTCACATTGAGGGGTCCAGACAATTTTGTGCAAAGAGCAGAGCACAGAGAAGACAGGCTAAAGTGAGGGGGACAATAATTGTTGTGTCATTTACAGAACTAGAAAGTGTTGAGCTAATGGTTGTACTTAGCAATATAGTCCAGCTTCAAAGGCAGAATCCATCTCTAGTACCCCTATTTGCAAAGTGCATCCCTAGCTCAACCTAGGTCCCTGAGAAAGTCAAGGAGACATTTCTAGTAATAAAAGATAATGTTGTGTATTGATACAAGATGTCAAGATGATACTAAATGTTTTTATTTGAATGTCTATGTTTTGTGAGGCAGTTTATATAATTTTAAACATATTTTCATTCTTCTTTCTTCCTCTTTTCCTTTCGGCTTTTCCCTTCAGGGGTCGCCACAGCAAATCAATTGCCTCCATCTAACCCTGTTCTCTGCATCTTCCTCTCCCACACCAACTACCTTCATGTCCTCTTAAACCACATCCATAAACCTCCTGTTTGGTCTTCCTCTAGGCCTCCTGCCTGGCAGTGGGAAACTCAGCATCCTTAAACATGTTTTCATTAGTTTTGTAAAAACCCAGTGTTCAAAAATAATTATGTAAATTTCAGATAGAGGAACCTCTTGAACTAATGAAGCATCAGTTAAAAACTGCACCACATTTTCCATTACTATAAGTTGGCCAATATAAAATCTCTATGTCTAAAAATTAAGTTATCATCATACTATATGCTACCGTTCATTCATTTGCCTTGGATCACAGTATTCTATAGTGCTCACAGTGTACTTTATGAATAGAATAGAACAGAATAGAATAGAATAGAATAGAATAGAATAGAATAGAATAGAATAGAATAGGTTTATTGTCATCATACATGGCATGACGAAAATACTTCCACTTCCACTGGACGGTGCAACAGGCAGCAAGTAATAAAATATCACATTGAATAATTAAATTAAATATATACATATATACAAACAATATTTAAAAAATACACCATGTGCAAAGAGGGCCAGATATGTGAAAAATGGGAGTTAGATGAAATGGAGTAGGAACCAGTAGAATATGATATGTTGTGAAAATGGACAAAAGCAGCAAAGAACACTAACACTACAACTAAAGAACTATGCCTATCTACTAATAAAAAATTAAATTACTTTTTACATCATGTGAAATAAAAACATACAACAAAGTACACACATAATTTGCTCTAAACGATTAAAATGTTTCTTATAAAATTTTGTTTCAGTGGGCACCAGATGGCGACATAACACAATCTATTTCCCCAACTTGAACTGTAGTGACCTAAAGGGTCAACAGATGGCACTTAAACATGGTAGCAGAGTTTGGTAATTTAGTGCGGAATTCTAGATCTTACACAGAAATTTCAAGTTTTGCTTTTTGTTGGTGTTCTTGAACACTTCCAGCTGAGCAGTTGTTCTTTTTTCATGTTAAGAAAAAGGACCGATCCTCAATCACAAGATCATCCTTAATCAAAACTAATCCTAATTCCAGGACAAGGTTTCAGATAATCTTTTTTCTTGGAAGCAGTATTCAACACTGTCTGTTAAATGCTGATCCAATCAACAGCTATGACATCATGTTTTGTTAGTACACATTTTAAACCCGGTCATTACACCAAAAAGGCCAGTGATTTAATTCCTCTGTTTCATGATGGCAGTACAGAAACACTATCTCAAATTTTTTTAAAGCTTGCCTTGAAACCACATGAATATGGAAGCTGATGTTTCCTTTTGCTCTAGAAAAGCTTACATTTTAATTAAAGTTTGCACATTTGTGTGGCGATGCCTGACGACCTTAAAATACCAAGATCTCAAATCTGAAATTTGTTCCTGAAAGTGGGCAGATGTACAAGTTATTTTTAAATAATTACATATTGCATTGTTTACTATCCCACTTTATGTTTTGCCAGAAATTGGTTTCACATAGACTATATTGCCAAAAGTATTCGCTCACCTGCCTTGACTCGCATATGAACATAAGTGACATCCCATTCCTAATCCATAGGGTTCAATATGATGTTGGTCCACCCTTTGCAGCTATTACAGCTTCAACTCTTCTGGGAAGGCTGTCCACAAGGTTTACGAGTCTCTTTATGGGAATTTTTGACCATTCTTCCAGAAGCGCATTTGTGAGGTCACACACTGATCTTGAACCAAATGGCCTTGCTCTCAGTCTCTGTTCTAATTCATCCCAAAGGTGTTCTATTGGGTTGAGGTCAGGACTGTGTGCAGACCAGTCAAGTTCATCCCCACCAGACTCTGTCATCCATGTCTTTATGGACCTTGCTTTGTGCTCTGGTGCACAGTCACGTTGGAAGAGGAAGGGGCCAGCTCCAAACTGTTCCCACAAAGTTGGGAGCATGTCCACAATGTCCTGGTGTGCTGAAGCATTCCGAGTTCCTTTCACTGGAACTAAGGGGCCAAGCCCAGCTCCTGAAAAACAAGCCCACACCATAATCCATCCTCCACCAAATTTTACACTTGACAGCGTGCAGTCCGACAAGTATCATTCTTGTGGCAACCGCCAAACCCAGACTGGTCCAACAGATTGCCAGATGGAGAAGCGCAATTGGTCACTCCAGAGAACATGTCTCCACTGCTCTAGAGTCCAGTGGCAGTGTGCTTTACACTACTGCATCAGATACTTTGCTTTGCACTTGGTGATGTATGGCTTGGATGCAGCTGCTCGGCCATGGAAACCCATTCCATGAAGCTCACTGCTGAAGCACTATTCATGAGCTAATCTGAAGGCCACATGAAGTTTGAAGGTCTGTAGCGAGTGACTCTGCAGAAAGTTGGCCGCCTCTTGGCACTATGACCACTGGCCCCGCTCCGTCAGTTTATGTGGCCGACCACTTGGTGGCTGAGTTGCTGTCGTTCCCACACACTTCCCCTTTTTCATAATACAGCTGACAGTTGACTGTGGAATATTTAGGAGCGAGGAAATGTCATGACTGGATTTGTTGTACATGTGGCATCCTATCACAGTTCCACGCTGGAATTCACTGAGAGCGACCCATTCTTTCACAAATGTTTGTAAAAGCAGTCTGCATGCCCAGGTGCTTGATTTTATACACCTGTGGCCATGGAAGTGATTGGAACACCTGATTCTGATTATTTGGATGGGTGAGTGGATACTTTTGGCAATATAGTGTAGGTATATCTCATTGACAAATGTGTGGCTTTTCATACTTCAAAAGACATAAAGGTGACAAATTATCTAAGAAGTTCTGTGCACAAAATACAAGAGAAGAGAATTTTGAATAGACTGAAGTAAAGATTTGTATCTAGTAATTAGATTGTTTCCCCAAACAGGGTATAAAATTGTACAGAATTTAGTAATTGGCCATGAAGTAATAGTTGCTGAACTATTTGTCCAACAAAAAATAATTAAAGCGTTATAAATTTAATCATCATGTCTTATCAACTATATGATGAGAAACTTTCAGTAATGGCAAGTTTATTAAAACTTTCTGCCTACTTTGTTTTGCATGGCATTGGAGTTAAAGTAGATGACAGAGGATGCACAATGGGATGGTCAGCCAGAGATTCACACCTGAACCAAGCTGTTTGTCTGGAAGTTCACTCGGTCCCTGCTGTTACTCTATTCAACTGTCTTGTGTCTCTATTCTGTTTCTGTTGTGATATAGGTGTTTCTATTTGAGATTAAATAGCAAACAGCCACACTATACAGCCTTCTAACAAAATTTCAAAGGCTCAGTGACATATGCTATAAAAGAGATTACTCATATAGGATTAGGAACCATGATAATCTTAATCTCATTTTTTGTTCGTGATCATCTTTGTTGATTTTGTCTTTACCAGCATTCAGCATTTCCCATCCTGCTTGTTTGAGAGGTGCACATTTGTTATCTATAGCATATCATGTAATGCTTCAAAAATGCATTTTACATCCACAAAACACTGCTCACAGCACTGGTGATACTTTTCTTTTTACGGTTTTGCTTCTCTTTCTCTCCACTAAAGCAACCTTCTAGGAGAGAAACTACACCTCCATTGACATGGAAATCACTCACCTCCTAGTCTTTGCTCCCTTTTTTGAGAGTATAATGAAATGATCCTACTCACATTCACACATTTTCCATTCATTTTGCATGACTGCATAATGAAGCAGCTGTTGTTTTCCTGAACTGAGACAGTCACCTACTTGGAACTATGCTGCCAATGTGCTTTGTTCTCAAATGTGTCCCTGGTCTTTATTTATAGTGCTATGAAAAAACTCTCACACTGAAATGTTCCAGATCAACAAACTAATGTTTACATGTATTTAAAACTAAACAGAGATAACCCACAAAACATAAAATGCAGTTTTTAAATGATGATTTTATTTAAAACATCTATCACCCCTGGGAAAAAGTAATTGCCCCCCTAAACTTAATAAGTGGTTGGGCCTTCCTTGGCAGCAACAACTGCAGTTAAATGTGTGTGATCAGTCTTTTAAATGGAGGAATTTTGACCCACTCTTCTCTGCAAGATAGTCTTATCTTGGCCACAGTAGATGGTTTTTGCCCTCATAAGGCCTTACAACAGCATCTCAACTGATTGGATTTAAGTCTGGACTTTGACTCGGTCACATCAAACCTTTATTTCCTTCTTTTTGAGCCACTCAGAGGTCGACTTGTTTGTGTGCTTTCTGTCTTTGTCTTGCTGCATAATACATTTGCGCTTGCATTTTAGATCAAGAACTGATGGGTGGATGCTCTCCAGGAGGGTTTTCTGATAGAGAGCAGAATTCATGGCTTCATCAGTTGTGACAAGTCCAGTCCTGTGGAAGCAAAGCAGCTCCAAACCTTCACACTTCCACCACCATGTTTCACTGTTGGTATCATGTTCTTCTTGTGGAATGCAGTACTGGCTTTATACCAGGACCTATGTCTTCAAAAAAGTTCCACCTTTGACTCATCAATGTTATCCCAAAAGTCTTGGGGCACATCACATTTTTTTTCTTCTTTTTTTTTTTGCAAATGCAGGATGAGCATTTATGTTATTTTTGGTTAGTAGTGGTTTACGCTTTGCAACTCTTCCATGGATGTCATTTGTGCAAAATGTCTTACTTACTGTGGAATCATGTACATGGACCTTAAATGAGGCCAGTGAGGTCTCAGTTAAGGTCCGTGTACCGAGATACAGTTGTTTTGATGTTTGTCTGGGTTCTTTAGTGACTTCCTAGATTAAATATCAACATGGAGAAATGTCGGTCGGCTGGCCTGGGATGGTCTACCATTGTTCCATGTTTCTCCATTTGTGGATAATGTCTCTCACTGTGGTTCTCTGGAGTCCAAGAGCCTAAGCAACTGCTTTGCTAGTATTTTCAAACTGATAAATTTCAGTGACTTTATTTCACATCTGTTCCTGAATCTCTTTAGAACGCGACATCAGTACTGCTTTTTGAGACCCGTCAGGTACTTCACAATGCCAGACGGGTTCTATTTAAGTGATGATTAGATTCAACAAGGCTGGCAGGAATACGTAGGTGTGGCTGGTGAAACTGAACCCAATTACCAAATGAATGGGTCGTTTGGTAGCTCGGTAGCTAAAGGAGCAATTACTTTTTCACTTAGGGCAAGACAGGGCTGCACAGCATTTTCTTTTAGTAAATCAAATCCTCATTTTAAAACTGCATTTCGTGTTCTCTTGGGTTATCTTTGTCTTATATCAAAATTAACGCGATGATCTAAAACATGTGTTACAAATATTAACAAGATGGAAGAAAAACATTGGGTAAAATATTTTTTTCCCCTGAAAGAAATTACTCAATCATACTGTTTGAAAAGTAGAAAAGAAAATCTGGACATACAGTCATAACAAGACACAAGGAAAAATATTCTAAGCCTTTTTTTTGTTTTGTTTTCAGTACAGGCTTTTCAAAGAAAACAACACATTAGACTGCAAATTAAAAAGCTGGGGATAGAAAACTCAGCATGCTTGAGCAAAATACTGTGAGCATGTCCAATTTAATTTTATGAAAACAGAAAATGTGAGTCACAGTGTTGACATAGTAAGGGTGTGGGGAACATGAATGTCTGTTTGCCACTGACAAATTTTCTGAGAGAATGTGATGTTGAAGCGATATCAGCATTACTGAACAGGAACCTTAAAAGCACAGTGTCCTAATATAGCCAAACACTGCTGTTCACATCAGTCGTCAAAGGAACTGCTGTTGCTAAGGAAGACTTGTCGGCCACAATGAGAGAAAGTGAACAAACCGATCCACAGTCCTAGATATACAGAGTTGTGCAAACACTTCAACTGTACAAAATACGCAACACCAAGAAAACGTTTAATTTGTTGCAGTCTATTTATGACTAGAGGTTTACACACACAGCACAAAAGCAATCTCTGATGCCAGAGTTTGACCGTCACTGAATCAGTTTACTGTAGGTAAAACCCTATGACTCAGGGCCGTAGTGAAGGGGAGCGCTTCCTTGGCAACCATTTCTGGACTGATTGTCATCATGTGACAAGATGATGCAGCCAGAAAAACAGACGGAGGGAGACAGAGAGAGTGTGTGTGTGTGTGTGTGTGTGTGTGTGTGTGTGTGTGTGTGTGTGTGTGTGTGTGTGAGAGAGAGAGAGAGAGAGAGAGAGAGAGAGAGAGAGAGAGAGAGAAAAAAAAACCAGCGAGAGAGAGAGCACTGCTGATGAGTCAGAGAAGGCTGATTCTGACGTAATCCTCCAGCCTCCCCCTCCCTTCCTCCAGCTTGCTGCCTGCATGGCTACTTCTGGATGTTCAAATCAGATCCCAGCTTCCCAGGAAAACAGGAATGTTGTTGGAAACTTGTTTTGTGTAACTAAACCACGCTTTTATCTGTAATTACATTTTAGGCCATATCTCCTCAAAATTTGTATTATTGCTTATCAATATGACAATTTACAATATACACATTAACATTATTTGTAGGCATTGCAATACCACAGCCATTGCACTAATCAGAATTAAATGATATTTAAAAATATTTTAAAAGTATAAGTGCCTAATTTAACAGCTTGAATGGATGTCTGTTATAAATAAAAGAATTCTGTCTAGTCAAACCGAACATTTCTCAAATCAACAATGGTGATTTCATCATCATTTTAGATGTACACAGTGTCATTGTGACAAATGATGTCACTTCTGTCATATGTGTGTATTGTATTTTCACTGTTTTAATTTTGATAGCCAGAATGAACTACCCAGTTTCGTATGTCTACAATTCCATTGTAATTAGTCCTAATTTTATTTTCAGATATCCGGAATTAAAGTGTATTTTAGATATGCATTATATAATTTGTCAAGAACATTCTGGTAAAAATGCAATTTGGGATATCATACATTATTATTGTGACTGGATAAAAATTTATTTTGGATATCTGCAATAAGAATTATAACTAGCAAGAATGCAACTGCAGAGAAATATATCCCAGCTGTGTGCAGACAAGTAAATAGGGAGCAGTTTTAGCATAAATGTGGTCTAAAGAATTAGATTATTGACACTAGTTTTTCCTCTGTAAGTTATTCTATTTACAGATCAGTGAATGACTGCCAATGTTTGTCTCACCCATATCATTTTTAATCATCTGTTTAAAGAGAACACAGAAATTGCTCAAACAATGATAAGAAATATGACTGCTTGTTTTATTTATTTATTGTTAATAAAAGAACACTGAATATAAAAAATATACATATTAATAAATCAGTGTCATCTATCAAGATATAAATATGTCTGTGATATATATTCACGCATACAGTCCAATCTGTGTTTTGTATTTGTGGATCCCTTACCATAAATACTAAAGCCAACAACACAAACATTAATATGCACAAATATTCTCTAACAGACCTGGGTCATATGACTGACAGCCCTGCAAAATTAACCACCCTGTCAGCAGTGTAATGAAAATTACTGATGTTCATGATGGCAAATTTAACACTTCAACAATTTGTGCAGTTTGTGTCACAGTCTACATATTTCAGTAGCAGCTGTGCAGATCTCCAGGCTGTTCTGTGTCAGTGAGCAGACAGGTGAAATACCATACTGTACCATGACCTTATGGCTTTGAAGAACTCCAATTTAAATGTATCCCCAAGCACTGAATATTATTTTATAACTGATTCTGATACGCATCTCCACATGCCTTAAAAAAATAACAACAAGCTGTCATGTGACAACTTCAATGTAACATTATACAGACAATGCTGACTCAGAGCTCATCAGGAACAGGTTTATCAATGAAACCTGTTTATAATTTTCAAGGTGAACAAGATTTACATTTAAGAATAGAAATAAGCTTGTTGTTTAAGTGAATTCACTTAAGTACTCTACATCATATGTTTGATAAGGCAAATAAAGACTAATATTTAATGGAACTATAAAGCTTCATTCAAAAGCTTGGAATTTGGAGTCGCTGAACTCTGATTTATTCAGTGAAATTTAGTTTTTATGGTCTTTATTTAAAATTTTCTTTAGTGTAAAATTGGTTAATTTGACATTTATGCTGTGATTTAATGGTCAGATTTTTGTACTTTTTGATTGCCTCCTTGATACATTATTCTTAATTATTTACAGAAAAACTTTCTGAGAGCAATGTCTTTAGGAAATGGCAAGATAAGTTCATCTGAATGGCATAGTTTCATCCACGAAAATAAATCAAAGTTGTTTTTTTCTGTAAATGGTCAAAGTTGAAATAAAATAATTCAGGTCTGATAAGCTGGTTTGAATTAAAAGCCTAAGGAAAAAAATCCTGATGCTTCTGTTTATCCACTTCTTCCTGCTTAAATGTGGAAACTGCACTCATGGGTTCCTCTGCAGCCGAATCCCACCTCCTTTTCCAGGGAACACTCAGCATTTATCTTAAAAAAAGACAGAAAAAAAGAAAAACTGCTCTTCGATCAGTGTCTTGTTGGCAGTGGGTCTTCAGGAGATGTGCGCATGCGCCGTGCTTCATGTCGCAACACAGACACAGATCGACTGCATTCGTCATCTGGAGAAAACAGACATTTCTGTCACATCCGACACAAACTGAGACATATGAGCTGTGGATTATTGCGGTCACACACGGATCACAGTTAAGGAAGTTCGGGAAACAGCCCAGTAAATAATACTGCGATCGAGCTTTTTTGTCACGTGGTCAAGCCTGACCAATCGGAGCGATCCAAATCCAGCGGAAAGTATGTCCTTTGTTCGGATATTTGATCAACTTTATCTTCAAATGTGAGCCTATTTCTGTGTATATATCACAGGATATGGATATGGAGGTGGTGTTTTCATGAGAATGGACGCGCTTTGGATATATTTTATTGCGTTTTTTGTGGAATGCCACGTGTTCAAGTTTGATGAACAGGCTTATTTCATCACATGACTCCCCTCCCCCACCCAGCGCAGGGCATGGGGGAAGAAGGCGGACATGTTTGAGGGAAATGTGTTGGTTAAAAAGTATCGAGGTGGAAGACAAGAAGATTATTTGAAGAAAGGTTTCGCATTACTTTGATTGGATTTACCATTCGACATTTGTGGTCATTTAAGCTCGAGACTTTGATGTCATACTTTGAAAATATTTATTTTTGTTTTGGGTACTTTAATTGCCCTTTCTTAAAATAATACATTTTTGTCTAATTTTCATTTTTTCACAAGGTTAGACTTTCAAAATTTTAGTAATATTTAATGTTGTGAAGATGTAGCTTTACTAAACATGGTTTATTTGAGTGACATTGTAGGGAATTTGTAACCTTGGTGTGGGGGATGGGTGCCATTGGTTAGGTAATCATTTTGTGTGCTTGCTGAGTTTCGGTCTCGGTTTTAAAAGAGGTTTTGTTAAGGTTGATTCGGTTGGTGATGTTGCTAGCTTGTGTTTTAAAGATATATTTTGGATTGAATCTGTTTTGTAGCCATACAAAGGTCAGGTTGGTACTTGTATTTTAAATTGTAATATTTTATTTTACTATATTTTGCTATATTTGTTAATGTAATTTTGTAGTTATTTAGATTGGACCTTTGCTTTTGATCAAATGTAGTCTGAAGTTACTGAAGAAAACTGCTGTGTCATTCAGTGGATAGTTGGCAGCTCCTGTGGCTCTTCTAGGTGTGGTCTTTTTAAGTGGCTATTGCTGGGTGTTATTGTACGTTAAACTAAATGTGACCTACAGCATCACCGTTTTATGTTTAGTTAAATGGAAGCTTTGTGTGCCCTTTGACAACTTTACAGGCAGTGGGCCACGAGGGCCTCGTTTGTCTGCCTTTGTTTTCAAAATGGTGGTCTCTTCCTGCAGCAGTTTATGGATAATCATTTCACTGTGGGTTTGTCAGCGAAATATGAGGCGTTGTGAATGTTGTGCTCGATGTTTTGGCTTGTTTGTTGTTAATTATTCGGTTATAATGGACTATCTGTCGTCGCTTAAAGATGGCGATCGTACGCCTCTTGTGAAAGGCAGAAATGCGGATATTCTGGTAAGCTGAGAGCGCGTGGGGAGAGGCTCTTGTCTCTTCTGGGGTCCGCGTGACTGAGTGGAAGAACCAATCGGCTTCCTGGTATTTACACTGGAAGCCCGCGTTGAAGCGGTTTAGACCAATAGACGTCGTCGCCTTGCACACGTTGACGTAATGTAATATGATAAGGAGCTGGGTGGCTTCGTTGCCCTCGCTTTTTGTGGGGAATTATATGGCGGCACCAGTTACAGGCAGCATATCTATAATACAGGAGCGGCAGGACCAATAATATTCTGCAGTTTCCTTGACGGACAGAAAGAATATGCGAATAGGTTGGTCCGAAAGACGGGCGGTGGAATTTCTGTGTCTAGGGGTGTAGCAAGATTGACAGACATCATGAACAGCCAATAGAAACTAGAAAGGCGGGGACTTTCCGAGGTCGCCCATCCAATAAGGTGAGAGACTGGTCTATAAAAAGCCGGGTGTAGTCGCATCGTCGCCATTTCAACGAAGCAGAGTGGAAGGAGTTTGCTGTGGTGGGGAGCGGAGACATCTGACCCAACAGAGACGGATCCTGGTTTGAGTCTAGCTAAAAACAGAATCCGGATCCATCCTGATGGATATGGCTGTTAACCCGCCCCTTGACAGGTATCTATTGGTAAAATTGACTCCGCTATCCATCCGAGGGGATATTTTAAACAATTGTCTTTATTTTTTCTAAATATCAATGCTGGTAGCTTGTGTTTTGCTGTAGTACCATTGGAAGAGAGAAATGGACGCTGAATATGCCAGAGGAAGAAGCCTATCGTGTCGTAACAGGGATTAGAATCGACTTTTATTGAGTGGAACAATAATATTTTGGTGGTTTATAACAAGCTGCGACTGTTGATCGCGCTACGCCGGCGCCATCTTCGGAGCGCTTTTGCCGTTGGCCGCTCTCTCCCGCTGCCTGGCAGTTGGTGTTAGCAATGCTAGCATTAGCTTCACAGACCAGAGCCTTGCTCAAGACATGCGTGGTAGTCGGTCGTTCACTGTTTCGTACGGAAAACGGCTTACCTCGTATATGCATCAGCGTGTCTTTTGGTTTGATATGATAAAAGGTACGCTCGAACCGCACTATTAGCTTTTAGTCTTACCGGCTCACTTGTATCGGGAGGGTGACACCACCATAGAATAACACAAGCTGAGTAAGATCGGTGTTGTTGTTAATACGTAAACATGGCAGAGGACCCCTGCCACTTCGGTGTTTGTGCTTGTTTCGCCGGTTTGTTTTTGTAGCCATGTGACGGTCAGGGGTTGTTATCATCACCGGTACAACGACTTTGCGTTGTAGCACAACGGCTAGCTCCGCTTCTTTGCTAGTTGTACCATCAATGTGTTCTTTATCAAAGACAAAATCAGGTATACCAGACACACTCTGGGTTGTCTGTTAAAGTTTAAGAGCAGAGTAGGCATTGTCATAACTCCTGTTAAAGGTTCGACTATCTGTGTGTTGGCGGTCGGTTGCCTGGTTACAACATGCAGTGTCACTCAACCCAGACAAGGTAGCTGCTTTTATTACGGTAAAAGTTACGCACGGGGCTGTATTTATTTTTTGCCACTGTACTTAATCAGAATCTTTTTACATTTTTTTATTCTTTTATTGGGTCCCTTATACCACATTTTCTCTTCCAATTTTACAGCTAACATTATTTTTGTTTAGTGTTGTTAATATTATGTACATGATTATTTTCCTTTTTTAATAATAAAGTACACTAACTGTCAAATGTGTTTCCAAAAGTTGTATCATTCAAGAAAGCTTGCTTTACCATGAACAAAACATTGTATTTTTCAACATTACTAGCTTGTTGGCGGGTCAGACTAAATTAACAAAAATCTCTTTTTGGTACTCTGATAATACACAACAAATTTTTTTGTTTTATATGTCTATGTAGAGTGGGTCATTGCTAAAATATTTCAAGGATATATTGTACACCTATGTAATGATGCAAACAAAGTAGTACTATTTGCATCAGTTGCTTCAAGGTCACACAGACGAGATACATGCTTAATGTGAGACAAACCTATTTGATGTTTTGCATTAAAAGAAAAGGAGGTACAGCATTGGTGGATGCCGATCCTAACTGTACAATAGGACATGTTTTTTTTTTTTGCACCTAAAATGTGAGCAGGTGGAGATTGGTTACGGTGCATTAATGCAATTGCTGATGGAAAGAGAGGGCACTTGGATTCACTCAAATCAGAGTATTCTTGTCTCAAAGATTAAGCCATGCAAGTCTACGTACACACAGCCGGTACAGTGAAACTGCGAATTGCTCATTAAATCGGTTATGGTGCTGCAATTCTTTTTCAGTTGATGAATGCACTAGTTTACATTGACACAGATTTTATGCCTACAGAAACAGGTACCTGGTTATCCCCAAAGCAGCCGCACAATGTAGGAGATCACAACATTTATGGCGTTCCAGCGATTCTAATCTAGGAATACATAGAATACCTCACAGTCCAGGATTAAGGGGTGCGTTTCATGACATTTTTTTTTAAATTGGGGTTAGGTATGGTAAGTGACAGGACTCTTGCTAGTTTAAATTGTACAGGCTGCATCTTAACTCCAGTGTTAGTACCTTTATTTATGTGATTAACTGTGACTGTCACACATGGCAGAATGCAGCTCTTGTGTTGGACAGGGGTAAGGGTATTGTTTGCAGTTTGCACCTGTGGACATGATTAAAGATACACGGAGGCACAATGGTAAGTCAGGTCAACACTGTTTAAAGACAGATCATCCTAGGTGTGAAGAGAAGTGTTTACTTATTCTAACGGACTCCTTTCATGAAAGACCAGGTACCATAAAGTTTTTTTTTAAAAATCTGTGGCATTAAAATGTAGTTGTAACTGAGAGGTTGTCTGTCTGCTGACTCAACTAGTGAAACCACATTTCTGTATACAAAGCAAGCCCATCTCATTCTGAGGAGAAAGTGTCTTGATCTCTGAAAACTAACTACAAGTTGTGGTAACTAACAGCGCTCTAGTGTTACTAATAACTAGTGTGTGTACAACACCATAAGCACTGGATGTTAAAAATTCTGAGGTCAGCGGCTTAGCTAATGAATGACTGGCAGTAAAGCAGTTTCAGACAATATTGTACATATCTGGGCATGTTACAGACGTTTATGTTAAAAATAAAACAATAGAATATTCCAGTCATTACTGTAACATGGCAGCTGAAACTCCACCCACAATCCTTTGGGAGAGTTTTTATTTTTTTCACATGACAATGGGGTGGAGCGAATGTGTAATTGGTAAGATGTACAGAGGAGGAAGAGGGAGTCATGCTTGTTTTCCTGCGAGTGGGAGGGCTCATTTGTCAGGAGTATATTTGAAGTCACACTATATGCTTGCTGAGTAATGTATAGATTGTGTGACTGACTGTAAATGCCTTATGAAGGGATTTACTCTATACTGTATGCTTATTAATGTGTCTCATGATGAGCAGGATTAATTGAGTTTGATGAAGTAACGTGTATGTCAACAAGGGAATGTTATGTCAACATAATTAGTATTCAGTGAATTCACTTTTAAAGATTTATGGGTCAGAATAATAATTATAACTGTTTCTGTTAACACTGGCAGATAAATACTACTTTTTATTTAAGGTCCAGTTAGTTGGAACATGCAATACAGGGGGCAGATCTACCCTATTTAAATCATAAAGTGAGATTTGTCTTTGCTTCACAATGACATCCTTTGGTAACAGAGAAATTTTTGGATCTCTTGAGCTTCTGCTGTTGCAAGTCTTAAACTTTCAAGAATTGATGTAACGGTAGTTTAGTCAGCAATTTTATTATTTTTGCTGATGTAAGGAACAAACTATGTACAGAATGGGAGAAGAGTAAATGTTATTTTTTTTTAAATGTTGGTCTTTGCATCATAGTAGATACTCGTGTCAAATTAGTGCATTGATTTTTAAAAATGGTTTCCCCTGTCTTTTCTACAGCTCCCATGTCGGGGTTGACATTGGTATGTTGGGAGTCACAATGGACCACGGCTCTGGCGCGGCTGGAAAACGCATCCGTAAACCGTCACTGCTGTATGAGGGCTTTGAGAGTCCTGGGTTGCCACCTCTGACTCAGTTGGTTCCTTCGGGACCCCCACAGCCCCCAGTGAAAGACCCCAGCCGGCAGGGGAGGATGACCAACCAACTTCAGTTCCTGCAGAAAGTCCTGCTCAAGTCGTTGTGGAGGCACCACTTCGCCTGGCCCTTCCATGAACCCGTAGATGCTGCCAAGCTCAGCCTGCCTGTAAGTGTGAATGTCAAGAGATTAGACCTTATCTTTTATTTGAGGAGAGAAATGATTGTTTTTTTCTAGAATTTTTTTCTTCCACAAAGCCTAATGTTGGCTAACTTGGTTTTATCACTGTGTGTCACTGCTCATGGTTAGAGGGTAAAACAAAAGCTATTTTAGATCACAGATTTCAGTTTGACTCTGAATGTCTTTTCCAGCTAAAAAAAATAGTACTTATGGGATGTAGTGAGCCATTGTTTCTTGTCCTGATAGTGTTCCTTTTTCCACAGGACTACCATAAGATCATCAAAAACCCCATGGACATGGGCACTATCAAAAAGAGATTAGAAAATAACTACTACCGCAGTGCCAGTGAGTGCATGCAGGACTTCAACACCATGTTTACCAACTGCTACATTTATAACAAGGTAAGCCTTAGCATGTGCTTGTTTAGGATTTTGTGAGTCCAATATTACCGTAACATGATGACATCCCATGCCAGCTTGAAGCTAATCCTTGTTGTTTTCATGAAAATTTCAAATGCAAAAATATTATGAAATTGCATCCATCATTTTGTAAAATGAAATGAAGTACAGATTAAAGTTGCACTTCTTACTTACTGTATTGTTGCTTGTATGAAGTGTATTCATTATGTCAACTGGTTCTAACTTCAGTTGTCAGCTGTTGTAACCTTTTTGTCCATATTTCCTACTTTGCAGCCCACAGATGACATCGTATTGATGGCTCAGTCGCTGGAGAAGGCGTTCCTGCAGAAAGTGGCTCAGATGCCTCAGGATGAGTTAGAACTGCCCCCTCCCCCTCCACGGAGCAAAACAGTCAAATCTGGCAGAAAAGGCAGAAGTAATACAGGTGAGCACTGCCTGCAAACACACGTTAAGTCTGCAGTCATCATAGCTGCAGTTTATGCAGAATATTTTTATTAAAATCAAGTTTATATACTGTTATGAGCACATCCATTTGTTAAATGTTTGTTGTTTCTCTCTCAGTCTCTGGAGGAATCACAACAGCTCATCAAGTCCCAGCTGTGTCCCAGTCAGTGTACTCTCCTCCTACCCCAGAGACACCAGACTCCATCCTCTCTACCCCTCCACAGACTCTTTTGACCAAGAGCCTGCCCCTTACACTTACACCTGAACAGAGCATCCCCACTATTACGGGTCTGCCTCCCACCCAGCCCACTGCTAAGGTACTGGTCTATATTTATCATTGTGTCATTGAGTCGTAATATTGACAAAAACTGTCTCAGAAGAAGCACGTTTTTCTGACCTGCCCTCCCTTTTCTTCTCTTCAATTACAGAAAAAAGGTGTGAAGCGGAAAGCAGACACAACCACCCCAACCACTGTAGCCATGCCCATTATGAGCACTATGGGTGTCAGTGGCATCAGCCTGGGGATGGGAGGTGGGCACGACTCCCCGCTCACCCTCACGTCTCTCGGGGTGGACCACAGCTCCAGTATGGGGATGAACCCAGGCCTCACCCTGGGCCAGGGTATGGGCTTGGGGATGGGGATGGGGATGGGGATGGGTATGAGCATGGGGATGGGCCGTGGAGCAATGATTGTGGGTACCAAAGCAACAGCGGCGAGCAGAAGAGGAGTGAGTGGACGACCCATCAAGCCTCCTAAGAAGGATTTACCAGATTCCATTCTGCCACCGCCGGTGCGCCGCAGCAAACTGAGTCCTCAGCTGCGCTACTGCAACGGAGTCCTGAAGGAGCTGCTGTCAAAGAAGCATGCAGCGTACGCTTGGCCCTTTTACAAGCCTGTGGATGCCACAACGCTCGGCCTCCATGACTACCACGACATCATTAAGCAGCCCATGGACCTCAGTACTATCAAGGTACTTGTCTTATGGATACATGCACATACGTGTCTGCGTTTGTTAAGACATGTTTAAAATTTCTTCAGCAAAAACAAGCAGGATGTTGACAGTTTTGTAGTCTGCTGCACTGAATTGCAGTTGCAGTGTAACTCTGTGGCTTCTCATTACTTTACCTCATGTCTGCATTACCTTTTTAAACTGTAGGCTGCACTTTTTATTTGGTTTAACTATTTAAAAGGTGAAAATTGGATAGAAAATGTTTGTAGTTGATCAGTTACGGTCAAAAGGTTTTCTCTTTCTTCCAGAAACAAGAGGTGTAACCACAATTTTTAGGGAAAGCTGTTTATTATAAGTCTGTGTATCACTGTCCACTAGCACTCAATGTTTAAAGCAATCAAACAAAAGAAAAAAAAGGATTGGAAAACTTTGAAACAATGTGCTCCAGGACAAGGAGCCTGTTCACAGGTTTCAGAAACAGCTAAACGAGATTTAGAACTGTTGCCTCATGAACCTTACTCACCGACCTGCACCGTCTGACTTCTCTTTGTTTCCTAAACTAAAATCCCACTTGTGTGATGGCCATTTTTAGAGTCATGTTGATGAATTCATTTATGCTGCTGAGTATCTGGAAGCTGAAGTTGTGCCCTTCCTCCATGAAGGGGTAGCAAAGCTCAAACATTGTTGGAGTGCTTTGCATTATTTTTTAACATGACCTCTCTATGTTACAAAGTAATGCATAAACAGTCTTTCTCCTGTGACATTTTCTGGGAGGCAGAGAAGTTTTTGTAGTAACCTCATACATCTTATGCAGCCTTTGTTTAATTTCTTTTGGATTCATTTCTGTGATTGAAAACAGTGTTTCATCCTTAGATGTGGCCAGATTTGAGTGCGCCATTTCCTTAAAACCTGTAGTTACATCTCACAGTGCAGCTGGTGCCTTTTTTATTTTTTAGGTTTGGTATTTGTTTAAAATCTGTTCTGTTTTCTTTAGCGGAAGATGGACAGCAGAGAGTATCGTGACTCCCAGCAGTTCTCCGCTGATGTTAGACTGATGTTCTCCAACTGCTATAAGTACAACCCTCCAGACCATGATGTGGTGGCCATGGCCAGAAAACTCCAGGTATTTATTTAAGTGATCTGATTCCTAATTACTGTAATGTATGAATAATCACATTTACATTCTATAATTCCCAATTCCTCTTGTCACCCTAAACCCTAATCCTTAAATCATTACAGTGTTTGAACTGCTTGACTCACATGCTGTTTTCTCCTTCTAGGACGTGTTTGAGTTCTGCTTTGCTAAGATGCCAGATGAGCCTCCAGCACCACCCAGCTCCTCATCTTCCTCCTCCTCCTCTTCATCCTCATCTGAGAGCGAGCTGAGCAGTGAAAGTGAGGAGAGCGAGAGCAGCCCCAGCTCCGACTCAGAGGAGGAGAGGGCAAACCGTCTGGCAGAGCTGCAGGAACAGGTTTGTATTAACGCACATCAGAGCAGGAATCAAGACGTTCACTTCCAATCTGATGTTGACACTAATCTAAAGTGCTAATCTTGCTGTGGTTTTTCTCTTTTTCTATCTCCCTTCAGCTAAAAGCCGTACACGAGCAGCTCACGGCACTCTCCCAAGGCCCCATTGTCAAACCTAAGAAAAAGAAAGAGAAGAAGGACAAGAAAAAGAAGAAAAAGGTAGAAAAGAGAAGCATCGGAAGGTGGAGGAGGAACTACTGCCTGTTAAGCCGCCCAAGACCCCCAAAATCACCAAGACTCCAAAACCTAAGAGCAACCGGGGAGTGAGCTGTCCGGTAATGCCGATAAAGAAAGCTCCGAGCAAGAAGAACAACAAGAGCAAGTGAGTAGTGACACCTACTGGATGGTATAAGAACTGAAAGTATGTGGTTTAGGATGCATGAGCTGGAAGATGCACCAGGAGTAATGCAGGAAAATGTTGAAAAGTTTAGATGTTACTGTAATTTAAAATAAGTATCTGTGTGATTACGTTACAGATTTTAAAGACCGTGATCCTGTTTTGTGAGCAGACCTTCTCTCAGTCATCTGCTAACAGTTTCTCCTGTGTTTCACCAGATCCAAAAAGGGCGGCATGACGTTTAACGTGCCTCAGCCGGTCCACGAGCCCATAGTGAGTCATTTTGACTCTGATGAAGAGGAGGAGACGGCACCAATGTCCTATGATGAGAAGCGTCAGCTCAGCCTGGACATCAACAAGCTGCCCGGTGAGAAGCTGGGCCGCGTCGTTTACATCATCCAGTCCCGCGAACCGTCGCTACGAGACACCAACCCCGAGGAGATCGAGATAGACTTTGAGACGCTGAAGCCGTCGACGCTGAGGGAGCTGGAGAGATACGTCATGACGTGTCTGAGGAAGAAACCTCGAAAGCCATATGGTTAGTACGGCCATGAAATGTTTGTTTTTAGCTCTACAATCAGGCAGTCTTGTGCTTGACTTTATTATTTAAATGTTCATGTTGTTGCTCATGTCTCACGAGTCTTTAATCAGAAACAGACTTTATGCTGAATCTTCATGAGGCCTTTAACTACACAGAGCACCTGAGCTCAGCAGCCTTTGATCATATCACACTGTACCCCACTGAGTGATAATATGATTTGTTTGTTTCTGCAGCAAATAAAAAGAACAGTGCTGGCAAGTCCCGGGAAGAACTCGCTCTGGAGAAACAGATGGAGCTGGAGAGAAGGCTGATGGACGTCAGCGGGCAACTCAACTCTGGAAAGAAGCCTCCCAAGACCAAACGTGAGTCCTCCATTCTGCCTTAGTGTTATTTAACAGAAATACTATTTAAAAATATGTGGATGTTGAAGAATACAATGGAAGATAAAGATGTGATTTGTTCACATATAAAACTGTAACATTTGGACAAACAGATCCAAATGTCCTTTATTATCATGTAGTGAACTGTTCAAAGCAATATTTAGTGTGTAAATAGTTTTTATCTCATGTACATTATTTGAAGCTAAGGCTGGATGTGCAGCACATGTTGATGTTTTTTTTGTTTTTCCAGCAGAGAAACCTGCGACTGAAGCCCACACCCAGCCGTCACGCCTCAGCGCCAGTAGCTCCTCCTCAGACTCCTCCTCATCCTCCTCATCATCCTCATCCTCAGACACAAGCGACTCAGACTCTGGCTGAGCGTTGGACTGTTTCCTTACTAAAGGGTCATGTGAGGAACCCTGGGAGTTTCTCTTCCCACTGAATGGACTGAACTGTAGTAGAGCTGCTGACGACGGGGCTGCAGGGCGGATCAGACGAGACCAGCACAAACTGGCCGACTCAACTTGTCAAACCAAGAAAGAGAGAGATGGGGCTTTCCCTGTGCTCAGCTCATCATCCAGACCTGCACACAGAAAACCTGAGGATGGATGTGAACGGAGGAGACTCAGTGTGAAGTCCTGCTGCTCTGGAGAACCGGCCTGGATGGGTGGAGCGAGGGACGCTCCATCTCCTTTAGATGCAGGAGAAGATCATACGTTGGAGGGATAAGGGTGCTAGAGCCAGAATCTGTCTCACTTCTGGAGATAATTTCCCTTCTTAGCGTGCTCCCTGTCTTTATGCTGTATAGATAAGGTGTACAGTTATATAAATATCTATTTTTCTTTTATAAAGAAGCATTTTATGGAGCTAATTTATTCCCTCATTCTGGGAACCATCGAACTGGTGTGGGCAGAGATGTGTTTTAGTTTATGTTTAGTTTTTTTCTGGAGTGATAAAGAGGGGAAGTGTGTGTGTGTGTGTGTGTGTGTGTGTGTGTGTGTGTGTGTGTGTGTGTGTGTGTGTGTGTGTGTGTGTGTGTGTGTGTGTGTGTGTGTGTGTGTGTGTGTGTGTGTGTGTGTGTGACGTATGTGTTTGCATGCACGTGTGTGAGTGTGAGATCCGGCACCACAAGTGCAGCCTTGTGAAGTTCCTCATTGTTTTGACGCAGGCGTTGAAAATCTGTCTGCACACAGAAGCACCTTGGTTCAGTAGAATACAGAATGCATGCAATACAGAGGAGCTGACAGACATCTGCATACTCATGTACGACCTCCCTGCATCCCTGTGTCCTCATGTACCGTCACAAAGGGTCGGCCACTGTACAGAAATGTGACGTAGTTGCAGTTTGTACGTAAATATTTCTGTTGTCGGCTGTCTTTTTCATCCATTTCTCTGTAAACATGTTGCTTTTTTTTCTTCTTGTGACCAATCTGCTAATAAATTGTGAGGACGCGTCTCGTCCACTCACCCGTGCCCAAATAACATCCTGGTTCTTTGGATTTCTTTTACTGTTTGACTTCAGTCTCAAAACATTCAACTCCAAGTTACAAAGGAAAGGTTTTGCTGTTTATGTTCAATATTTGACTCGCGTAGGAAACATTTTGGGTTAAATTCTCCACTTCTGGTGTCACAAAGCAAAACTGCTTTGTCTTTAAAACTATTTGGCCTTTGAGATCTGTGGCAGCTCAAAGTTTGATTTTGTGTTTTAGCTGGGTTTTGTTAAGTTTACTTATTTGTGTGATTAGAGATGTTAGTAACACCAGGGTGGGAGGTTCTTACCAGATGCTGTTGGTGAGATTTTCTCTCAACAGTTTGTTTTTAAAGAAAATCGGTGGAAACATGGAAGTGACTTACTGAGCTTTGGGATCCAGTGAACAGAAGATGGTTTAATGTTGTGAGTATTAATGATGCACTGTTTGTTTTGGTGGTACTACTAAACAATCTTGTGATTTCTAGGTAAGGTGTGTTTCTTTTGGTTTTTTAAAATCGCCTGTGACTTGAGAGTGGACTATTGTATGTCTGCAACTGATTATTTATTCAGGAGGAATCTGAAAGGAGACGCTTTCCTCGAAATCCTGAAAGGTTTTAAGTGGAAGTTTATGGGATATGCACAGACTAACTGTCAGGATTGTAGAAGTGTACATATTTTACAGTCTCGATCTTTGAGCATGTTTTTGTTTTTTCTTCGGTAACTTAGATTTTTTTTGTCCTGCAAAGATTTTTCTAAGACAAAATCCTCCAGTTGTCGGTTTTACTCTTCTGAAGTTTGTCAGGAATCTAAATGCCTCTGTACTCCGTCATTTCATCTGAACATCTGTACATAAATAAACAGACATGTTCATCTTTTCACTGACTGTGGGAGTATTTCATTTACAGGTTATTTTAGGAACGTGCAGCATGAATTACATGACGTGAGAGGAGGACTGTTTGAAAACAGAGACATCTACTGTTTCAAAAATGAACTAAAATATACAGTTTAACCCAGAGGAGTCAAACTCATTTTAGTTCAGGGGATTCAGCCCAATTTGATCTCAAGTGGGCTGGACCAGTTAAATCACAACATAATAACCTATAAATAACAACAACTCCAAATTTCTTCCTTTGTTTTAGTGCAAAAAAAAACAACATTCCTAAATGTTCACATTTAAGGAATTATTTTTTACAAAACATTATGAACAAACTAAAATTTGTTAAGAAAAATAAATTCAATTTCAACAACATTATGCCTCAGTTTATCATTTACACATCACAACTTCCAGATCACAGAGTGTCTACAAAGGTACAAAGCATTTAGTCACAGCTATCTGGAACTGAACAATACAGTGTTTTACTTTAAAAAAAAACAATAACAACACAAAATATTACAAAAATGAGACACAGTGACAAAAGCGAGAAACAAAATGACAAAAAAGGGGCAAATGACACGAAACAATAAGAGACAAAAAAATCAGACAAAAAAGTTAGAAAACGACAAAAAAAGGACGCAAACGAGACAAAAAATGACAAAAGCGAGAAACAAAATGACAATACCCAAAACAATGAATAAAGGAAAACACAAAATGACCAAAAATGAAACAAAAATACAAGCTAGACAAAAAGGAAACACACAATGAAAAAAACATGAGACAAATGCTAAAAGTCAGACCTAAAAGACAAGAAACAACAAAAACAAGACAAAATATTAGGAAAATGACACACCAAATGACAAAAGAGCAATATAATATTTTACTTTATGGTCAAAACAACTTGTTATGGTCTTGGAATTGTTTTAAATTTATACTTTTACGAATTTACAAACTGCAGTTAATGTCTTCTCTGTGATTTTTACATTTTACATTCAAGTCATCCTAAGGGCCGGATTGGACCCTCTGGAGGGCCGGTTTTGGCCCGCGGGCCACATGTTTGACACCCGTGGTTTAACTCATCCTACAGGGAAATATTGGGAGATGCAACCCAGGTACACACGTGGACAAAATTGTTGGTACCCCTCAGTTAAAGAAGGAAAAACCCACAATTCTCACTGAAATCACTTGAAACTCACAAAAGTAACAATAAATAAAAATTTATTGAAAATTAAATCATCAAAAACAGCCATTACTTTTGAATTGTTGATTAACATAATTATTTAAAAAACAAACTAATGAAACAGGCCTGGACAAAAATGATGGTACCTCTATAAAAGATTGAAAACTATTTGACCAGAGTGACATGATTAACTCAGGTGTGTCATTTAATTGACATCACAGGTGTTTCCAAACTCATAATCAGTCAGTCTGCCTATTTAAAGGGAGACAAGTAGTCACCCTGCTGTTTGGTGAAAAGGTGTGTACCACACTGAACATGGACAACAGAAAGCGAAGGAGAGAACTGTCCCAGGACATCCGAAAAAAAATTATAGACAAACATCTTAAAGGTAAAGGCTATAAGACCATCTCTAAACAGCTTGAAGTTCCTGTGACAACAGTGGCTCATATTATTCAGAAGTTCAAGACCCACGGGACAGTAGCCAACCTCCCTGGACGTGGCCGCAAGAGGAAAATTGATGACAAATTGAAGAGACGGATCGTTGGAATTGTATCCAAAGAGCCCAGAGCAACCTCCAAAGAAATTAAAGGTGAACTCCAAGGCCAAGGTACATCAGTGTCAGATCGCACCATTCGTCGTTGTTTGAGCCAAAGTGGACTTCATGGGAGACGACCAAGGAGGACACCACTGCTGAAAAAAACTCATAAAAAAGCGAGACTGGAATTTGCAAAAATGCATGTTGACAAGCCACAAAGCTTCTGGGAGAATGTCCTTTGGACAGATGAGACCAAACTGGAGCTTTTTGGTAAGGCACATCAACTCTATGTTCATAGACTCAAAAACCAAGCATACGAAGAAAAGAACACTGTCCCTACGGTGAAACATGGAGGAGGCTCAGTAATGTTTTGGGGCTGCTTTGCTGCATCTGGCACAGGGTGTCTTGAAAGTGTGCAAGGTACGATGAAATCTGAAGACTATCAAGGCATTCTGGAGAGAAATGTGCTGCCTCGTGTCAGAAAGCTTGGTCTCAGTCGCAGGTCATGGGTCTTCCAACAGGACAACGATCCAAAACACACAGCCAAAAACACCCAAGAATGGCTGAGAGAAAAGCGTTGGACTATTCTAAAGTGGCCTTCTATGAGCCCAGATCTGAATCCCATTGAACATATGTGGAAGGAGCTGAAACATGCCATTTGGAGAAGACACCCATCAAACCTGAGACAACTGGAGCTGTTTGCTCATGAGGAGTGGGCCAAAATACCTGTTGACAGCTGCAGAACGCTCATTGACAAATACAGAAATCGTTTAATTGCAGTGATTGCCTCAAAAGGTTGTGCAACAAAATATTAAGTTATGGGTACCATCATTTTTGTCCAGCCCTATTTCATTAGTTTGTTTTTTTAAATAATTATGTTAATCAACAATTCAAAAGTGATGGCTGATTTTGATAATTTAATTTTCAATAAATTTTTATTTATTGTTACTTTTGTGAGTTTCAAGTGATTTCAGTGAGAATTGTGGGTTTTTCCTTCTTTAACTGAGGGGTACCAACAATTTTGTCCACGTGTGTATCTTTTTGATTCCAACTGTCTTATTCTGGAAATAATAAAATAAAAACTTAAGACACAAATAAATGACAGTGAGTCTCCAGCCTTTAAAAAAAAAGTTTAATAGATAAATATAAAAGCTGTTTTCAGTGAGGTGATAATTTCTGTTGTTTTAAATATTTAATAATTATCAGCAATATCATTCATATGGCAAAAATTTAGCATTATCTACCGTGACAATGAAAAAATGTGCAAAATATTCTTTTAATTTCCTCAAATCAGTTGTTATGAAACATGAACTTTTTCATCTTATTTGTTTTTGTTTTTATCTTTTATCTGAACCTTACATTTCATTTTTTGTCTGAGAGACTAAATGATGATTGTTTCGGCTTTTTATCTTGTTTATTCAAACAATTTAAAATCTCAGGGAAAGAACAAATTGCCAAAATTCTCCATTTATTTCCCTGCTGATCTGGACCTGAGTTTATAGCTACCTGATTCTGTCTGTAATTAATACAAAAAACAACTCAAGCTGCTTTCCATTTGTTGTTGGATTTATGAGAGACACATTGGGCATTGATTAGAGTAAGGAAAATGCAGATCCAAAATTACAATAAACAAGATCAGAATAAGTAACACAACTGCTCCTCTAAAATCTGTTTGGCCATTTAATATTGATTTTTAGTATGTTTTGTAACTTAAAGGTTAGAAATTGTGAAGTCAGAAATACTTAAACACAATTTCTGCAATTAATTCTCTTGAATTTACACTGGATTTCAAAGGGATTCTGCTGACAGGTGGAATAAAGGTATAGAAATGTACTGTATACATATAAATATTCACTGTATGAGATGTAATGTAACGAGAACACGAGCTAAATTTGCGCTACTTAAGCCCAGAAGTGATGACTAACGATTAAAAATATAAACTATACAGAGTCAATGTCTTCATCGTTTAAACAGAATCGTAAAATATTCTTTTTCTAGCTTCCGTTCTTCCTCTGCTGAAAAACTGATATCGTCGTCTCCTGGCGGACAAAACTGGAAACTACAACAACAGAAATCCATCATGGCGGCGGCCACAAGGCTCATATCAAGGTTGACGCTGGTCACTGGTTAGTTTCTGCTTTACCACGAATCCTTCACTATGTTTACATAGGTAGACAGAAAACCAATCTAGATGTTGTTTATTTTATTCTCGTTATTGTTGTTTTTAACGTGGTTCCTTATTATCGCAGCTAAACGAGCGAACTGCTGCCTCAGTGCTGCAGATGTGAACTCTGAGTGAAAGTTTAGCAAAGGTTCAAAGTTTCTCTTAGTAGGCTACTACTAATTAGATTTGTACCACACAAATACTTGTATCGATCAGTTTGTCCATGCCATTCTCTGAAGTGATTGTTTTGTCTATGAAATAATGAAAATAGTGAAACGTGTCTCTTAGAGTCTAATCTTTCACCAGCAGTCCAAACCAACGATATTCACTTTACAGTCATGTAAGTCACAGTAAATCATCATGTAGTAGAAGCCTCAGGCAGTGAATATTCAGCTTTTTTTTTTGCTTGATGAATCCATACAGTCTATGGATGAATCACATAAATACGTAAATAATTGTCAAAATGCATACCGATCAATCATTATCTTTGACTGTTTATGACAGTTTAATGGTTAATTATTCATTTGCTGGAGTTTCATAATGCAAAATAACAACAGATACAGTACAAATACACAGAATACATCAGTAAAGGTATAAATGTCTTAAACTCAGTGGTAATGCAAGGCTGATACAAAGAGGTGTGTTTGAGGAAATCTTATCTTTTACTTTTAAAGCATTTTAAATGAAAGCCTGAACCAGAGGAGTGATGAAAACATCTCTAGTTGAAGATTGTCTTCTGTCCAGTTTGTCAGTCTGTCCTCATTTAATGATCTTCCTCTTATCAAATGTATCCAAAGCTCCTGGGTCAACTCTGTCTTCACTTTGAGGTCATTAATGCTTCATAAATTCTCATGAAAAGCAGCTGTGGTGGACATGTTGACAAAACAAACAAACAAACAAAGAAAACAACACGAAGAAGCTGCAGGTGTAAAAAAAAACACACTTTGTCAAAATCCACAACATTTTCTGGGAAACAGACAGATTTTATGTTCGAATCTATTTTTTGTTTACCCTCTTTCCTTTCTGTGAACAACCCTCATCTTTACAAAAACCTTATTTAACCTTAAACTCCTGTCCTCAGACTGTGATCTATTTAAATAAACTCTGCAGTGAAAAAGTGAATCAACAAATACTCCAATTCAGTGAATCCTCATTATGTGGAGACCTCAACCAGTGAATACAGTTTTGTTCAGTGAATGATTAAAACAATTAATAGATTATCAAAACACTTGATCATTAATCATCATTTTATTTTTGATGAAACATTTCAGCTGTAATCTAAAAATAAAACGGTGTCATTTTTTGTTTTTTTGGCCTTTCAAGATGCAAACACACTGAGCTGAGTTTCGGTTCAAAGTTAAATTTGGATCTGAGTCACACAAATGAATTAATGCAGTTAAAATGATAAACGCTGTGGTGTTTGAGTGCTGGTTGTGTTTTAAATGTAAATGGATTTTAGCTGCACATGGAGGCCTGAATCAGAATATCTTTAGTTTAAGTTAGTCATCTGAGGATGTTATTTCTCATAAATTCACGTATCAGCCTCTTGTATTTTCTTTGACATCCGACCTCTGTGACTTCTTACTCCTTTCTTCCACCCAGGAGGAGGCAGTGGGATTGGACGGGCGGTCTGCCAGCGTTTTGCCTCTGAGGGCGCCTCTGTGGTGGTCGCTGACATCAGTGAGGAGTCGGCCAATGAGACGATGGGAAGCCTGTCAGGTGACCTGAGAGGTCAGGTTCACATGGCGGCTGTGGTGGACGTGTCGTCAAAGGAGAGCATAAAGAAGCTGGTAACAAGTATACAGGTATGAAACACAGAAGGGAATCCTGCTTTAAGTGCTGCATGTTTTCCTGTTTTCCTTTAACTCTCGTCTCCATCTCCAGACTCATTACTTCCAGCCTCCCTCAGTGTGTGTGAACGCAGCAGGCATCACTCAGGACGAGTTCCTGCTCAGCATGGAGGAGGAACACTTTGACAGAGTCATCCAGGTCAACCTTAAGGTAGGCGGCTGTCAGCTCCGTCACTGTTTCTGAATGATGTTAACAGCAAAATAAAACCGAACTGGAGTCCAATCTTAACCAACTTTCACCTTTAAATCTGCAACAAACTAAAAGTCACATCACTTAGAGGTTAAACATACAGCTGTGAGCAAAAGTTTCTCTACACCTGTATAGAGCATGTTTATCGTGGCAGTTTAGAGTTTAAAATGACTCTTACATCTGTTTATTTTCTATGTAGATCAATTCATTGAAACACATGAAAGTGTGCCACAAAGAAACACTCTTTCATTTTGGTTCTTTCACAGTTTTATTTTAGGTCTTCTGACACTGTTACAAAATTTGTTACAGCAACTTCAATTATTAGTTTTGCTGATGTAGAAAGCTGTTCTACTCATATATTTTTTAGTTTTATTGCCTCCTAACTTGTCAGGAGTGATTTACATTTACAGCTGCTGACTCCTCTGAGCCCGTTTGATCAGCCACAGACACTGCAGTGGTAAACCCTAAGAAGCTCAGCAAAGATCTCAAAATAGAAATCATTGGTTTGAACAAGTCAGAAAGCCACTTGGAGTCTTTTAAAAGCAGCATCTGGGTAAATGTTTGTAAGTGTAATGTTCTTGATACAGTTGTGCCGCTGTAACAATCAGGAAGAAAACACAAACTATCACCTGCTGCTGGGAGACAATTGGTTGGTCAAGAGTCAACCAAAAATCAGCAAAAAGTAGGAGTGAATGAACGATAAGCTGCTGGAACACAGCTGTCAGTGTCCACAATGTTTGACATCATCATGAGCTGAGAGGCTCCATGAAGAAGGAAGTTCTTCTTTAAAGCTGATGTGAGAAACTTCACTTTATGTTTTTACAGGTTTCTGGAACAAACTTAAAGAAATGTTCTAAATGTGTCACTTTACAGTAAAGTAGAAGCTTGTATTTTAAATCCTCCTTTTCTGTCAGCTGAACTGCTTTCTTTAATAATGAAACCAAACTGGAGCTGAATCCTGAATCCAGACAGTTTTACACCTTTAAACCTTCAACAAACTAAAAGTCAACCACTCAGAGATCAAATCTATCTGCTGCATTCTAACACTCACTTCCATTTCTGTTAAATATTTAGTGCTGAATGTTGAGTGACAGAACAGAGTGGAGGGATTTATTTGGTCACCTTCCGTCTTGTGTCTGTCTCAGGGTTCGTTCTTGGTCACTCAGGCTGTTTCTCAGGCTCTGGTGGCCTGTGGAGCCTCCAAAGGATCCATCATCACCGTGGGCAGCATCGTGGGGAAGGTGAGGAGTCAGCAGGACATTCAATAGCACTCTGTCTGAGCCACAGTTTCAACATGAAGCTGGAGATTATGAGGATTTGTGCAGAAATGTTGAAGTTTTCAACCTCAACCTGTTTGGAGTTTCTTTGCATTGGAGTTCAAATGGACCAATTAGAAGGAGGGCAGATAAAAGCAGATAGAAAAACAAGAGAATAGTTTTTAAAATTTAAACTGTGTTTGGACGCATACATTACTGTTCAAAAGTTTGGGGTCACCCAGATAATTTCATGTTTTCCATGAAAACTCACACTTTTATTCATGTGCTAACATAACTGCACAGGGGTTTTCTAATCATCAATGAGCCTTTCAAATAGCCTAGCCGCGCTAGACCCATGCTCTGAAGACATAAGGGTCTAGGCACGCTCGACAGGGAGGGAGGCGGGCTAAAAGGTTGTCTATCAAATCACGCTGCAGCAATTGGGTAGGTATACAACCAATCAGCACAACGAATAGGCTGACGTAGTTCCTAGAGCGCCGGAAATCAGAGGATGCGGTAGTTCGGTGAAGCCTTATTTATACAGTCAATGGGTGAAGCTCAAGTATATTACAGACATGTTAACAGAAAGATTATTCAGAGTCGGTGCTAATGGAGCTCAACGACTGTTGTCGTTTTTGTTGTCGACCCTGGCAGAGAATTAAATTCGTTGCCGTGGGTTGTCTAGCGCGGCTAGGCTAGTTGTTTCCGGTTGTTTCTGTCAGAATCGTCGTGCCTCTGTCGTCACTTAGTTACGCCCGCCTTCTGACTCTACACTTCATGGTGATTGGTCCGGCCAGTTTTAGGAGCATCCAACCTCGAGCCTTATGGAGGGTAACTAGACCGACCCTGGCAGAGAATTAAATTCGTTGCCGTGGGTTGTCTAGTGCAGCTAGGCTACCTTTCAACACCATTAGCTAACACAATGTAGCATTAGAACACAGGAGTGATGATTGGTGGAAATGTTCCTCTGTACCCCTATGGAGATATTCCATTAGAAATCATCTGTTTACAGATACAATAGTTATTTACCACATTAACAACTTCTAGACTGGATTTCTGATTAATTTAATGTTACCTTCATTAAAAAAACTGCCTTTCTTTTGAAAATAAGGACATTTCTAAGAGACCCCACACTTCTGAACGGCAGTACATTTCTTCCAGTTGTCTGTCTCACCTCTACATGCCACATCCCATCAGTAACATGAACACGTGATGATTCTTGAATCAATAAGACATCATGCTTAGAAACATGGCATTTATTTCTCCAATGGGTTGAAATCTTTATTTAACTTGAACAACTCATTTATTTTTCATAACTGGTTCCTCTGTGATATTCAGGAGATGAGCAGTAATATGTTTAGGTTTAGAGAGAAATGGTTTGTTGATATTTGGTATAAACCAAAACTTACCGTCTTATAAAGAATACATAAAGTGTGGAGCCTCGTGTGAAGTAGAATTTCAGCAGAAGACAGAGATCCTTGTGTGCACAGTTACACTCAGGAACGTTCCCATCAGCCTCAGAGGCTGGGAGGTTTGATGCTGCTCCAAAGAAGAACAGACTTAGTTTTCTGTGTGATTTAGGTGAATTTGAGAATGAGGTTCATTTTATGTTTTCCTGTCCTGTAAATGTAGATATAAGGGAGATGCTTTTCAGGACGATATCCTCAGTTTATGCTGATCTCTTTTGGTTGGATGACAATGAAAAGTTTGAGTTATTTTTCAGAAGGGAAACCTTTTTCGTGGCAGGATTTCTTTGCCAGGCCTGAGATAGAAGGAAACATTTAGTTTGGGGACTGAGCAGCAGAATAATGTGTGCTGTGGATGTGATGCTGCAGTGCTAGTTTAGTGATGTCCTGTAAACTCATGAGGATTGGGCATGCTTGTGTGCATGACACCAAATTAGAGAAATCAATCATATGAACATATTTTAATTGTGTGGAAGATAATTTTACCCACAGTAAACCAGGACTGGAAACAGGACTTGTGGTTTTGTTTTAATCTCACTGAGGTGTGGCCAGACTTCTTTTATTAGTTTTTCCTGTGAGCAACTTATTCATGTGTTATCACCTTCAGTTTGTTAGAATAATTCTATTTTATATGACTTTTTAAGACAGTGGAAGCATTTCAGCTTGACTGAGACGTGCCGCAGACAGATGTGTGAAAACATGAGGAAGTCTGACATAAAAATTTATTTTCCTTTCATGTTTTAAATCTCCATCAAGATGCTTCTGGAGTTCTGTCCTCCTTTTATTAGGAATACTCCTCTTTTCTGTCAGTTTCCTCCAAACCACGATGATGCAGTTGTAGCTGATTAACAACAATAAATGATTCACTTTGGAGCAGAGGAAGAAGGTGGTGCATCATCAGCTTCAACCAGTTCAGGGTTTTTGCTGCAGGAAGTCAGTGTTTTACTCATCAAACATCAAGCATCAAAGGTTTAGTCTGAATGGTACACTGGATATTATAAGGAAAATGATTTTACTGATTGAGAATATTGTTTAGTGTGCAGCTTAAGAGTATTTTGGAATATTTTCATTGAATTTTATGCTTTTATTTTGACATTTAAAGACGGCATCAAGCAGTTCTTTTTACTGAAACACTCTTTGTTAAGCTTTAGAGTGTTTCTGTCACTAAAACCAGACACTTCTGGGGCTTTTCTCTCTTGCAGATTTAAATCCACATCGTCAGTGTGGTTCAGTTTGTTTGCATCATTTTTCTACAAAAGAGAGAAGCAGTTGAAGAAGTTACAGATGTCACTAAAGTTTTTTGATCAACTTTAGTGAAAGTATAAGATTCATCAAGGGTGTCTTTTTGTGATTGAACACAAAACTACTTGTTAAAGAAGCTTTTTAGTCCTGTGTGAGGTTAAAACCTGCAGTGATTCAACATCTGATTCCTCCTTGTGTCTGTGTCGGTGATGTTTGCAGGTGGGAAACCTCGGACAGGCAAATTACGCCGCCTCTAAAGCCGGAGTGCAGGGTTTAACCAGGACGGCTGCCAAAGAGCTCAGCAGGTGAGAAGAAGATGATGCATCCTGAAAACACTGAGACACACAGCTGATTGAATCCAAACTATTTATTTAGTATTTATTCGTTTTCTCTCCCTACAGGTTTGGGATTCGCTGTAACTGTGTGCTGCCGGGTTTCATAACGACTCCAATGACGGATAAAGTACCAGAGAAGGTTATTAGCAAGGTACAAAACACACACACACACACACACACACACACACACACACACACACACACACACACACACACACACACACACACACACACACACACACACACACACACATGTTTGTACTTCTATCTTAGTGAGGACATCCATAGGCGTAATGCATTTCCTAGAGCCTTACCCTAACCTTAACCATCACAACTGATCGCCTAACCCTAATCCTTACCCTAACCCTAACCCTAACCAAACCTCAATTCATACCTGTTCTCTAAAAACAAGTCTTCACCCTCAAACATGGTTGTTTCAAAGTGAGGACCGGCCAAAATGTCCTCACTTTGTAAAAATGTCCTCACTTTGATAGTTAAATGCAGAAAATGGTTCTCACAATGTAGCAAGTACAAGAACACACACACACACACACACACACACACACACACACACACACACACACACACACACACACACACACACATAAAAGGATCAGAATGAATGTGCTGGTGATTTAAAAATTAAAGAATTTCAGCCACAAATTACAAAAAAACTATTTAAATAAAATGTAAAATTACATTTCCTTTTTTACAAGCTTCAGTACAGTTACCCAGCTACAATAAAACAGCTACATTTTCTTTTATTTGTCACTTCTTCTTTTTGCCACTGACTTATCAACAGTTCAGAAGATTGTGACACAAAGTCTGAAGATCAGGAACATGCTGCAACTGCCGCATATAGTGGTAGTTTTTGACCAAGCCTTCTACGCAAAAGCCACTGACATTTTGTGGAAACACAAAGAAAGGTTTCCAGATGTCATTCCAAGGATGGGAACCTTTCACAGCATATGTACGCTGTTAGGAGTAATTGGCAAAAGATTCCAAAAAAGATGCAGGTTTTATGGAAGGACAAACTCCAACAGGGCCATCCAACTACACAAACTGCTGTATGAAGCTTTGTTCTGCCTTGTATGGAAAGGCTTTCTTTCTTGGAATCAGGACACTGGAAGCAACAAGAAAGTCCATCTAGACAACATTTCATTTTCTATGGAAGAGCAGTGTGAGAATGTGAGACAACAAACACTCCAAGAAACATTGAACCATCCATCATATCCACATTTAGTTGACCATTTTAGAGAGTATCTTGATCACCTGCAGAACCACAATGGAAAGTTGCCATCTTATTGGCTGTCTTACATGGATTACCCTTATGGTGACCCTTAATATTTCCATGTAAAGGTCAAAGCCCAACCACAGAGGTGGAAAGGATGTTAAAAGTTGTAAGGACACATTTTCCCCTGCTCTGTGTCACACTAAAGATGTATTACATAAAAGATGAATGTGTCACAATCTACTAGAAGGATAATGACAAAAATTAGTGTTAAACATTCTGCTTTAATTTAAATTTCTCAGTTAAAATGTATAGATAAAAACATTCCTTTAAGTTCTTTGTATCACAGCATATAAATAAGAAACTGATTATAGTTTTCAATGATTTTGAATGTCTATTATGAGTGTAGTCAGTATTTAAATCAATGTACACTCAACAAAAACATAAACGCAACACTTTTGTTTTTGCTCCCATTTTTTATGAGATGAACTCAAAGATCTAAAACCTGAAGAGAACACCTCTCCAACGTGCCAGACGCCATCGAATGTGAGCATTTGCCCACTCAAGTCGGTTATGACAATGAACTGGAGTCAGGTCGAGACCCTGATGAGGACGATGAGCATGGAGATGAGCTTCCCTGAGACGGTTTCTGACAGTTTGTGCAGAAATTCTTTGGTTATGCAAACCGATTGTTTCAGCAGCTGTTCGAGTGGCTGTTAGTGAACATGCTGGATGTGGAGGTCCTGGGCTGGTGTGGTTACACGTGGTCTGTGGTTGTGAGGCTGGTTGGATGTACTGCCAAATTCTCTGAAACGCCTTTGGAGACGGCTTATGGTAGAGAAATGAACATTCAATACACGAGCAACAGCTCTGGTTGACATTCCTGCTGTCAGCATGCCAATTGCACGCTCCCTTAAATCTTGCCACATCTGTGGCATTGTGCTGTGTGATGAAACTGCACCTTTCAAAGTGTCCTTTTATTGTGGGCAGTCTAAGGCACACCTGTGCACTAATCATGGTGTCTAATCAGCATCTTGATATGGCACACCTGTGAGGTGGGATGAATTATCTCAGCAAAGGAGAAGTTCTCACTGTCACAGATTTAGACAGATTTGTGAACAATATTTGAGAGAAATGGTGATATTGTGTATGTGGAAAAAGTTTTACATCTTTGAGTTCATCTCATAAAAAATGGGAGCAAAAACAAAAGTGTTGCGTTTAGATTTTTGTTGAGTGTATATGCTTGCATTTACCATATCAGAGGCTAGAAACTTGTATTGACGTACCTATTAAAAACCCATGGATATCTCACATAAAGCTGCCACTTGTGCATGTCTATCATACAGGAATAGTTACTAGGTATATTGTACTTAGCAAAAATGCATCTGAGAATTTGCCCCCCAAAGTGGTACCGATGACCCCAATTTTACCCACTTGGCTCATGGACTATTTGTAGCAGCCGTCATTAAAGGGTAGTTTTACCTAAACTATCAAAAAACAAGACATTTTGGCAGCAGACGTGTTGGAGTTCTTTAACATCACAGTAACAAATAAAACCAGAACTGTCTGCAGGGCTCAGTACCTGAAGGCTGATGACTAGAAAACTGTTTTAAGGTTCGGCTGCTTGGATTTGGTTAAACTGATCCTTTAATAAAATCTCCAGAAAACTGAAGACAGTCTTTCTCCTGCAGAACTTTTATTTTTTTTAATGACAGAATAATAAAACTGCAGACTGAACACTGACGGTACAGAACTCAGCTGCTGAATCTTAACCAGTAAAAACGTTTGAACTCTTCACTCTGGTTTCAGCCTTTTTTGCACCTGCTTCCACTACGTTTTACAATCATCTTTAAGATCCTTTTAATTACTCATGGACGCTCCAGGGGCTGACTGCTCACAGTCTCGCAGATCTTTAACCCTGTAACAGTGTCTTCCTTTAAATCTAAGCTTACATTTACCTTTTCCGCACTGCTTTTCCTGGTTTTACCTGATTCTGTTCAAGGATTTTGATTCCATTTAGCACTTTTCTTTAACCATGGTCTGTTTATGTGATGATCTGTGCTTGCTACGTTTAGCATTTTGTTTTAATACGTGTATTATTGTCTTTATTACAGTTATGTCCTCTTAAAATCTATTTCTTGCTGTGTTTTGTGTCTTTCAGTTGCAGTCCTTGGTGCCTCTGGGAAGATTGGGTGAGCCTGCAGGTCAGTTAATATGAATATTAATGAAACTAAACTGCTTGTTTTCACTGCATGTCTGTTATTCAGAATATAAACGCTCCAAGTATCAGATTTCTTTCTGCACCTGATACACCAACCACACTTGAAAACATTTCGTCAGTTTGTGTCATCTGCAGTGAATTGATCTTTCTCTTTCTGTCCTCCAGAGGTCGCTGATGTTTGTGCCTTTCTAGCTTCAGATGATTCTCGATACGTCACAGGAGCCAGCATCGAGGTGACAGGTACGATAAGATCCAGCTCTCTGCCAGCTCCTCTACAAACACTTCATAACACATATTTTTTCCCACTCAGCTAAACTTTTATCAGGTTAAAACTTGTGTGTCTTTCTTTGACAGGTGGACTTTTCATTGGCTAACCCAGCCGTCATCAGGAGGCTAATTTCTTTGTAATTAATTCTGAAATGACTGTATCTTGTAGCAGCTCTTTAATCAGGATAGCTGTGTGTGCTGTGTGTTTTGTCAATCTGGCTGTGAACATGTACTGTACAGTGTAAAGCCACATTTTGTACAAAATAAACAGCTAAATATAGTGTTTGTGTCCCAGATATTGAATCTAAATCTCTAAAATTCAAAATTCAAAATGTTATTTACCCCTCAAGTGTCCACCAAGCCTTAACAGACTTTTAGGATTTGAACCAACCACTCCAGATAATTTCAGAGGGTGACCACCAGAGCCTCTTCACTTGTTCTCTAAGAGCTGTTATGCAGTTTATTTGGATGTTTGCTCCATAACAGTGATTAATTAAACAACTAAATGGAATTTGAACCAATGATCTGCATATTCAGGTGTTACAGGCAGGTGCTCACCTCACTGAGCCACAGAGTCGACTCCTCTCAGTTTATTTTATCTGCTGCCCATGTTTTTAAAAAGGAAAAAAAAAAAGTAAGTTGTCAGAGTCAGAAGCCACAGAAATGTTTCACAGTGAGTTAACGGTTAGCAGACGCTGGTTCTCACAGTGCTGAACATGCAAGTCAGGGTTTGGAAATCAGACCCATAATTTCAGAGATTATGCAGCAGAACTTTATGCTCCTCCTGAGCTAGTAACTCTCTACAAATTACAACAGCAGTGAGAGAAAGATTCAATCATTCTGCAGCGAAGGATGATGAATTGGTGTCTTCTTTACTGACTGCAGTTGAAATTTAGAGCCTGAGAAAACCAAAGGCCAGGACTCATTATCATCTGAGAAAACACCACTTTTTGCACCATCTTTGATCAAAGGCCTGAGGAGATTAAGATGAACTGAAGGTGACAACAGCCTTCACTTCAGTTCTTAGTCCAACAACAACAACAGCACGAGGACTAACTGCTAAACAATCCACAGAAATGATCAAAACATCTACCAGAAATACATGATAAGATCTAAACTTACCGTCAAGCTTAGTATAAGCTGCATTATTTGTCCCAATAAGTCTGCAGCGGTGAATTTGTAGTAGGATCACAATCATGTAATCCAGCAGGCAGCTGATGTAGTGTTTACTTGTTGTTATAGTTACAGTGATACTGTGCTGCTATCTTGCAATGATACAGAAATCTTTAACAAATCTGTGGATCCAGATTATAAGCCACATCACTGCTAAAATCTAATCACTTGGTCCTTGTGTTGTTTCTGACCTTCCCTGAAAATTTCGTCCAAATCTGTTTTTCTGTTTTGGAGTAATGTTGCTGACAGTCTAACAGACCGACAAACGATCATCACATAAGTCCGCCACGTTCCTTTTCACAGTAATAAAAATTAAACTTGCAGATTCACAAAGCAAACCATGTGTTCTACATTTACATGGATAATTAAATGATTAAACACAAACAACATATACCACAAAAACTAAAGATGTGTGTATTGTCTGTCTATTCTTAACATAAAGCACAAAAACCGAAGCATAAACCAACAAAACTGACTACAGAACTTATCTGTGCGTTTAAATCCCCTGATCAAATGGGAAACACTGACACCTTGTGGCCACACTGATGAGCACGGTTTGGAAGAAAAACAAAAGTCAAGCAGCTCTTTTTAAAAAGATTATATATTACAGAAACAAAACTTTTAAAAAATTACTTACAGACATTATAAAATCATACTTTTTTCTCTTTTCAGCACCATATTTTTTTATGTTGAAATGCCTTCAACACAATCAAAACAAACAAATAGTTGAGGTCATTCTCTCTGGAGAAAGACAGATGTTTTTGGTTTTAGGTTTTGGCCATCCCTCCCCAGCTTCCTGCTATATATATATATATATATATATAAAAAGACAATCACATAAGAAACAAACAAATAAAACCCTAGAATGAAATCACCCCATCATCTTGTTTTCTTTCCGTCTCCTCCCTCTCATAGCCTTTCTCTCCCCCGCTGTGAGCTCAGGTGGAGATTTAAAAGATCCTTGAATTCAGTATTTTAGCACCTCAGATAAATGCAGGAGCCGATAATAAACTGTATCTCTGTGATGCGTTTCAAACCGAGCCTGAAAACCAAGACAGCAGCAACGACAAGGAGGTGTGACAGAACTGGAGAGTCACCATTTAATCATTACAGTGGAAGCAAAATTTAACAGCACAGTACAGGCGATGAAAACACTAAAAAGGGATGTTACAATAAAATGTGGCCACAGATTCTTTGGTTGTACAAAAGGAGCTTGGACAGGGCGTAAACAGAAGCACCATGAGTCAGACTGACAGTGAGCTGAACATGAGTCACTCGCTTTACTTCAAGTGTCAGCTGCAGGTAATAAATACAAATGAAATACACCACATTTGGCTGAAATATTTGTTGGTTCTTGCTTTTTTTCTTTTTAAAATCTCAAAGCACCCTGTTTGTTTTAAATAAATACAATAGAATATCACTATTTCTGTACAAATGGAATGTAATGCACATCTTCCCCAGTAAAACGCTTCAGGAAACTGTAAAAACAGGCTAAAGAGAGTGGAAGACTCAGAGTGGATGCTGAAACTTTTTGACGCTTTCGTGTAATTAGCACCTTGCCACACAGTTTCTTTCAGTAAAGCAGGCGTTTTTATTCACTGCTGCAGAAAACAGGAGGGAACTTTGAGTCTCGTATACATATTTAAACCCTGACGATGTCCTGTGCTCGGATGCTAAATCAGAAAAAATGTGTTCTGGATGGAAAACAATAATCAAAGCACCCAGAAAGTGACTCAGCAAATACTGAAGTGGAGTGTGGTAGCGACCCTGGTAGTCTGATCCGTGATTTAAAGGAGAATCAGCTCTTTTCAAAGGTAATATGCAAATAAAGAGCATCACATTTAGCACAGTTTACAAAAATAATGGCTTTAATTTCACTGACCTAGATATGAACACACCTCCTCTCCTGCCTCACTGCATGCACAAACAGACCGTCTAATGTTAAATTAAGAATTCAAAGAGTTTTTGCTGCTCGTCCAGCTCGAACACGAACAAATCCCGCGTCACACCGGACTCAATCAACCTCGCTGAATAACACGAGAACTCATTTTTAATCAACGGTTTAAGCTGTGAATCACATTTTTAGACAGTTTGAATAAAAACTAGAAGGTGGCAGTGAAGAGAACGTTACAAAGAGTAAAAAATTCACTTGGTTGTAGCTTAAACAAGAAAAAACAGATAAATCAAATAAGCAGGAACGTGCCGGTAACATGTGGTCAGTTCCCTGTTTGTATTCTGGTGGAAACTGGTGGCATCAATTCTTTGGTTCTTTTTGATGTAATCAGATAAGAGCTACTCTGTAAGCAACATGATCGACAAGACACTTTATGTTCACATCCTACACAACAAGACGACTGCCTCAGTTAGTCCTTCTAAAGATGCCCAAAAGGTTTGCATCAGTAACAGCTGAACATTTGTGAGGACTCGCTGTCATTTACTGGAGTTTGCCATCTGCTGTTTTGATCTGACTGGTTCATGAGTAGAAGCTCTGCCTGGCAAGTGCAAAACATCTAAAAAAGTAGATTCAGAACTTTTTATGGCTGAAGGAATACACACCCAACAAAAGCCAAAGCTGTGAACCAAAAACACGATTTAACTGTTCAGATGAAGACAGCTACTCAGGAGCCTCCTGCAGCTCTGATGAATCATAAAACAGCGACTCAGTCATGTTACTTGCAGCGTGAACGTGGGATTAAAGAGCGCTGTCTGAGTGTGACCCTTTTTTTCTTTGGGAAGAGGAAGGGGGAGGTAGAGCAGGTGATATGAGTGGAAAAGAAGAGAGACAGCGGGGAGGAGAGAGGAGTGAGAGGGGGATCAGAGACGGGGGCTTCAGGCGTCAGGCTGTCGGCTCGTTCTCTCTCAGGCCGACCGCTGACGCTGCTGGTACAGAAAACACTGTTTTATTCCGTAGAACATCTCTCCTGGTTTCGCCTTCCTTCCTCGCGGTCGTGCACCCAGTCGATGGTCTCCTCTCCGCGAGTTTGTTTTTGCACTTCTCTCCTCTTTGCTTTTATGTCGTCCTTTAATTGTTGGGAGGATGTCGCCTTCCCTCTTGAGTGTGAGAGCGTGTTCGTCTCACAACAGCATTTGTAAAGTGTGTGTGTGTGTTTGTGGGTTTTGTGTGTGTTGTGTGTATTTTTTTTATATCATTTACAAGTTAATTTACAAATTAATGGGCATGTATGTTTATCATATATAAGTGTGTCTCTAAGTGCATGTGTGTGAGTATTTGCATGTGTTGTTCTCTGCATGGTGTGTGTGTGTGTGTGTGTTTTTAGCCTTGGAAACAGACAGGTCCCACTTCAAAGCCAAACTGCTGGTTGCTCTCCCCAAAGTCTGACACCTTGATATCCAACAGAGGAAGATGCTCCACCTGAGGCGTGTTGATCTCCAGGACTGTCCTGTCAAAGCCCTTACGATACTGCAGAGAGACAGAGACACGTGTCAGTTATTATCATGGATCTAGACCAAGGTGTAACATAAGATCAGCCTTTATTAACACCACAGTGCAGTGTTACAGCAGCAAAAGAGATAGGGCAAAAATGTAGGAACATCAGTAGAAAAATAAACAGGAAATACAGATAAATACTGTTAGTAGTGTACTGATTCTTCCATATGTAGAAATTCAAACACTGCACAATGTCTCTGAATGTAGAAAATAAGGGTTGTTCCATCTGTAGAAAAACTTTGATAATGCACAGATTCTTCCATGCAAAGGAAATATTAATATAAAATGACTGATATTACAGAGATTCTGTTGATATTACACAGATTCTTCCATTAATAGAAAATACAGTTATTAAAAAATACTGATATTGCACAGATTGTTGTACAAGTAGAAAAAAAACCTTGATAAAGGTACAAAATATTCATATTTGCATGATTGTGGAAAAAATGTGAGTGGTTGTAAATTTCCATTTATGACTGGAAAGAAGGTTGAAATTCAGCTTCACATCAGGTTATCTTGTGCTCCCTGATGCAGATTTTCATTCACTGTTCCCACTCAAAAAAAAAACGTCTTTCTGTGTGGCAGCTTTTCAAAACAATATTTAACCAAACCACCGTGAGTCAAAACAGCAAAGTTAAATGTTTCCTTACATTCTATACATGTTAACGGACAATTTTTCCTGTGATCCGCAGAGGTGATGTATCAGCATTTATCAATTTTTTTCAAATGTGAAAAAAACGAAGCATCAGTAGCACAGAGAGTATAGAGGAAAGTGGACAGCCCTTTGAATTTTATAATGTTAAAGGTCCCATGAAATGAATTGCTCGTCTTTATGTTTATAATGTGACTGAAACTAGATGTTAAAGTGGGATGTACAGTGCAGTCTGATGGGATATCACTTAAACTGAGAGAGGCAGTTTAATTTGATCGTTCAGGAAAAGGGGTACACACTCTTCAAAACATGTAGAAGTTTTTCAGAATGACTCAGTAACATGGAGCCTTCAAAAAGGAGTGTGTAAACTCACAGAGCAGCCATCGACCAAAGCTTTGATGTAAGGGTTGGTCTCGTAGCTCAGCTCTTCGTCGTTGGCACCCTGGAGGTGCAGCGCTCTGTTGTAGTTGTTCTTGGCACTTCGGTCAGCCCAGGCCACTGAGCGGTGGCAGTGGTAGGTGAGGTTCTGGCGGGCCTGGATGCTCAGGAGACGCAGGAAGCCCAGCTGGACCACACCCACGGGCTCACCGTTAGAGTCGACGTAGGAGAACTGGGAGGAGCAGGTAAGAGGAAGGAATTTAGAGGAGGGACGAGAGGATGAGGAGGAAAAGGTGGAAGAGCAAAAGAAATGAATGCACATCGAGAGGGGAAGATGAGCAGAGTTGGGAAGAGAAAAGGGATGGTAAGAACTAAATAAAGAGTTCAAGCAAAGTTAAGAACTAAATTATTGGTCTAATAGGTTCCACAGCCAGTCTTCATGTCCCAGACGGTTACTAACCTTACTACCAGTGGCAAACTGACTGTACCACGATCCTGGAGTCTCTTTGTCCCAGGAGTTCATCTTCACCTGTGACCACAAACGTCCACATCATATATAATAATCAGACAAGTTCAGCTTGATAATTCTGTTTGTGCAAGAATAAATTAAAAAAAATGTGTGAGACAAGTTTTACAGCAACTTGATTCACGTCGTTCTGAGGCAATACTTCACTGGCATCTTCTGAGTGTTATTACAAATGTTCGACTAAAATTGTACAGATTCAGCTGTTTCTAGATAATAAAAAACACTGAAACACTAATTTGCAGTATCATTCTTATCCCTAACATGTTTACTTAAATGAGTTTCACTGGGGAAACCAACAGAGCCACTTCTCTGTTTAATAAACTTTCAGTGTTTGTGGATTTAATCTGCAGAGGATTTTCGAGCGCTGCAGATTTGGTGGACTGACCGTGTTGATGCTCTTGCTGGGGTACAGGCACGTCTCTCCATTTGTGAAATTACAGAAGACCTTGAAGGAGTCTCTGGAGCAGCCCTGGTTGGGGTCGATCCAGTATTCTCCTGCAGAGGGCGACACAGAGTAAATGAGAGGTGGAACAATTCAAAAACATGACAGTGAAATGTGATTTTTCTGTTTAAAAATCGTTATTCTGAATGTAGCGCTCATTCATTCTTACTGGCTGTATGGGGAAACAGTATGTCTTAAGATTTCATAGGTTAATTATTTAACGAGCATTTGACGGCAGGTAAATTTTAATGTGTCTTCCCGTACCGTCTGTGAGTCCTGGCTGGCTGAGGTGCAGGTCCTGGCAGGTGCGGGCGGGGCTGTCCTGGGTGCCCAGAGGGAAACGCATGGTCTCGATCTCCTGTCGAAGTGAGTTGAGAGAGCCAAAGATCTCCTCCATGCCTTCACTGCCCGTCAGGAGCTTAGTGCCAGTGGCGTCGGAAGCAGGCATGTCAGAGTCAAACTCTGGGAGAAGCTGGCTGGCATCGATGGAGCGTTTGGACTTGGGACTCCTCTGGATGGGCAGAGGCTGAATGACCTCGCCTGGTGGGCCCTGAGAAACAAGTTTACGTTTATGGAAATTAACTGCAGTCTGTGAGCAGAATTTATTTAAATAAGTCCTTCTCCTTGTGAACTTTATACACAGAGGGGTGAGGTACTTACAGGAGGTCCAGGAGGTCCTTGTACACCCTTTTCTCCTTTGGGACCAGCTCCTCCCTACATCCAGCAGGAAGAGGAAAGATTTAAGAGGTTTTAGATCTCAGTTTATAATTTCACACATATTTTGTGAACAATCGCACTCTGTTTAGTTGTACAATCATTTTAAAAGCACCATTACTCACACTAGCACCCTTAGCTCCTTTGATACCTTGAGGACCCTGGAAAAGACAAAAGATTTACTATTATAATAGTGATTGTGATGACAGTCAAAACATTTTTTAGAAATTCAACCAAAGAGGGGAAGAAAACAGGCTGGTTTATTTGTTGGAGAAGAGAGTAGAGGCCCTCACAGGCAGACCAGGAGGACCAGCAGGGCCGAGAGGTCCGGTGCCTCCAGGCATTCCCTGTAACAAAACACAGGACGAGTCTAAATGGAAGAATAGTTTGCATACGTTATTGTCAAAATGAGTGAGAATAACTGTGTTTGAGCTGCCCCAATCTAACACATCTGATAAAGGTCACACTTACGTTCTCTCCTTTGGGTCCAGTGGATCCCTGAGGCCCAGGCAGACCTCGGTCTCCCTTCTCTCCCTGCTCTCCTGGGGGTCCGATGAGTCCGATAAGACCCGGGTGTCCCTTCTCTCCCTTGGCTCCGGAGTCTCCACGCAGACCAAGCAAACCAGGAGGTCCCTGCAGGATTAGAAGAAGAGAGGTGAGAAGAAGAGAAGTAAGATCGTTTTAATCCAAACTAAGAGTAAGTGTATAAATGAAGCTGGTAGGGTTTTTGGTCTTACAATAGGTCCAGGTGGTCCTTTCTGTCCAGCAGGTCCTGGAGATCCTTGTTCACCCTGAAACACAGTTATAAACTCATTTAGCAGGAGGCCTTCAACACACTAAACAACACATGCTGTATCCACATACTGAACAAGTCAGGTAGATCTAGAAGGAAAAAATGCAATTTTTCTGAAAAATACTGTGATTTGGTTTGTATTTTAGATTTTTAATATCAATCTTCACATCAGTATTCACTGTGTAGATTTAAAACGTGTGTTGGGACATCACCATGAGATACCATTAGCACTGTGACATGTTATTTTAACCCTTGGGTCACAGCCTGTATTCACATTACAGTCTTTTTGGTTTGATAATTTCATTTTTCCAAATTGTGATTTGGATTTGAAATAGATTATTTAGTTCACCAGTGAAGCTGAATATTGTATTATTTAGCTGCTGTTTTATCAAACACGGGAATAGCTAATAAAACTTCACTGACCACTGATCCTGGGAGTCCTCTAAGACCTTCTGTTCCTGGTTTTCCTGGTGGACCCTGGGGGCCAACAGGGCCGGTCTTTCCTGGGGGGCCAACTGCACCTGAATCTCCCTGTAAATAATGGTACGAAACATGAGTAAATATTATGCAAAGTCAGTCTGTACATGACCTAACAGGGCAATAATTAGATTTCATATTTGCCCAATAAAGAAAAACCTGAAAGACAGAGAAACACATTCTGAGATTTCAAATGTTCTGCAGAATAAAAGCAGAGTTAGACGTTTATACAGGGACCTCCACTGTGGACATGATTATCTTTATAAAGTGAGTGATCAGAGGTCTATCTGGTATCTTTGTGACATTTTTTGTACTGTTTGCCATGTGTATTGGCTATAATAATCTATGCAGAGCATCATGGAGCTAAAAAAAATCGTTCTTAAAGGTTCTGGACTGACCTTGGTTCCCTTCTCTCCCTGACGTCCCTCTGGTCCTCTTGTTCCAGCAGGACCCTGTCAAAGAAAACATGTAATGAACTCACAAACACAAATTTTATCTCTAAATTATATCTTTGAACTACACATGAAATACAGTCCATTTTTCTAACAAGTAAGCAAGCACCATTACAGGAAAGTGGCAGAATAAATGCATGATGGAGAAACGTATTAATGACGACACTAAGTCCTTGCAGTTGGCCGCTAAATAATGGGGGTAGCTTACTCTCTTTCCTGGGGGGCCGGGAGGTCCGTTCTCACCAGGAGGTCCTGGAGAACCCTGCAATGAGAAGCAGAAGATTGAAGAGACAAAAGACATTTTTATAATGCATGATTCCCAAATCTGCACTGATGCATCTTCTGACTTACAGACTCTCCTTGTTCCCCGTCCTCTCCTCTCTCTCCCTTGGCGCCATCTTGACCCTGCAGGTAAAACCGAGCTGTTAAGTTTAGCTAAAGCTCAAGACAAAATGTATTCCGAAGAAGCTGAACTGAACTCTTTACAGCTGTAGAAACAATCAAACTTTGAAATCTGACAAATAACTAGGGTGCAGTTATGTAATCTTAAAAACAGTACTTACTCTGGGTCCAACCTCACCAGGGGGACCAGGATCACCAGGGAAACCAACAGGGCCCTGATGGTAGAGACAAAAACAAAACTCTGAGATTAAATGGCAGAGATTAAGATGCCTAAAGTCAATGATCTATGTAGCAATGTAATTATGCACGTGTTAGTTTGAGTGTGTTTCACTGTGGGCGTCTTACAGGGTTTCCTTTGGGTCCATCGTCTCCAGGTCGTCCTCGTCCTCCAGCAGGTCCAGCAGTTCCAGGTTGTCCAGCCTCTCCCTTCTCTCCACGCTCTCCACGAGGACCCTGCCAACAGAAGCACAAAACTCTGTTAACTCTGAGATACTGTTAACCGATCAGTGAATGCACAGCCTCTTGATATTTCAACTCACAGAGTGTTGGTTCAGACACTCAGATACTCACCTTCTTTCCAGGCTCTCCTACAATTCCAGGTGGTCCGGCCTCACCAGGCTCTCCCTGTACAGCAAACAGTATACATGTTAGTTCTTTGGACAAATAGAATATTTTTTTCCTTAGTAGAGCATCAAACTCATGCAGAAATATTCCTTTAAAGCTGCACCTTCTCTCCAAGAGGTCCAGGATTACCTATACCACCAGGACCACCTTGAGGACCCTAAAAAACACACAAACATGTCAGACAAAAAAAATAAACATATAGAATAATTTACATCAAAAGTTTACGAGCAAAAAATGACAGCTAATTTTCTTTTTATTTACCTACCTGACAATAACTTATTACATCACAAATTACACTAATAAAAGTAGTACTATGAAAAAGTTTGTTTCATCATAAACACTCTATGACAGTTCGATCATTTTAAAAACAAAACTGAACACTACTTCTGTTTTTGGAACAGTTTCATTTATTCAGCATGCTGCCAATTTTGCAAAAGTACACTAAAAGCTATTTAATGGCTCTCCATACAGTAGCCCATAGAAGAGCTCTAACGACTTGGAACAATCTTCCCCTTTCTATTAATTGTTCCTCCACCACTGACATTTAAAAAAAACGATCAATATATGCATGTTTTCAATAGCTTTTGGCTGCTTCTAATGCTCTTAATACTTGACGTTTATTTTTTCGAAATTTATTTTACAAGTTGCTATCCTGTTTTAGTATTTTATTTTGTTTTAAGGTTTAATTTTACTAGTTTTATCCTGTCTTGATGTTTGCACATAAATTAGATTTTGTAAACACTCACGTCAGCTCCGTTGGGTCCAGCAGGGCCGCGGGGTCCTGGAGGGCCTGGAGGACCCTGGAAACATAAAGAGGCTTGTGCTTTTATCGGAATTTATTATTTTATTGTGATAAAAGAAGTAACGAAAGCAGTCATTACAGTCATCATGTATTTCTGAAACTCACCAGAGGCCCAACATCTCCCGTCTCTCCCTTCTCACCAGACGGTCCTGGCAATCCCTGCAGGACGAAGGTGAAAGCTAGCTTAGCATCTTAGCTTAGCATCTTAGCTTAGCAACTTAGCTTAAAACTAAATATTTACATCAAAGTGTAAAATAAAGATTTAGCAAAGATTTTCCTGCCTCTGAATTACATATTGTGACTTTTTGTTTTTACCTGTAGGCCGATTGGTCCTGGGGCTCCTGGGAATCCTCGAGTTCCTTCATCACCTTTAGCTCCAAAAGGCCCCTGCTGGCCCCTCGGTCCAAGCTCTCCATCTGCACCCTGCACCACAGAGGAAGAAAACCACAGATAAGAACCTGGAGATAAGCAAATGTTAGCTGAAAATATAAATATCTTCTACTCCTGATAGTTCAGTAATGATCAGGAAATGTATCATATTGGTAGCTTTGGTAATAATGTGAATAATAGCATCATATAGCAAACTTCCCATTGCAGACTGATTTTTCATTTTTTATGAGTTTCTACTTACAGCAGGACCAGGCTGACCGACGGGACCCATTGGCCCGGGTGGACCAGGAGGACCCTACCGACAAACAACAAACAAGCATGAACCAAACAGCAAAACAACCATGATGTGATAAACAAAGAAAGAGCAGCATTATACTGTTTTCTTTGAACATTACACTGGGATCATTACCATCAGAAATAAATAATAGAGCATAATTGAAGTCACTCACATGCTCTCCTTTGGCTCCCTTGGCACCCTTCTGACCATGTTCTCCAACTTCACCCTGAAACAACATTCATATCGTGAATGGACAAATATTAATGGCAACAGTCTTATCAGGCCTGTGTCTGATGATTCTGTGTCAAGTTATTTCTTTGTTTTCATTTCTCAAACATGAGGATAACAGAGAAGGATATTCTAACATGACATGTGGGATTTATGCATTACCTTATGAAACTAAATATTCTGCCCATAACTTACTAAGCATCAGAACAGATTAAAAAGGTCACTTTGAGATACTGACCTTGTCTCCATCCTCTCCAGGGACTCCAGGTGGTCCGGCTGGGCCAGGCAGACCCACTGGACCCTGCACTCCATCCCGACCTGCTGGGCCAATGGGGCCTTTCTCACCCTTAAGAGATAAAGAAAAAAGGAGGAATCAATGGTTAATATTTTCTCTTTAGCTGGCCAGACAGTGTCTTTGGAATTTTGTTCTTGATATCAAGTCAAATTCGAGCTGCTGCACATTGTTAGAAAAGCTCCTGAACACTCACACCAACTCCCTTCTCTCCAGCAGGTCCAGGTGGCCCCTGAGGTCCTGGTCTGCCAGGAGGTCCAACAGGCCCAGCAGTACCAGCGGCCCCCCTTTCACCAGGAGACCCCTAGAAAAGTACATGAAGATAGTACCAATTACAGTAGGTTTTTATTAGGTAAATACTCCATTCTTAAGTTGGATAAGGTACAGTGTGCATATCCCTAAATTGCGCATTTAAATATTTAAAAAATTAAGACAAAATGATTTATAGTGACAAACAAATAGTAATGATGGCACTAACCAAACACAAAGCAGGCTGAACCATTTGCTACTATAACTGTATAATATATTGCATAATATTCTGTACATTATGGTATATTTTTGCAAGCTGGAAATTGAATGAAAAAGAACAGAATTATAGGGCTTAGAACATACAGCAGGTCCAGGAGGTCCAGCAGGTCCTTCACTTCCTTTCAGTCCACCACCGCCCTGAAGAAAAGACCAGAATAATCAACAATTTCTCATCTGACTTCAGCTGAAAATTTTATCCACAGGAATTTTATAAATTTTTTATTTTAAGGTTTAAAAAATGTTCCTTAAAGTAACTGGATGCTAATTGTTTGATTAAAGTACCTGGTGATCAATGTAATATTCTCTTAGTATATTGAAATTTTATGTATAATATCTCAATTTAATGTGCAATATTTCTTATCATGTGTGATGTAACTCTGATCTTGGTGATACTCACAGGGGTTCCAGGCAGTCCTCTCTCTCCAGGGAAACCTCTCAGTCCTGGAGGTCCGTCTTTACCGGGGCCTCCTGGGGGTCCAGGGTCTCCCTTGGTGCCCTCCTTTCCTGAGGGACCAGAAAGTCCCTGCTCTCCAGGTGGACCTGGGGGTCCGGGATGGCCACGCTCACCCATTGGACCGGTCTCTCCTGATGGACCCTGGGAGGATGGAGACGGAGAGAACATGTCATGAGAACATGAGAGAAGATGTCGGAAGAAATGAAGTGGATGGGCAAAGAAGTGAGAGATGAAGATGGACAAAAAGTGACAGAAGGAGAAAAAGAAAAGTTGTGTTGTTATGAAAGATGATGGAACTTACTGTATCAGAGGTGGGAAAATTCTGCATCATGGCAACTTACCTGAGGTCCAACAACTCCAGGAGGCCCAGGTGGACCCATTTTACCTTGGAAACCCTGAAGGAGAAACACTCAGTTAACAGAAAATCTAATTAATACAGACCCTCCTCCTTACTGTTAATATACAACATAATGCATATGATCCATATCTTCAATTAAAAAATATCTAAACCAACTCTTCTCCTAACCTTAATCACAGTCTCACTAACTGAACGGAGGAAGTGGAAGTGCAGCAGGAATCTAGTAACGGTTGTAAAGGAAAGAATGTTTTTCCCCACCAGTGATTTGTCCTCTCAAAACATAGCAGAACACAAAAATATGCTGCAAAATTTGAACAGGTATTTTATTATTATAGCTCTTCTCCAGGAAGCCAACTATTCCAAAAACAGTATAAATGAAGAGTTCATTTGCAAAAACAGATAACTCCGTTTTGATACATTTTCAGAAAACTTTTTTTTAATTGTTGACTTGAGATAATATCAGTTAAACTGAAGTTGAGTAGATTTGACTCGGTAGAAAAATACATGAAAAGTAGAGAAAAAATAAATTATTAGTGTTATAATTATTATTATCTCAATTAAACAATAAAAAATGAGTTTTCTGAAAACAGAGTTACCTGTTTTTGCAAATGAACTCTTCAAATACAGATTCAAACATGCTGACACACACTGGGAGAATGTGCATAGCCTTAATCAATGATTTTATAAATGACTTCACTGCTACTGGATTTACTTGGTCATAAAAATGACAAATCTTTGAAGTAGAAGTGACTGCTGTGGCTCCTTTATGTTGACATATCCCATTTTCAGCAACTGGTCAGTATTTCTTTGGCTCATTGTAACTGTGTAGCTATGCAGGTGGCTGATTTGATCTTGAAACACAGCTTGTACAGATATATAATTGAGTTTAATTGAGAATAACCAACTAAGACTGATATCTTGGAGAATCTAACCCACCACCAAAGGGTGTAACCATGATGTCTCTACATGAACAGTATGTTTTCCACAGTATAAAATTACTGCTATAAGTCTTGAAGGAAATTTATGAATAGAAATGATAAAAATAACCTGAACTTTCTCACTTGCTGCTGCTATATCGATTTACAGTGTTTTGGTTTGTTCAACTTTTATCAACTGTCACTTAAACAAGTGGAACCATTTTTAAGAGTAGTAAAAAAACAATCAAACGTACAACTTCTCCTCTCTGACCAGGATGTCCAGGCAGTCCATCCTTTCCTGGTGGTCCCTGTGAGGAATTTTTAATCACAGTTAATTTAATCTATCAGTTTTCTCCCAAACAACCACAAGTAAACATCACACTAAATATGAGGACAATGATGGAACTAAGAACTACAATAAACAACCAAGTGACACCACTTTCAATGTATACATTCTCTACAACTAATATATAAAGACAGTGGTATTAAATCATTTTCTTACAGGAGGTCCCTTTGGTCCGGGGAATCCATTGGCTCCCTGAGGTCCGGGCAATCCCTGGTAACATGAGATGTGGTACAATAAGAACATGTAAGGATATGCTAGGAACAGTTCAATGTCGTACAAAAATCTTTATGGGCACAAATTTGAATGTAAGCTTTAACAAAGTGCTGACCAGCAGGACATGATTTCTTGTAATGAAAGTAAGGTGCTCACCCTCTCTCCAGGAGGACCAGAAGGCCCATCACTTCCAGATGTTCCCTAATAAGCAACAATAAAAAAAGTACCACAATAAATAAATAAATATATATATTTAAAACCACAAACTATTGTGCCTTTCTATATATATATTAGCCAGGTTATTGTCAGGCAGTTATCTAGAGAAATATACAGATGGATCAAAGACAGTTATGTCATCCAGTGTTTTTGGTAGGGATGGAAAATATTAGCTCCCTGTGGATAAAAATGAGCTAATATATAAAAAATGGGCTGTATCCTTATTTGAAGTGTTGGTGTCACATTGTAGTAAAATTATAGTAAATAAAACATCAATCAGTATATCCAGCTTTGAGATTTTGGTTTACTATAAATACAGAATAATAATGATGAAGACAGCGATATCAGCAATAAGAAAGCATGAACATCAACAATAGAAAAGCATACATATGGACAAAGTTTCTTTGTAGAATTTGGAAAAAAAATATCACTGTGGTGACAAACCTTTGCTCCTGGTTTCCCAGTTGCGCCCCTCGGTCCTCTCTGCCCCCTGGGGCCCTGGAGGTCACAAGGAGAAAGTCTTACAAATCATAATCAAGATGATACAAATATAATACTAGCAGCTTTAGTGATACTGAATGTGGTTAGACGTGATACAGGCTAAAAATTTAGACTTTCTGGAATGGTGTCGAGTTACTTTTTATCACCATGAGCTGACGTAAAGACTGAGATGAGCAGTGAATGACTGAATAAATGTGAAATTATACCGTTGGTCCTCTCTGTCCTCTTGGTCCTGCTTTTCCAGTAAGGCCCTGAAGAATAAAAGAAAAACAGTTAGCGACACAATTACGCTGAAGTAAAGTGTACATTAGTTGCTCAGTCAGTCACGATGTTATCACTGCTTTGATCACTGCTTGTTGGGTGTGACAGGCCGACTTGTGAAGTGATCTCTCTCACAGAACCCTCATCTTACCCTTGTTCCCTTCTCGCCGTTGGAACCTGGGAATCCGGGGAAACCAAGAGATCCCTAAAAAACAAACCAACATTAATACTGTCTATCACCCTGTGGAAACCTGGTGACCACTAGTGTGAAAAAGAACTTAGTCTGAATCAAAAAACGAGTCGGTGTGGATGATAAATCCTGTACAGGGGCGTTTCTTACTTTGGGTCCTTGTCTTCCAGGATATCCAGGAAGTCCATGTACACCAAGTTTACCCTGGAAACACATTTTGACATCATGAACCATAACAAACTGTATCACAATTTGCTTAAATCCAGGAATCATACTCTTGATATTATGCTCAGGTGTGTTGTAGCAACACTACCTAGCAGTAAAATGTACGACAAAATGTCTTGTAGAAACACAAATTTTAAGTAAATGGCAGAAACTGACATACCAAAAACATCTTATGAGAAAGTTAAATAGCTACATTTCAGATGTGACCGGATTTATTTTACAGTGAATAATGTAAGTCCTGTCACATCTGTTTCACTGAAGTACAGATATAACCACAAGAGGGCAGCACAATGACATTTATTTATCAATTTGGAGAAAATGGAAAATTTCTTAAGGAAATTATCAGTTTTTGTGGAGCAAAAACTTGAAAGTCAGAGTTTCACTTTAAATGAATGATAAAGTAGGAAATGATATCCTGAAGATTATGGAGCTAACAGTGTAATTTTGTTCTGATTGAACAAGTCATACCTTCTCTCCACTAAGTCCAAGTGGTCCAATCTCACCAGGGGGTCCAATGCGACCCTTTGGCCCCTCTGGACCATCCTCTCCTCTGGGTCCTGGTACTCCAACCTCACCCTGCCAGCAAGAAGCAAAAATAAAACTCTTCAGAATAAATCTATGCAAAATATATGTTGACTAACAACTCAGGAAATACAGAAAACTTATCAATTTGTTTGTTGAATAAGATAAATGCATTAATCAATCCAATCTGTCATGAATCCATTCAACCAACCAACCAACCAACCAACCAACCAACCAGTCATCCATCCATCCAACCAACCAACTAACCAACCAACCAACCAGTCATCCAACCAACCAGTCATTCAACCAACCAACTAACCAACCAACCAACCAGTCATCCAACCAACCAGTCATTCAACCAACCAACCAACCAACCAACCAACCAACCAACCAACCAACCAACCAACCAACCAACCAACCAGTCATCGATCCATCCAACCAACCAACCAACCAACCAACCAACCAACCAGTCATCCAACCAACCAGCCAACCAACCAATCAACCAACCAACCAACCAACCAGCCAGCCATCCATCCATCCATCCATCCATCCATCCATCCATCCATCCATCCATCCATCCATCCATCCATCCATCCATCCATCCATCCAGCCATCCAATTATTCCGTCTTACCCGCTCTCCCTTGGTACCAAAATCTCCTTTAATTCCAGGGAAACCATCTTCTCCCTAAACACAAAAACAAACAAAAACAAAAAACAAAATTTAAACTCAAATTCTTTTACACAAGCACCCGAATGTGTTCTCTTCATTTAACATGTTTCTAATGTGCATTGATTTAAAATATGCATACTGATATGCCATCATTATACAGCTGTCAGTATATGTTAAAGCACTGAACTGGAATGAATCACTGACCTTCTCTCCTTTGTGGCCCTTCAATCCACGGATTCCTTGAGCTCCCTGCAATCATTTTATCACATAATTAATACAATGAAAGGCTCAGGAATATGAAGTGGGTTCAATTTATCTGCACGTGCAAAACTAAACCCACTCCCCAGAAATGAATGCTGGTTCAAGCTGTACAAAATATTGGAAACATATTTCTGTTAACTAAATAAGAAATTAAATGTTTTCACCTTGATGCCACGAGGGCCAGGATAGCCAATAGCTCCCTGAGGACCATTGGGACCCTAGATAAGGTCAAAGAACAGATGAGTTTAGAGCACAATATGTACCTTGAAGAAAATATGTGTTACTTTTAAATGAACAGCTGCAGCCACAAAGACACACTTAAAATAACTGCATTAAAAATGTATGTAAGTGAACATTTGACTAAAACTGTTTCAGATGTAGCACATTTACTCTGCTTTGAGTGATAACCACTATGTTTGGTATGATTAACACCCACCTGGTTTCCTTTGGTGCCAGTAGGTCCCTCTTTTCCTGGGTGACCCTGACAAGGAAGGACAGACAGCTCAAGTCTTAGGAAAGATATCCAGTGTTGGTGGATCCAACTTAGTTCAGTTTTATTATTATAAAAAAGACAAAGACAAACGTACAGGAGGGCCATCAGCTCCAGGCATTCCTGGCAGACCTGGTTTTCCGGTGGGACCCTGGAGAAGAAAAAAAGGGTTCTCTTCAGTTAAACACTCCTCATATCAAGCATCTCATATCTGCATGAAATCTAGATCTAGAAATGAGGTCACATCAGTTAAGCAGAAAACAAGTCTGACTGTACTGTTTTGCTTTTCCTGAGCTGGATGAAGGCCTCTGTCATTTTTAGTCCACGTGGTGACATTGTATTTGTGAACTTTCTAGCTGATGATTGTAACACATGGATGACGTGCACAACTGAGCCATGACTGAAACCTACTGACCAGAGACCAGATACATAAAACACATATACATTCTATAATGGCAATGACTGCTGAAACCACAGGCACTTTTTTAGGATTGTTGAATGCAACAGGTGCTGGGAGAAGTTTGTTTTAGAGTGTGAAGCAAATCCAGCTGTAGCTTCATATTGAACTGACAGGTATGGGAGTGACATTCATCTTCAGATGTTTTAAGGTCTGCAGGAGGGATGGACACCAATAAAAATCGGCAAGCAGCATTTATATATTAAATTAAAAATTATAGATATGCTATACACAGCATGCTATGTTACATCTAATAACTAAAATTTTTGATGAAGGTGCATCTGCTCATAACGTTCAGACCCTTTGAATAAAAATATCACAATATGTTCCATCTTTGCGAGTTATTTGATAATATGTAAACGTTTATTTACATGTATTTATCAATGTAAACTGAAAAAAGTATTTTCAAAAACTCATTTAAGACTGCTTAAGCTTTTCTTCCTGGAACATCCAACATTCCTGGAACATTTATTTTGAGAGTTTAAACAATGAAATATATGCCTTATTTGAAAAAGAGTATATAAAGAAAAAATCACACACATCACTATCACTTTTGTAAAATCATTCATCACATTATGTCAATAACAAACAATATTTTTGTAAATAGAAAAAAACCCATTAAAAAAAGGCCAGCATAAGTGCTGCTTGTAAAACAGATGTCGCTAGAGAATTTATTTTTTTGGTATCTTACTATTCCCCTAATATAGAGTAACTTACATTTCTAATTGTTTTTATATTACTGTAAATTTCTGGTCCCTTACTTTCTCTCCAGGAGGTCCAATGGCTCCCTGAGGTCCTGGCATTCCCTGAAAATGAAAACAAAACAACACGTGAAATTTGCTTAATGTGTGGCATAAATACAGTTTCAACATTATAGTTTCCTATCATCTCTGTGTGCATGTTCATGGTCTTTTGCACAAATGACTTAATGAAAGAGGTTACTTTGACAGGCATGTGACACTGGCTGTTCTCAGTCTCACCTGAGTTCCTGGGGTTCCCTGCTGACCTGGAGGTCCTGGCTCACCTTGAGGACCCTGAAAGACAGAAACACAACAAGACAAAGTGATGACTCATTCAAAGAAAATAACATGGCAAAGTGAAGAAGAGAGAATCTATCTAGAATGACCCATAAGAAAAGCTTTGAGTTCTGATTTAAATTGTTCTCAATTATCTGTAGATTCAAAAGTAAAAGTATTTAGACTTCAGCTGTTACTGACCAAGTTTCCTTTGGGACCATGGGGTCCATCATTTCCTCGTACACCCTGAGAAGAAAAGAACAGACAAAATTTAATAAAAACACCTCAAACACAGTTTCATATATTAATAACAGCACACTTAAGTGTCAGCATCTATCCATAATACCTTTGTCAGTGGGAACTACAATTGTCCCTGCTAGTGTCCTGCTCAGTGTCACTGACAGCAAATTGTAGATGCTGATGATGTCATTAGTGTCCTTATAAGAATCGCACAAAACGTCTTGTAAATGAGCAACATCACTTAAGGAAAGCATTAGTTGGTTTCAAAGCCAACATGTTTGAAAATTAATAAATGTGGGGGAGTGGAGAGAAAAAAAGTGACATTATCAGACGTCTGTGTGAGGTTAGCAGCTCAAAGCTACACAGACTGACAACAACACAACACACAATCCCCAAACAAAATGTGAACAGTCAGCAGGCGCCAGGTTTTCACAAGCAAAAATAAAAGAATGCTTGGCATAAAGAGAACATTCTTGGTTCTGCTGCATCATTTCTGCCTATTGTGAATTTGATATTGATATAAAAATGCAATGCTAAATCAGCGGAGAGTTTTACAAGCCAAGCTCTACCACTTAGAGCACATGTAAGTATAATGTTGGTGTCAAATGGATAGCTGGGACTTGGCTACCTGAAGCCTGGTTTCTGCTGAGTGTCCTGGTAAGGAGATTGTGGTCACGCTAAATGTTCATTTTTAGATGATTGGATATCCCCGTTTTTATATGTGACTACAGGGTGTTCTTTTAAGAGGTGCTGTGGGTGTTTGGTGGTCAGAGAGAAATAAAACAATACTGCTAAAATCATAGAAATACAGTGTGGTTTGACATTGTTTTTTACTCACAGGAGGTCCAGAGATTCCAGGAGGACCTTTGGGTCCGAGCAAACCACGAGGTCCCTAGAAACACACACACAAGGACACATAAGAGACCGACAGAAACACACGGAAGCCAAGATCAGGCAGTAAAAAATGTGCATTATAGTGGAAATGTCCTAATGGAAATAGAGCTGTATGTAAAAAATGTATAAAAAAAAGAAAATTCACTGGTATGATATGCAAAAAATAAATAGTTGCAGCACCAACTCTTAAAAACAGTACAAACAGGTGAACTGCCTTTCTTGCATTCAATTACTATTTCATAGTCTTACGTACAGTACTAGTAATTGTTGTTTTAAAAAAATACATCCTTTGATCCTGACAGCACTTGACTGCACTTTCCAAATTTTTATCACTGTGCTATACATACACTACCATTGGGGTCACTTAAAAATGTCCTTATTTTTGAAGGAAAATCATTTTTTTCAATGATGATAATATTAAATTAATCAGGAACACAGGCTAGACATTGTTAATGTGCTAAATGACTCTTCTATCTGTAAACGGCTGATCTTTAATGGAATATCTCCATAGGGGTACAGAGGAACATTTCCAGCAACCATCACTCCTGTGTTCTAATGCTACATTGTGTTAGCTAATGGTGCTGAAAGGCTCATTGATGGTTAGAAAACCCTTGTGCAGTTATGTTAGCACATGAATAAAAGTGTAAGTTTTCATGGAAAACTTGAAATTCTGGGTCTGGAAATTGTCTGGGTGACCTCAAACTTTTTAACATTAGTGTATAAAAAAATGAGAACACACTGGTAAGCGATGTGCAAAAATAAACAGTTGCAGCACCAACTCTTAAAAACGCTACCAACAGGTGAAGTGACATTCTTAAGTTTCTTGCATCCAATTACAACTTAATCGTCTTATGTATTGTAATTGCTGTTTTAAAAATAGTACATCCTTTGATCCTGACAGCACTTGACTGCACTTTCCAAATTTCTTTCACTGTGCTTCCCATAATTACAGTGAAGATCCTCTGAACTATCACAGGTACGATGGCTATGAAGCAACAGGTGCAAAGACAATAATATAAGGTATGAGATGGATGGCCAAAGGTGTATTTTAGGAAGCTATTTATAACACAGTGGACATACAAATGGCATATAAATAGAAAACAAAAAGATACAAAATCCGTTGGGTTGTCATGGAAACACTCACTGGTTCACCTGGGAGACCCCTGGGTCCAACATCTCCGTCATCTCCCTATAAACACACAGAAACAACTTGTTAAGGATGAAAAGATGCAAATTAACAGATATGGAGTGATGCAAAGACACAGAATTTTAGATTCTTTTCTCTTATCCATGTACCCGCTCTCCGTCCTCTCCTTGAGGTCCAGGTGATCCCATTGATCCTGTGTCACCCTGATAAGATGAAAGAGTGAAGGAGTGAGAAAGCACAACAGCAGACACTCAAGTATTAGAAGTCATGTGTCACAAATAATTAAGAACAATCTATTTCCTTAATATCACAGCTATTTGACTCACCCTGTGCCCTTTGTCACCAGGCAAACCAGGAAGACCATCAAAACCACGGTCGCCCTGACAGAGACACACACACAAAATATGTTACCACAAGTATTTTAGAAGGTATCACAAAAGGAACTGACATCTTTATGGTGAGTTTGGACTTTTGATTTGTACACAGCAGTGGTTTCAGGATCTTATAAAAAGTGTCTGATTAAATTCTAGATTTTGGGAGGAGATGATATGTTTAAATTTAAGGCAACATATTTAATGCTTTGTGCTTGGTAAGGACACAACATCAATATTTCATTCTTCAGGACTACAAGGAGGACTACAAGCTATGAGTGGAGAGCATTGCTTTTGATGATGTCCATTACATAGTGACAGTCTAGAGAGGGTACCTTAATTCCAGGCTCTCCTGGCATTCCCCTGGCACCATCAGCTCCAGCACGACCCTGTTAGGAAGAACATGTAAGTTTACCACTTAAACATACATCTTCAGTTTTGACTGAGCATTCTTTGATACAGATCACTTAAATAAGACTATAAGAGGAGGACTTTGGGAGGTGCCAAGACCTTCTGATTGTTTGCCACCCCCAAATTTTTGGGCTTGCAATCAATAGTCAAACAACAGCTTAACGAAAAAAACGTCAGCTGTTCATACTCACTCTTCGTCCTGCTTTGCCTGGAGGTCCCATCAAACCTGGGGAACCCCTGGGTCCCTGACAAATAGATTAGATTCCTGTGATTAATGTGATCTCATACATCTAATCTAAGATAATCTAATTAAAAAATAATACAGTACAGTAAAAGTCAGCATATTGCAATATTTTACATGCAAATTGCTTAAATTCTGGTTAGGAAGCGTGGTTACAGTCAGTGTTTTACCTGAGGACCGGGGTCTCCACCTTCTCCTTTCAAACCTGAACTTCCTGGATTTCCCTGAAGCAGACACAAACATCACAAAAACTGTCAAACATTTCATTTCTCTAAAAGGCGATGTCATGTAAAGTGAAAGAAAATAAAAGCTGTTTTTACAAATACATATTAAATAAAAAATCATGACCTAAACTGGTAAAGGTTCAAATGATACGAACATACCAGGGGTCCAGGGCGCCCAGTGAATCCCATCGGTCCAGGAGGTCCTTTCAGAGCCATCTGGAGACAACAACACCTCAAAATCAGCAATCATAGAGACATACAGCTGCTCAGAATGGTAATGTAGGGAGAAAGGAAAATCTCCTTTCATGCTTGTAAATATTCCTGGATGAGAACCTCAGATAACTGTTGATGTTGCTATGAAGTTATGGATTCAAAGCCCCGAGGTTTTCTCTGCTGATTTGGTGTTATTAACAGTCACTGTGCTTTTTGTGTTCAGTAATGAATTGATAAATCTGTTCATACTGCTTATTAGTACTTTTAATGCAGTTATTATGCACTGAAGGTAATTGCTGGCATTAATACTAATATTTAACTAACATTTTAACAGGCTGTATACATATTTTATTCTATGTATTTTGCACCATAATATTAGTTGTGTAGGTAAGCTACCTGGGTGTATTTGACAATTTTGAAACAGCTGTTTTAAATGATATTCACGTAATATTCACAGTAAATAAGTGTATCTATTAATATCATGATCCACCAAATCATATGTACATGTATTTAATTCTACATCTAGGGGCACAAATCCTTCAAAGACAGTAACAATACTGGACAACTACAAAGTGTCAAGAATCCACTGATATGATAATTTAGAAAAAATATCTGCCAAGTGGAACTGTGAGAAGTGATAACTGACCCTGGCCTGAGACAAGATGGCCGCTGCCTGAGCTTCCTGTGCAGAAACAACAGGACCCTTATCTCCTCCACTCTGCCCAAAACGGAACTGCAAAAGGAAAAGGAAACAGCATTTAGACTAAGTGTCAGAACTCTAAGGATACATAGATATTTAAAAGCACTTATCAAGTAACTGCAGCAGGCCTATGTACAGAAAACATGGCATTAATCCTAATATGGAACAAGGGCAAATGTTATTTCTTAAAGGTATCCACAAACCATTTGTTCATGTTGGAGAGCACTTGGAGAGCACCCATTTCTGATGAAGGAATAAAAGTTAAAGGTGACTTACAGGCAGCATGACTGAGGTTCCAGGAGGTCCAGGGACTCCATCAGCTCCAGGCAGACCAGGCCTACCAGGAGGGCCCTGCAGGATGGAGAGAGGGAGATGTGAGCTCTCAAAACATTTTTTTTCAATGAAATGTACTTTTCTGCCTCTGCAATGATCAGCCATGTCTCAGAAATAGAAATGCATGAATTCAGTGTCTCTACAAACCTGCACTTCTTCAGATAAAGAGAAAACACTCACCCTCTCTCCAGGGTCACCAACAGAGCCAGGAGGTCCAGAAGAGCCAGGAGGTCCAGTAGGCCCCTGACAGAGGAGAAAAGGGAGAGTTAAAGTTTTTTCAGTGTAAAGTGCAGGTAGATTTCGGCGTTAAACCGGAAATCCAGAATAATCTTCAATAACTTACAGCGGGTCCCTCAGGTCCTGGAGGGCCTTCAATCAGCATACCCTGCAAAAGTCAAAATAAGTCAAAAATGTTGTTTGTGAAGCCAAAAACATGAAAAAAGAGACATGCAAGCCTGTAAATTACAGTAATCATTAGTATATTAATCAGACTCATGTGATTTTGAGTGATAACATTTGCTTGTTTGTTTGTGATAAAGTTTAACCAGTGTGACTTCTTTTAATCAAAAAACATGTTTGAATCCTTCAGGAAGATTCATCCCTTTCAAGGTCTGCACATGGGGTAACAAAGACAACATTTTCAGAGTGAAATATGCACCTAATAAAAAATCTGTTTGATAAAAGATAGAAACATACTCAGTTTCGTAGCTGGTTTACAAAGAAACTCTGATTTACCACCATCCTCTAGTAGAGATTCACCAACATTAATGTCAAGGTAGACTATGGCAGTGTGGCCAATGATGATACAATAACATGGAATGTTAATCTTACAAATGAAGAAAGGTGAAGAGGAAAAAAACCACATATGTTTTGAGTTTACTGTTCAAGTAAAGCATTTAAGCTCAGAGAGTCTCCATCAACCCTACAATAAAACAGACATTTACTTACTTTTCAATATGTTGAATAATAACGCTAAAACTCTCTTTATTCACAAACATATACAAGCTACAAAAAGCACTGAGGTTACTGTGCACACTCTTGGACTAATTGATGGTTCAGATAATTTATTCTCTCCTGCTGAACAGGTACTGATGGAAGAGTCTATTTGGTGTCAACCTCAAAGTGAACTATTATTGATAATGTCTGTTTATAGGTGGATCTTGCTGCACTTACAGATAATTTGCTGTTGTGTTACACCTGTTGCTTACAGAGTCAACCATATATAAATGCTGCATATAAATGCTACTTATAAATGCAGTTCTTTCAGCCACATTTTCATGCAAACAGTCAGTGACATGGAGCAGAGTAGAGAAAGACATGGATAAAAAGTTTTGTCCCTATCTCCTGGAAACATTGTTTTGTTATTCGGTGCATTTATTGTGTATCTCCACCTTCCTTCTTTCCTGTCCACTTGAATTTTATTACAAAACAGGTATAATTCTTCTGCCATAGTAGCATTTCAAAAGGTAATTATGTGTTACACTTACATCACAATCTTATCTTGGATTACTGTGAATATAGCACATGAATGATAAGCAACAGCCTTGGAGTTAAAAAAAAAAAAAGGCAAAACTGGAAGGTCACTGATGCCTGTAGCTTCTGGAAAGAAATGACTGCGATTTTTTTTCTTTCCATCATAGACTCATCCAGTCTCAATACACCTGTTCAGGAAAGGCTGCTTGAAGACAATTAGTAACTCACAGGCTCCAAGACGGCAGGCTCTCCTTTCTCTCCTTTCTGTCCTCTAACGGCGGCCTGAGGAAAACACACATGTAGCCAACAACACAGCACAGTCAGTACAGAGGCACTCACACACAAACTGAATACAGAAACACACCAACAGTATAGGTCAATTTTTTTGACTGCATACAATCACATTAGTTTACCACATTACACAAAAACATTATTATACCCGAGTTGAAAGCAGAATGATAAAATGAAAACCTTTTAGACATTTTCATCCAAGTACCATTGATTCAGGGGTTCTCCAAAGTGCTGGTCCACTACTTGAAGACTGTTTTTTAATCATCTGGGCTTAGCACCACTAAATGAAGCCATATACTGAGATAAATGGCATTTAAGAGAAAAGATGCAGCAGTTTATTACTGTTGCACTTCCAAATTCCATTTATGCAGAGTACGTGGGATCTCAGTTCCTGCTTGGGCTTATTAGCATCCCCAGTAGCTTCTACCACAATGATAGCTCTACTGCCTGGGGTCCTTTATACACTGTATAAAACAAAACCCATTTCAACCACTGATGCAGAGACTAGGCCTCGAAATGCATTCAAATATATGATTCTCTGTGACTGATTGAGTTTGCCTAATACAAAATAAAATTTATGGATGCTATGGTGGGCATCATACAGATAAAATGAGTAGGGGTGGGCTGAAGGTTCATTTATGAAGCCAAGTCTAAATAACTAAGTACTGTCATAGTTATAGCTGGTCCTCCTGAGCTTTTTAAATTAATTAATAACTTTTATCTAAGTTCACACTTGAGTGCTAAAGGAAAGGCAGTTATGGGTACATTCTATCTGTATGCCAGTTTAAGTTACAGTTTTCTACTATGTGTTAAAATAGTTCATCATGGGTAAGATCGACTTGTCTAAATATTAAAAAAAAATACAAAAACGCTCACACAGACAGGCACAATGGCATCAGATACAAGGCAAACTCAATTAAGTCATTCGAGAGGACTTTGAATACAGTTCAACAAAGACTAGAATTCAGTGTTGGTTGAAAGTGATTTTGTATTCCTGGCTTTGATTTTTTTTTTTTTGCCTCTGAAGCAAAACTACTTACGCCTCCCTCGTCTGTCACAGCGGACAGGGCGGGGCCCATGTTGGCATCAACCTCTCCAGTCTCTGGTAATGGGTCACTGTAGTCCCTGTAGGAATAGTCGTATTCCTTAAGGCCCAGGTCCCCAGTCACATACTCCTCAGTGAAGACCTCCTCGCCCACGCCGCCTGCCTTGGTGGCATCTACCTCCTCTCCCACCAATGCTGGGTCCACCTGAGGCTGCGTTTGGGTTTATCAGAGCCGCAACGGGACAGACAGAGGGGCACGAGAGAATGATTCAAGCAAAGGAAAATAAAGATGCAAGAGGAGGAAAGAACAGTCAGAGAAGAACGGAGAGATGTGCAGGATGGGAAAAGGTTAGTGAAAGAGAAACATAGAATGAATCAGTTGGGGAGTAAAAGAGGGAAGCATATGGAAAGAAATGAGTCTTACCTTTCGTAAATAAACAGTGATACATGGACAGACAACAAAAAGACATCTGGCAGACTGTGGGGACTCTGTCAGTCCTTCAAGCTGCTGCTTTTGTGATTTTTTAAGGTAAATTATGCATTATCAGGTTTATCCTGCAACCCTAAATCTGACGTTAATCGCCTATGATTTAGATTATAATTGTATGTTTTCACCAAAGCATCATTATCAGCTTGTGTGTGATGGTCAACTGATTTCTCCAGATTTGTTCAGGTACATTTGGGTGAAAAGAGGGACACGCTTAATGTCAAGGTCATGCTTGTACTATCCATGAACACACAGAACAGATATAAAACACTGTGTGAAAACATCGTGCTGCTATGTTCAGTGCTGTGCAAAGCAAATACTATGTTATTTTCTTTTTTTACTTACCATGGATGCTTTAAAAACAAATGAATCCAGTGGTATATGCTGTACCGTTATCTCATATAATAATGAATAATACCTCTTAAGCAGCATCATAACAAATTATCGATACCGTTTACATTTTTCCTAAAATACATCTTACCAAACTGAAAATTTCTTTCCAGAACAGTAGCATAAACATTCTGATGATCATAATTGGAAAACAAAACACAGTTATCAAAGTTAGCAAATGTAGATGTAATGGTGAAGAAGACAATATGGATTATTGTCAAAACAAATGAACTGTGAGAAACAGATCAGAACTGTGAGAAAGTAATTCTCAAATTCTGTCAATTTAGGGCTGTGAAGAAAGCCTCAGCAACTAGTGTATTCTCGAGTTCAGTCAGATTATTCTGTCAAACAAGAATGCATTATATTCATCCCCCTTTGTTGCTGCAGTTAAAAATGCACATCAAATATTCTTGTGTGGATCCCTTTTTCACAAGATTTTTGTTCTTATGTCAAGATGACAACCTGATCAACAAAGGATCTTGAGATGAGAACAAAACAGGAATCTTGCTGTTAGGGAAAAGGGGAACCACACAAAAATGTTTGATGATACAAGCAGATGAATGTGGTGCATTCTCTTTTGAAAAAGGCTTTCTGTTATGTCTTGTCATGTGGCATCGGTGCCAACAAAACAGTGATGTGTGGTTAGAAAAGTGTAAGGAAGACACAGAGCTCTAACTATGTGGTTAAACTACAAAGACTGGGCTCACCACCACACAGGTATAACATCATGTCCTCCCTTTGGTGATGGAAGTCTCTTGAATGAAGGTGACTATTTGTGTTTTTGTCAGAGTTGATTATTATCTTCTGTTATATTTTAATGTGCAAATTATTCTATCTGTAGGTGGTATTTAATTTACATGTTATTTAAAAAGTTTTCTGTTGGTCTTCTTTGACTGTTTCATGTCTTGATATGCGTCACTGATCAGTGTGTCATTTTCTTTTTACCTGTACAGAGTTCTCGTCTTGTCCAATCACCTCACCGTCTGGCAGTGGGACCGTCTCCTCATAGTGATAATCAGTCTCTGTAGGGGTGTGGCCAGCCTCAGAATATTCAGTGTCTACATCCTGATTGGTCAAGTTGACATGAAGTGGGGAGCAGGGAGGAAGTAAGCAGATTTGAATGGGAGAGCGTGGTTAGTTCAAAGTCTGCTTCCGAGTGACGACGAGTTAAAAGAAGAAAATGGAACACATCATAAAACTGTGGTTGCCAGAGGTATAGAACTTTTGTGGCAACTCACATTTTTAAAGTTGCAAGGATTCATTTAAGAAAAGAAATTTCAGACAGTTTCAATGTCTCCATGACTATAAATTTTGCCAGATGCAAGATTTAGGGAGTCACTGAGACTGCTTTGCTGAGATTTCTTTTCATTTTACTGTGGAACCATTTTAGCTTTTTAAAGCTCATAAGCCAAGATTCATGAGAGGATGAAGTCTGCTCTTGTTGGAAGTAGAAATGGGACCCTCTAGCCATCCCTTCATACGAAAACATCAGAGCTTGATGCTTTGGGATGTCTAGTTTCACCCAAGACTAGAAAACAGAGAGACAACCCCAATCAGCAACCTCACAGAACATGCTTCAGTTGTTTTAGAGTAACAGTTATCCCATGCTATACATTTTTCAGAACCCACAGATGACTATTAACCTCATGTCCCTTTACCTTGAAGCATGTTGGCTTCACTTTAGACTACATCATGAAACTGAACATCTAATAAAAGCATGCTTAAAGCTTGCTTTTAGTTTCTGTGAAGCTGCTTTATTCATATTTGATACAAAATATGATGAGACAGGAAGACAGATGTCAGAGAGAAAACACAGGTACTTAAAAAACAAAGAGAGAGAATGTGACAGGGGAGTTTTGTTGTGTTGCAGATGTGTAAAATGTGATAGTATTTGTGTTTTCTCAGTTGAAGATCCCATAGAAATCCATGCTCATTCATTTGACTGGTAATTAATAATTTCCCTGGAAAGACAGAGACGGAGTGCTGGAGCGTATTCAGGTTCTGAGATCCAGTTTTGAGCAGCTTGAAGGTAGGAGTATCAAGTGAAGTAAAGAACAGTGAAACTGTACAGTTAGCCATGCTTCAATGTGCACCGCTGTACCATATCATATGGAGAAGTTGGGGTGATCATGAAGATCATATGATATATGAACAGAGGAGAAAGTGACCAGCTTGGTATGAACCAGCTTCCATTCTGAAGACCAGATTGTTGCACCATGAAGGATTTGCATCAAAATTTATAATTCCAGCCACTTACTGGAACAAAAGGTTCATAAAAGAGGCCGACCAAAACTGTCAACATTAAAAATATCAAATTTCACAAAAATTTTGTTGCAGATCTTGGATGATGTAAAGAGTTGGTGAAGAGAACAGAAGAATGGAACATACAACTCTGGACATTCTGACTCAAACATGAGCCCTCCTGTTGTACCTGTTGATAACCGTTGGTAACTCTCTTCGCTGGGACTGCGGTTCCACTCAGCACAGTCTTGCCAAACGGTGGGAAAGGTTTGTGGTGGGATTTGACATTAGCATCCACTAGAACCTTGGATTTCGTGGGTCTGGGTGGTGTGGGCCGGACAGGGGCAGCTGTTGGAGCTACTTTCCTTGGGATGGAAACCTTGTTGACAACACTCTTGGCAGTTTTGCTCACCGTTGTTTTGACCAGAGGGACTTTGGTGACCACAGTTTTAACTTTGGTAACCTCTTTGACCTCTGCCTTCCCTTGGGTTTTTGCTGCTGGAGCTTTAGTAGCCACAACCTTTACTGCTTTTGTAGGTTCTGGTTTTGAAGTTTTTGTGGGTTTAGGTGCCTTAGTAGCTTCTACTTTGACAGCTGTGTTAGCTGCACTGACCACAGTCTTGTCTACTTTAACAACTTTCTCAGTCTTTGTTTTTGTAGTGGTTTCAATTTTTGCCTGATTTGCCGCTCCATTACCAACAGCTTTCTTTTCTACCACAGTAGTAACTTTGGTGTTGCCATTAGCCTTAGCCTCACCATTGACTTTATTCTCAGCTTTGCCATTGACTTTGACTTTAACTTCTTTAACCTCAATGGTAGTTTTGCCATTTCCGTTGACTTTCTTCTCTGCTGTAGCTTTGCCATTTCCATTTGCTTTCGACACAACAGTGGCTTTTCCATTTCCATTGGCTTTCTTTTCTGCAGAGGATTTTGCATTTCCATTACCATTAACTTTCTTTTCAGCTACAACCTTGCCGTTTCCATTCACTTTGGCCGCAGATGTTGGCTTGGCATCAGCTGTAGCTTTGCCATTGCCATTAGATTTTGCTGCTGATGCATTTCCATTGCCATTTCCATTTCCATTGGCTTTAGTTGCACCATTTGCTTTCTTTTCAGCAGCTGGTTTACCATTGCCATTCTTAGCCGGGGCAGCTGTAGGCTTAGATTTAGCAGCTGCAGTTGGTTTGATTTTAGACAAGAGGATCTCTACAGCAGTGGGTTTTGCTTTCGGTGCCTTAGCTGTGGAAGACTTCGAAGCTTTGGTGGGCATAGGCGGCTTGACTACAAGTTTGTATGGTCCAGTCTTGGCTGCTTTAGCAGGAGTGGGTTTGGCTTTCACAGGAGTGGATTTAGTGGGGACTGCTTTTCCATTGGGTTCCTTCTTCTAATAGCCATGATTTTTGTTTTGGTTAGATATTGTTTGGTATGTAAAAGTGCGTATTGACAAAGACAGGGAGAGAGAGTGGAAGATAAAGATATATGGAGGGGTTGGGAGGGGGGTGAAAAGCACAAACAAGGGATGGACAGAAGGAGAGAGAAAGACAAGAGTGGTTGTTTTGAGAAACAATGACATAAAGATGGCTAAGGCTCGGATGATTTACTGAGACTGTACAGGCATTACTGGATACAGCAGAGGATTAATGGAGTACAAGTTTTAAAAACACATCTAATAAAGAACCAATACTAAAAAAAATCCATTGAATTCACATAGCACAGGCATTTGAAAAATTCTATGTATTTGATTCAAGTTTTTTTTAAAAATGCTTTTGCTGATCTCTCCAGTAATGCCATTCCCAATATTAAATGACAAAGCAGCATCATTGTGCAAAAAGAACTGGAGGCCGTGGTTTGGCAGAGGCACTGAGGGTGTGACTGATCAGGTAAAGCTGGCTGCTGAACACACGCACACAGATTTTACAGACATACATGCACAAAACAAACACATCACTGATGCACTGACCTGCTGTGCTATAACACACTAAGCAGTCCAACTGTAAGACAGAGAAGATTGCTGCTGCTTAGCCATGCAAAAGAAGAAGCACAGATTCCAGGCTGGCATGCAAATGCACGTTAGTCACATAGAACCACAAAATATAAAGTACTGCACATTATTAATTCTTACCAAACATGCTGCTGAAATACAAATACATGCAAATTAAAATTGCATAAACATAAAAAAACCACCCAATTAATATAGTGTGAAGTTAAAACAGGCTATTAAAGGGATATACACTTCTCAGATATGCAATACACAAACAGATTTAAAGGAGACAGACTGTGGCATACATGTATGTCATGTATGCCATACAAAGGTCAGATGTGCAACCATGAATGCATTTACCAACATAAAAACATGTGCATGGATATTCCCATGTTGACTGAAAAATTGGGATGCAGAAGTTCAGTAGATGCATGCGGTGACTTCCTTCAAAACAATTAAGAAATCATGCAAGTAACAGGATCTAAAGACACCCGGTAAAGTAGCCTGGTCAAATAGAAAATAAGTGTTTTGTTTTTTGTGATCAACTGTGGCACTAAATGGGTGGGGTTTGTTATAAAAAAAACACAACATGCAATAGGGGTGAGAAATTTCAAACAACCACAGGAAAGCATTTAAAAACCAAATAATTATGCTGCTCTATGATTATCAACTTAGCACACATGGTGTGACAAACCCCACCTATAGTCTTACAAGACTATTTAGGTCAGATTAAAACTTGGCTGCTCTTTTCTCTAACTTGTATTTGCATGTGGTCACTTTGTCATCAAAGACAAAACAACCAGTCATCATGTAATCCATTGTGTTGATATGTGATGTCAACAGACCCACAAATTTAAGCCTCAAATGATTTTAAGTAAATTGTCTCACATCCAATTTATGTGATTATCAAATGACAGGGTATTTACTATTTCTTATGACACGGTTGAGATAATTTTATAGCTTTTTTCTTCTATTATGAGACAGTTTTGCGAAATTTTTCCTCCTTGAATTCTCAAAAGGCTTTCGCGATCTTTGAAAAAAGGTATTTTGGTTAAGTTTAAGGTAGAAGAGGACCGGACATAAACATGAAGTAGGAGTGCATACTGGAATACTGAGTGGATGAGGATTTGAGAGGAAATTGCACGTGTGTACGACAACACAGCTGCACCTTCAGCGCCCCAGTGCCCCAATTTGGCCACATATGAACACACATATATACATGACAACACATAAATGACATGAGGACAAAAAAACAACACAAGGAGCAAAGTTAATCCTGTGTGATGGAGAAGGTGGTGATTAGGTGGATGTGTGAGAAGTCAGGTGAGATGTAAATAAAACGAGGGAGGTATGGAGTGATGAGGGGTGAGAGAGGCATCTGGAGTGCTAAAAGTGAAACGTTTCAAACAACTGTTTAAGGAAACATTGAATGTAAATTTAGAGGACATTCAAATATTCAGCAAGCTAACAATCATGGATTATTTAACTGTTTTTGTTAAATACCTCTCTCTCTCATCCTCCTTCCCTTCCACAAACCCCGCTCGTGTTTTCCCTCTCTCTTGCTCCCTCTTTACCTGTTGGTTGGGGGCCTCAGGTTGGGGAGAGGGGGGCGCAGAGGAGGAGGGAATGCCTGTTGTTTCCTCATAATAATAGGGGTATTCATGGTCATCCTGCTCCTCATCAAAGTACTGAGAGAGACGGAGGGATGGATGGATTGAAAGATGGAAAAATTAAAGGCAGGGTGGAAGGTGCATGAAAGCAGGAAGAATGGATGAAAAGATGATGGATGAAGAGGGGTTACAGAGGCCAGAGAGGGATACATGAGGGCAAAGAGGATGAGAGGTGAATGTGGCAGCGAGAGGGGACACAAAGGCATAATGGTAAGCAGCAGGAGAGAGCAAAGGGGATGATGACAAAATGCAAAGCTTTCATTTTTCCATTCATCAGAGTCTGTGCATCTTATTAAAAGTCTTGATATTAAAAATTTCCCTGCACAGACAACCGTGATGAATAAGAAAACAGCAAAAAATAAATAAAATAAAGCAATGATGAAACCAATGAATAAAACCACAGACTGATTTATATTCATTTAAAAAGCAGTCATCTCAGCAGCTTCAACATGACAGGGTTTGGGACACACGGTGTCGGGGCTTTGTCCAGCGACTTAGAATTTGCACTTGTTTAAAATCAGGCATGCACGCTTCTAAAACAAAGCTCATGTACTTTAGATGGATGAATGCAGATGAAAGTCTTTTACTACTTTAGTTCTGTGGTACAGCTGGTGTCAGGGAACTGCCAGCTCCCAAATATCAGTACGTTTCTTTCGAGAAAAAGAATGAGGGAGAGCTAGCAAAGCCTATAATGCATGTCATGTGCACAACCAGTCTCAGTAAGGCTCCACCTTAAGCCATCTTCAAACCCAATTCTCATCAATTTAACCAGAAAACCAATCCGAATTGAACTTCATTTGCATGTTTTATGTACTGAACAAGTCCTCTTTCTTCTAATCCATTAGAAAAAAAAAAAGGGGAAAGACGCTGACGTTTGCTTGTATCATCCTCTTTCTCCTACCTTTCTGTGTTCCACTGCAGTAGAGGACAAAACAGTGACAACTAATTCACTGCTGTTACAATTCAAGTGTAAAAAATGATTTTAAAAGTGTCAGTTTTCATAAGTTTCAAAAGTGTATGATATGAAAATGCCTTCCTTAGTTACCTGAGGGACACACAGACTGGTGAGGTGAGGAGGAAAGTGGATGGATACAAACTGTTGCTGATGACGAGGATGCGTGAGGAAGACAGAAAGGAGGAGCAGCACTTTGATGACATTATCAGATGACCCAAACTGAAACTGTGGACTTCACTTTCACAGTTGTTCTTACTATTAAACCATATTTTTAAAGATTCTAGTTTTCTAAACAAAAAAAACACACTTTTTCAAACTAAATTTAAAATCTAATCAGTTAATTTTAATGCCTCCTTGTGAGAGGAAACCGGGTACATAGGGAGGACTTTGAAGTAATCTTGAGGAGAATATAAACATGCAGAAGAAGTTTGAAGGACCTTTATTTAGTGCTAACTACTGGGCCAGTTCACAAGATGAAAAGCAGAGTTAACCAGAAGCCTCTAGTAAGTGACAGCCATGATACTTTTACTTTCTGACATTATTGTGGCCTTAACATAAATTCATATTAATAATATTTTCCCTTTTATCTTTCCCTGATGATTTGTCCGTATTGCCCATATAGTTAAAAAAAAAAAACGATAGGGAGAAATTCAGTAACCAAAAATTGTCATACTATTCTGATTCAGTGAATAGTTGACCTGATTTCTGTCTCCAACTAATTTCATCTTTTTAAAAATGCCCCAGAAAGGAAAACAAAGTCCACAGATTCTGTTTGGGTCCATTTTACTGGAGCTACAGATGAGTCCTTAATTTAATGAATGAGTTGTGATAATACAGGGGCAGTGACAGTTTGAGGCTATTCACTCTATAACTGATGATATTTAGCAATCTTAGAATTACTAAGGCTGTGAGTTTACTTTCTGTGAACAACTCTTGCAGTAAACTTTATACCTGGTGATAGAGTACTTTGAATTCAAGTAACTCTACTCTGCAGAAAGGTTTCCAGGTAATTATTCACTATGAAAGCCGATTGCTTGATTTGAGTTTCATTTGTGTAAAAGAGCATGTGTTGATTTCATACATCTGTGCACGAACTTGTGCTGTGGTGTCACTCACGTATGTGTTGGGGTCCTGAGCCTGGGTCTTGGGCAGAGGGGAGTCACAGTCAGGGCTGTAGTGTTCACAGAAGTCATAGGCAGCCTGGGGGTTGGAGGCGATCAGCAGTTGCTGGATGTCTCCCTGTGGTGAAAAAACAGATATAGCAACAGCTTGGTATTTTGGTCACTGACCAAAAACTGTAGCTGCATGAAAAGCCACACTGAAGCATCAGCAAACACATGATTTGTCTGCTCAGACTTTGAAGTTCCACTCAGTCACTTTCTGATGGTGCTCATCACGTTTCTCACTTGGAAAACTTCTTCATCGAGCAGACGAGCTCCAAACACTGTGATGCCGTTGGTGTCGACCTCTGCGTTGTGGCCACGGGGCAGAGCGCGGGTCATGCTCTTTTTGCAGTCCAGCAGCAGTGTCACGTTTTTCTTGGAAACAGAGAAAGCGATGCGATGCCACCTAGAGACAAGGAGGAGGAACCGCAGGCAAATAAATGTTTAATGTGACTACAGCTCTAAAATATTTCAATCCAACCACCAAATCATATATAATTCCCCACCAACGCTCTCAAACATACTATTCCCAACCACTCACACCCACATGACCCCAATCATGTCATCTCAATCAGTCACAAACTGGTCGTTGCTGGTTACTGACTTGCCATCAGCCAGATTGACGCCTTTGAAAAGTGGGTAGTCCTCGGGGGCTGGCTTGCCGTTCTGGTCTTCGTACAGGAAAACGGGTGAACGTCCCAGCTCGATGCCCAGCTGCTGGATGCCCTGCTCACTGTAGATGGAGAGGAGGAAGGCCTGGAGCCCGGCCTGGGCCTTAACCAGAGCCATGATGGAGAAGTTCTCCGGGAAACGACCTGTGGATGAAAGACAGGAGGGATGGGAGGAGAGAGACGATGAAAGACAGGACAAGTGCAAAAATGTGCCATATCTGAATATCTGAACTGGCTTGTGGGTATTTTAGAAAAATACAAATTGAAGAGAAAGGGTCAGTAATGGAGAAAGAAGTACAAACCTTAAATACAAGGATTTAATTATAAGTTTGCCTAGGAAGGTGTGTGGATAGACTGAGATTCCTCCAGAGCAAAGAGGAGAGAAGTGAAAGTGATGCAATAGAAGACAAAATAAACAGATTTCAAATGTGACAGATGAACAAGTGGAGGCAGAGGAAGGAGGATGGAAGAGTGCAGAAGGAGTGCACAATGAGGGATGACACAAAATGTAAAAAAAAACCATTAAAGATGATCTTAGAGCGCTTAAGCTGAGAAACCTGCCAGGATTATGGAATATCTGAATCTAGATCCTCGTGAAGCTGACATAAATGATGTGAACACATAATAACAGGTGGGCACAGCTAGAGAGGGAACGCTAAACCTCAGAGATTGAGCTGAAAATCAACTCCGACTTATGAGAATTTCTTCACAAACCACATAAGTGGCACTTTCTCTTTTCTTTCCTCACTCCTGGTTGTCAGACGGCATTCTGAAGTTAATTTGCTGCGGCTTCTTCCACACAGCTTCTGCACGGCAACACATAATTATACTTTATATCTGTGAGCAATCTAGCAGAGGGCACAACAGCCTCATTTACCTCCACGAGAGCTCCGTTTAAAATACATCCAAACATAAGTGGCAACTTGCAAATTATAGTTATAGGTTTCACACTGGAATTCATCATAAATATTAAATACAAAGCCCATTTTATGCTGCACTGGTTTAAGATAATGTACGCCACACGGATGTTGACTTTCTCATTTGGCATTTTTTTTATCAACATGTTGGAACTTTTATGGTAAAAACCAAGTACTTTAAATAACATTTAACAGAAATCCTCAAATGTGTGAAACCAGTGATTTGATTTTAGTGGCTTATTTGGCTTTAATGATACTATTCCAGATTCTATACTTTAAAAATCCTGTCTTTGTTATATTGTAGACCTTATACTGACTGCTGTGTTGGTATGTTACCCAAATACAGCAAAATCTAAAGCCATTCAATCAGTTGGATTTACAGTAAAACAACTGAGTAAGTCACATTTATTAGAGCGTTTCCTATAATGACATATTATGTGGTGAACTGCTACATTTGTGGACTGTTTTCTTCTGCAGTGCTGGAATCTGAGGAAAAAAAATCTGTTGATATCTTGACTTTCTTCTTTAAATCTTACAGGTCATTTACTATTTTGAAAGTGCATAAAAAACCCCAGGAGTAGCAAAAATAACACAAAACTTACATCTAAATGTGGGTCGCGTAGCCTCAGTGATCAGCAATCGTATGGCTATTTACAGAACAGTGGCTACAAACACTCAAACAACTTGATGTCCAGTCCGGTTGAAGCCTACCTGAGAAGAGCTGCTTGGTGGGGGCAGAGATCTGGGCCTTCTTGGCGATGCGGTAAGCGTGATCGGGGCTGCCGGAGCGACGGGATGTGCAGAAGCCTGGGACTTTCTTCACACCCTCAGGGAGAGAGGGAACCTGCAGAGCCCGTAACACATCCACTGGGTCTAATGAAAGAGGGGAAAAGAAGCAAAAGAAGGGAGCTGTCACTACATTTCTTAACAAACAACTCATTAAAATAGCTGCCCTGTGTGTGTGTGACACAGCAGCTTAGTCAGTAAGAAAACAGGGAAAATCTCAAAGCTAAAACATCAATCCCCAGCAATCCTGTAATGCTACTGTGCATTATAAAAACCCAACTGTTCTGTGATTCTTTCAAACAAATGAAAACCAAAGACACAACATCCAACTTTGAGTTCTGCTGTCTCTGCAAATTGCAATTCAATCTCATACTTTAATTTGTGACTTTGAGCATAAAATACAACTGTGCTTACACCACAGCAGGCCTGAATACTGTATATTCAGCTGTTATCTCCAACAGATCTTCACAAAGCCTGCCAGCTTACAGGCTGTGTAGAATTTACTGCATTTTTTTTATGCTTTCTCATGTCTGCAGCGTCACTAAATTTAAAATAGATGACAGTTTTATTTTTCTTTGCAGCTGCACTGAACGATTTGGTTGAGAGGATCAAAAAAAGTTAATCTTGAAAGTGATCTTAAATGTTCTGGCAGCACGAATGCCACATAGGATCAGGTACAGGAGATGCCCACAATGGCTACCACTGTACATTAGGTACAATGTAAGAAAGGAAGCTCTGTGGAAGGAAGCAAATGGGCAACAGTCCAAGCCGCATATATGAAGCAGTGCAGGGCAGGTACAGTAAGGCTCAGTTGAAATCAGATTGGAGGCAGCGACTTCTGTTCTGCTCACAGTTATCAAGCAGCTGAAACAAGCGGCTGTTGGTGTGATGGTGCTGAGCCAAATGGATATTTGTTTGATGTCCCACAATCATTTCACAGTTTTACCTGACATGTACAAACACACAAGAATGCAGGAACGCAGACACACTCGCTCCAGATACACATTCCACATAAACACACACAAATACACACTCTGAGATGCAGACACTGAGCTCACATCCTGGCTCAGCTTTCACACGCTCAGGTCAACCAGGTAGTTTCTCCACCTTCAGTCTGCGCTGTGGATCACCTCAGCGGTTTTCTCACCTTGCTCAAAGGCACTGTGTCAGTCTGTGTGCTTTAGCTGCTGAAAATCTTAGCTCATCACCCCTGGAATTATGGGTATGATTCCCTTTGTGATCACCCACATGACAATAAATGCAATACTGCCACAATACTACTCCTAGAGTAAGAACAGCAGTTCGAACTCAGAAATACTGCAGAGGGAGAAGGAAAATCTTAGTTCTTGTTATTCTACGTATATCCCAAAAATGATCAATATTTTCTCTCTGTTTTCTAAAATTTGACTGTTTTGGAAACAAACATCTTCAATCACCAATTATTAAAATAATTCAGTTTCATTAATTCGACATTCATGTTGGCACTTCTTTCACCATAGTTGGTGTTGGATCTTAAAAAAGTTCGATCTCTAATTATGCACATGATTTCATTTTACTGTGTTGCCACAGAAGAGTATTCCGGTAAATGCAGTGGTCTGCCGGTTGTATATTATTTGATGCCTATCCAAATTATGCTTACTGAAATAACTGTTTATGCAAAAAGCAAAAAACAACACAAAAAAACAAGTTTGTTCAGTCTGTTTCTAGTGAAATGCTATTCTTGTCCAAAGATCCAGGGATGCTGTGTGCCCTTCTGTCCAATTCAAGATGGAATGACAAACATGCATGACACAAATCCTGCCAAAGCTTAAAAACAGAAGGCTTTCAGGCACTTCAAGAATATTTTGCAGTCTGAGAACCCAAATGAAATGTAATTATGAAGTCTGCCTTAAACTGGGTTTTGAAGTGAGGCAGCTATGAAGTTAGAACATCACAGTTTCCTGTACCGAGTTATCCGCCTTCAGTCTTGGCTAGACCTCTGTGTTTGAGGTGCACCAGAGAGCTAACTTTACTGTTAACGGTCAATTAAATTCATTTACAGCTACTGTGGTACTTCTCATAATAAACATGCAGGGGCGGTGATGCAGCCTATGATGGTGCACGTTTCCTTTTGCACTCTAAAGCCACCTTCATTAACTGACATTTATGAAGAAAATGTGTAATTATACACACTGAGCATGTTTAAAAAGCACAGCCAAGCATGTAACAGGACTGAGGGATTTTATTGCCGGTGGTGCCAACATATGTGACTTAGTGGGACTTGAAGGTGGTATAAAGTGTGAAGCCACCAAATGATGCAACTACAAATTCTATGACAAAAATTGGGATGCAAACTTGTTATTGAACTTGATACATCTCTGCCTGGACAGAACCCAAAATCTAAAGCAGTACAGAGAGGAATGAACTCATATAAGACCAGAGCTAAAGGAGAAACACTCTTAGTTTAACATTCAAGCAGTAACAGTGGTAATTCTGATGCTATGACTGTCATGTATGCTTGTACTATGAATGCTGACACATTGCATTCTGAAGCTATTTTGATGTGTTTATCAGCCATTTATGATGTTTGTATTGGCATCTAGTGTGAAGTTCCCTTGTTTTTATCCAAAAGTCACACTGATCCCATCAGAGGTGCACATGTTTAGGTGACACCCAGTGTGTCAGAGTTAACAGTTAGTCAGATAGAGCCACAGATGGTAATATTTATTCAGACAGCAAATGGTGCGTTGATGTTGCCTGAGGGTGTCTAGACCACAGGAGGAAGAGGAGGTGATAAAGATGGAGAGGAAGGAAAGAAGAAAAATAAGGATGCAGGAATAATATTGAAGGAAGAGAGAAAGTGAGAGAGTGAACAGAGCGATGCCACATTACACATCCCAGACAGAAAGCTCCCTAAAAACAGTCGCTTGAAGATGGAAATGAGCAGAAGGGAGATTAGCTGGTGAAAGTAGACACATGGGACAGATGAAAACAGAAATGAAAACATGAGAGCAGGATAAAAAGAAAGCAGATAGAAAACAAGTAGTTCTCTTCACAAAATTTGACACATTTTTTCAGCCATCAAAGTCTTAACTGGACTACGTTTTCATAGGTAGCTTAAGCTGTAAATCAACTGAGGAAAAACTCATAAACAGATGCTTTTCCAGACTTTACATGGAATCTCCAAAGTTGTCAGACTTTGATGGGACAGCATGAGACAACATTGATTTTTTCATTATTTTCAACACTTCTGCAGATCTGCACAGGAATGCTGCTGAGCCAGAGAAAGACGTAGAAGCAGGCAGAGAGGTTCAGGCAAAGGTGGAGTGCTGTGTGTGTTTTTGGGGGGGTCAGGCAGTGACAGTAGACAGCGTGGTTCTGTGATGGCAGGATACTGGATCAGATTGCACCCTGAACTCCCCCAGTACGCCCAGTACAATGTGCTGCTCTGTTCCCTGCTCCCTGCCCAGCTCACATCTGCAGCCGGGGCCCTTCCTGCCTGGAGGACCACAATCAGGACAAAAACACACCCACAAAAATAACACTCAGCCCAGGCAGGGAAAAGTGCACCTATGCACCTCACGAGACAAGAGGTGGCAGATATGAAACTAGACAAGGCAGGAAAACAGGCAGCCGAGGGGCACAAACTTTCTTTCTTTACCTTGTTTCTTCTTCCTCTTCCAGCTCCCTCCGTCTCTCTGACTATAAGCGCTCACAGATGGCTGCAGCCTTTTGATGTGGGCCAATTATACTGCTGTCATTAAGGCAGGAAACAGGGCTCCCAGGCACAAGAGGGCAGTTACAGCCAGTGCTGTAGGTAAAGATTACAGTAGCCTGTACAGCTATAGCTACTGACAGCTGCGTTGGCCGAAGTCCAGTAAAAAGACCATTATCTTTAGTATATAAGACAACGGCAAATTTATACAGCGTCTAAAAATTGTCAACCTTATGCTGATTTTTATACCTCTGAAAAGGACCTTAAATTGTTTTGAGGAGAATCTTGTGGAATTCCTCTGTTCTTGTACTTCTTCACCCTCTACATATTATTTTAAGCGATGCATATACAGCGAATTAAGGTTTTGTTTCTAGTGAACATGGTGATTTTACATTAATCTCGCATAATAAACAGAAGTCACTGCAGCGCTCCAAAGCCGTAATCAGTAAATCTGACTAATTTCACAATTTATGTGTTAAAAATCCAGATTTAATTTGAACCCCAAGCAATTTCTGAAGTCATCCAAGTGTTAAATCCTTTAATTGAACTATGTACAAACCAAACCAGTAAAACAGGCTTAAAGATGATCTGAAATAACGGCCTGCTGCTGGTGTATAATGGAGCACTGTACTATGGGCTGGATGTATTTTTTTAGCAGGTGCCCGGGACAGAAACAATTATGTCGCTGTTGTATCGAAACCACTCCATTCCAAAGAGCCACAACTGACCAAACACGTAGACCACCGGCTTATTCCCACCTGATAGAAAACACGTGTGACACCCATGGTGGCAGCACACTGTAGAAGGAGGTGCGCCGCTGAACTTGCGATATGCTGCAGAAGCGTTTGGGTTACTGTAGTTTAACACAGCCACCACTAGATGGAGCTGAAAGCGACTCAATTGACTGACACACAGCACTGTTACTGAGCACAGTTAAAGCCTGTAAAAGGGCTGCAACCGCATGATGCTATACACACACACAGACGTGTTTACATGTACACACACTATGCAAATAGACATGTTTGCAGGTGTGAGAGATAAACAGTGCTTATTGAATGAGTTACTATTAGGCAGAGTCTGTACGTTCTGTCAGCTAACAGGTAAGTATAGTCAGTCTGGACACATGCAGATTAGAGCTTTTATGCACATAACAGCAAAGAGACAATCATTCTGCTTGTTGTGATTCTCATAAAGCCAACATGAGAACTTAAACAACCCTAAAATGATTAAATAATAGTAACAAGACTCCATGCTGCATTGCATGTTAGTATACTCCACATCACAGGTCCATCCATCCATCCATCCTCTATACACCGCTTTATCCTCACTAGGGTCGCGGGGGGTGCTGGAGCCTATCCCAGCAGACTCGGGTGAAGGCAGGGGACACCCTGGACAGGTCGCCAGTCTGTTGCAGGGCTACATATACAGACGAACAATAGCACTCGCGTTCACACCCACGGGCAATTTAGAGTAATCAATTAACCTCAGCATATTTTTGGACTGTGGGAGGAAGCCGGAGTACCCGGAGAAAACCCACGCATGCACAGAGAGAACATGCAAACTCCATGCAGAAAGATCCCAGGCCCACCTCGGGATTTGAACTGGGGATCTTCTTGCTGCAAGGCAAAAGTGCTAACCACTAGCCCACTGTGCAGCCCCACCTCACAGGTAAATTTGCATATCTGTTTATTCTCAAGGCTGCAGCTTATCTCAGCATGCACAACTTGGACAGCTCTAGTAAATCTAAATACACTGAAACAAAAAGAAAAGTTTTGGTTATAAATTCAGGTAAATTCCAAACATGTTTCTGAGTTGAAACTTGTGTATACTGCATGCACACATGTACAGTCAGCTAGTCAGCACACAGAGCCCTGGTCATGCTATCACTTCAGAGGAAACTTGTTTATTTCCTCCCTTCATCTTTCTGCCTTAGATGCTCTGTGCAAAAATCTTTGTGCACATATACATGCATGTATCTGTGCGTGCATGTGTGTGTATATGTGTATGTGTTTGCCTGTTTCTTTTCTAGCACAGCTGTGCCGAATACCAGACACACACTCCAGCTGACACGTTGACCCCTCACCTCTCACCTTCACACAACGACCACATTGTCAGGGCAAGAGGGAGGTGCTATATAGACCACAGATTAACATACAAACAACATACATAAGCATAGACGCACAAATTCATCTTTGCACTATAACTCCATCAGTCTCTCAGAATAAGCCGAGACTGCAGGTTGACTGGAAAAAGGACAATAACTTCAAATCTCTAAAAAACAAAGTCTACAAATTATTTCAGAGTTGAAAACTGTAAGTTGAGCTCCACTTGTTCTTCCTTCACCAGCTGTCACATCCACCCAGCTGACCACGATGGCAAGAAGCACGAGCACAACTGAGGCTGCAGGTTATAATTTACAACATGGAGCTCTATAGTTACGATTTATTTATAATACCTTGTGTACACAGACAGAAAATCCATTATGAATACCCATGCTGTACAAAGGGGGTTATTAGAATTTACATTATTTACGTGGTACAAACAGAGGGTTTGCTAAATATCACGTAGACGTTGAACCATGTGGTGATGTCTGGCTCTGAAGGACAGAACAGACTAATGCAGAACTATAGCGTGTGCTACATGGATGTTAGTAAATACTCACTGAATATAAATGGGATTTATATAAAATCCGTAAACGTTAAGACAAGCAAACAGCAAGAAGTTATGAAAAATAGTCAGAAGTTATGAAAAAAGTAATGAAAAGTCAGAAAAAAAAGGAAATTCTATATGACTAGATAACTAAACAGCAGCAGATCAGTGACATTAGAGACAGTACAATGTGAATTTTTATTATAGCTGCTTGTTATTTCAGTCAAATATTTCAATAATGCAAATGAAACAAACTGTGCTGTAAATGACCTCCTAATAAACAAAAGAATTGATCATGGAATAATCAGAGTAAAGTAAAATATGCAGACAGCAGGACCAAGATTTGCGTGTTCTGGACTTTTAATGATAATTTTGTTATACTCTGAAGGGGAAAGACGTTTTAAAATTCCATTTGTAAATTAAATGTAGATACACGTCTGTCCCTGCATTGTACGTACCATCCTTTAAAGTAGTTATGAAAGTTCTGTTTGTCCATTAGGCTTTGAAGGTCCTTTATGTTTAATGAGTTTTAGAAGGTCAGTGAATGTTGTGTAGGGTTAATTATTAGGAAACATGTCAATATCCTGCTACGATTAATGTCTTTACTTAAGCCCTCTATCCTGTGTTTTCAGCTTTTAATACCTGCCTTTATACAGTAGCTCTACTAATAAGTCCTCGTGTCAGCGTGGTTTAAAAGTCACAGCAGGGCGGTGCCAACATTTACTGTACTACAGTTGCCTGTGTACCATTATGTGGTCGGTGCCAATCTGTGTGTGCTCCACTGATGATGCCAACGTGTACCAGGCCAGAGTCTCGTGTGGTTTCAGGGCTGGAGGCCACAGTCTCAGTTTGGATCTGAGGGTGGATGCTGACACCACAGGGCCTACACGGGGCCACAGGGGCCTGACCAGGAGACAGTCAGTGGTTCCCTGTAACGTGCTATCACATGGAACAGACAGTTAGCGAGGGCACAAATTAGAAAGCAGTCTTAAGGCCGGTCATGTGTCTGCGCTGAATGACAAGTAATCATGGCTCAGCTCTGACTGCACCGAGTTTACAAACCCTCTCAGTTCACAGTCTCAGTCTCCATGGAGCTCTTTTAAATAAAAAGCACTTGTTTTACAGAGCAATGTCACAGAAAAACAAAACAGGTTTAAAGCAGGTTTATAAATTCTTTAGATGAGGACCAGAATAATACTCTCAGTGTTTCACCAGTTTATTGTTCTTATCCTAAGAGACAAACAAACTCATATTCTTCAGTAACAGTGACAGAGTCTCACCAAAGAGGTGACAAATAAGACTTCAAATAAAAAGAAGCGCAAGACCATTCGGCCAGTGTTTTATTATAATCATCATCATCAGTGATTACAGCGACACCTTTTCAGTTTGGAAATCCCCACACCAGAAGTACAGCCTACATTCAATCTGAGGTTCTTTATGGGTGTAATTTAGCTGCAAAAGTAAGTGTGCAGAGGTGGTGGGTGAGGATCTGTGCAGGAGGACTGTGACTGGTTCTGACGTGTTGTGTTGTGGCTCTTACTATAGGGAGTGAAAACCATTTCGGGCATTGACGTAATTAGAGTTTATACCCTAAACACTTCCAGACAGTTAGAGATGTCATGAAATATCTGAAGACAACAGTGTGTTCATTTGAAAAATGCAGGTATTAAATACTAGAACTCCTGTTGCTCTCGCTATCACTTTCTGTTCTTGTACAAAAACAAACCTTAATTTTTAAAGTGTCTGGTAGTTAAATTGACATATCTGCAGGTTAATGAGGTCGCTGTGCTCAACCAGCTTGACATTACTTTGGGATGGTTCCTTTGCACATTCAGCTACATTTTTAGATATTTCAACCCATGTATCTATGTGTGCTGTGACCGCAGGATGATTTCCTGTCTTCTTCCCAATGCATGCTGGGAAAAATTCCAGAACAAATGTGATTTCGATCAAAACAAGCAGGTTTGGAGAAGTAATAAAGGAATATTGTATCCTCCTCATATAATTAGAGTTACTGCATTGGGATACTTAAAGTTAAAAAAAACAAACTTTCATGAGCTTTTCTGCGATCATTCGTTTTGCAGAGACACATTTTCCACTGAAGCCCTAAAAACACAACTAGTTAAAGCCAACATTTAAAACTATTTTCAAATAGACAGACCGTATTAATGTCTGGAAAAGAGATGCACTGTGCATTAACATTACATGTAAAGGCACACAGCTGGTCTCCACACCCTCCTACAGCGACTTCCTAGAAGCAGCAAAATAACAGTGACTAGGAATAGCATCCTATACAGACAGTCTGTCATTATAAAGTTGGCACACTCTCCTGCCGTCGCTGTACATCTTCTGCTAAAACAGAACGTCTCCGAGGAATGACTCTCCGCGCACACAAACCACTAAATCATCACCTATAAAACCAAAGAAAAAGGAACAACTATCTTCCACTCACTGTTCCCTCGAGTCAACAATGCTGATGTGGTTTTGTCTGAGAAAGGCCTTTTCAAGTTCACAGTCTGAGGCGATGTAACGGGTTAGAACTGAGGCCTGGGAAGTGTTTAAATGCTTCTCTGCTTTGACATCTGAGTGCTTTAATCTCACAACCACCGTCTGGGCCTTATCTGTCCATGCAAATGATGTGATCTCACATCTTTGTTGAAGATACTGAACAATGGAGAGTGAAGCTGAGGGAGTCTTGCATATAGTCACAGGTTTTTCCCCAAATAGATAACTAAGACTGTCAACTTTGCTGAGAACTGACTCCGAAAAGAAAGCTTTCACTTTTACAGACGTCAAACTAACTAGAAAAGACAAAGTTACAAAGACAGATGTAAAATATGAAAAGGAATCCCCACATTCATTTATAACAGTTCTCTCAAACACAGTATTAGTTGTTCACGTTCTACTTTGTTTAGATTTTTGACATTAGTGTCCTGAACTTACAAGTCCAGGCATTCTGTTCTCTGAGGATGTGTTAAATCAAATCAAACTTTATTTATATAGCACTTTTTATACAAGAAATTGCAATACAAAGTGCTTTACAGATTAAAAACGACTAAAAACAATGCCTCACCTTCTACCCGTTCCACAACAACCCCCCCCCCCCACACACACACACACACACAGAGTACAAAGAAGACACAAAGGAACACTCATACTCATTTCGATTTGAGCTGTGGTGGAGGTTTGCTAATCCTCAGCTCCACATCCAGCAGGAAGTTTAGCGCTAAACAAGGTCTTTCCATATAAAATGAATACAAATCTGAAAAGAACACAGCTGACTGACGATGTACAAAGTTTATTCTTAGTAATCACATCTATTATATTGTTCTTGATGAAATGTATTTAATGCTGCAATGCAGACATTGGAAGAGGAAAGGTGTCCAGTTGGCCACAAGTATAAAATTGGAGTCATTTCCCTGGACAACAAGGGATGGGTACATACAATATGTACAATGATTTAAAGGAAAGCTGGAGAGTGGGTGGGCACAGATCACTAGAACCACAGTGTCTCATGGGAAAGTGATGACAAAGCAGAGGAAAATCACGGGGACAAGGACAAAACTGCCAAACTGAGTCACATGTGAGCAGCGGAGGCCTGGAATACCACACACTCCATACAATCACAGGAATGAGCTGTCAAAACGCTGCTCTGCCTCCACATATAGTGGCTCTATTCAGCAGCAGGGAGAGTGAGAGCAGGGTTATGTTTTGTTTAGCCAAACGGAGACAGACTGGCCTTTGAGGAGCGCACTGCTTTGAAATGAGGTTGAGGAACATCCATGTCAAGAAAATATTGCCCTCTGATTTTCTCCCCCTTTGAACAGAACTCTGCTTTCATGCCTTTCAGGGCCGCTGCTCTCTGGGTGACTGTGCCTCATCATCCCTCCTCCTCTTTTTTCTAGTCTTCATTCTCTCAGCGACGAAAGAATAAATATGAGAGATTCTGACCACTCTTTACTCTAAATCGGTCTTTGACTGCCTGGGTGGGGCGCTGTTATAATTTACACTCACATCTGCTGTCGCACCACACTGCGCGCCTTCAGACGCACCGCGGACGCAGCGGTCCTGCGCTCTGAGCAAACATGCGCATCTGATCCCGAGTGCGCGCACAGTGACGCTACAGACCGGGCACGCGCTGATAGGTAACAGGAGTGTTTGGACATTATCACAGGATCAGCGATTAAAGAACTTCTCTCTGCAAGCAAACAGCAGCACTACATGTATCCTTTAAGATGAGAAACGCAACTTTCCGGGTGTCGCACACAGAAGCACATTCAAACAGAAGCGGACACATTTCCACACCCTGCGAAGAAACACATCCATAGCCGATAGACACATATACACAAACACGACTGTACAAAGCGCACATAGACACGGAGACACTAAACGCTTTCACTGCCAAACCCCTGCGACCGAGCTGCTCCGCCGCATAACAACCTATTCATAAAAAGCAAAAATGTCTCAGGCTTCCGCCTCCAAAATACACACGGGAGACGACGGGAAGGTGCAATCGCCTCTCGCAATCTGAAATTGGAAACGGGGCCAAAGAATACACTGGAGGAGGGCAATTTATGTTACAAAAGCCCTCTTGGTGGGTAAGCAGCAGCGACTGTCCCAGCAGCGATCCAAACGAAGAATTAAAAGCCTTTGATCCATCTGTCATTGAAACTTCTAAAGCAAATATGAATAAAATAAAAACTTTATGTAAACTATCTGCTTTGGTGACTCTGCTTAAAATGTGCAGAATGTATCTTCGTAAGACTATGAATGGCCAGAAAGATAAGATCTACTCTAGTGCAGCAAAAAAAAAGTTAATTTAAACCTCGCAGCATTTCAGAGACTGGCACCACGGCTGTAAGTGATGTTTTTTTAATCTGTACTTTCTCTTTCGCTTCTTTCCATATCGTGTCATTCCGCACCAAAACCGTCCAGTTAGATCTAAGCTGATCTGGATTCAGGTGAATCAATGGATTCTCTGTGTTAAAAATAACTCCAGCCAACTAGCGGCCCATTGAGGAACTGCAGCACATACAGATCATTCCTTTGAGGCCAACTAATCTATATGTGTGGGGCAGGAGGAGAGAGGAGGGGTACAAATTTTACAAAAGCGCAGCGCATCATCTAGAAGTTAAACAGTTCTGACATTGGTTGATCTGAAAGATTATCCAAAAATCTTCTTGGCTATAAAAAACTGTAATATTACTTCTAAACAGTCCCTGTTAGGTTGCCATTAGAACAAACATGGCCTGTTGTTGTACACTGGGAAAAACGCAAAATCAACTTTGCATCGGTTTATTGAAATCCCTCCTCCTCCTCCTCGGACAACCAGAGGCAGTGATGGATGAACTGGTGCACAGGCTGAACTGGTAAACACGCAGCCAACCTCACACGGTCCCAGCTGGCAGTTTGTGTCCACGGCCAAGTACACACACAGGCATACATTCAACTGCAATACACATAAAAAAAACTACTACAAATCCTACAAACCGAAAGTTTATGCAACAAACTTCCTCAAAGGGGATTGAGCAAGTCTTTGCACCGTCCTACCCCATGGCCCCCTCCGGATGAGGAGGGGCGCAGACGTGCGTAAAATGAGCACCATCCCCTCAAAACTGATCGGAAGAGTAATTATTAATGAAGTGAATTAATTGGAAGGTGAAATGCATGAGTCAGGTGCAGAGAAACTATTGAAAATGACGAAAAAAATCAACTCAGTGCCAGAAGAATTCAAGCTAACCGCAACATCTGGTGGGATGACACCTGTCAGCGGGCTGCATGCAAGCTCAGAAAGACAGACAACGAAGGAAATAATGTCCATAGACACTAAATCTTTAAATGTAAAGGTAGTCATTTATGTTTTCCATCAGTAAAATACGAGGCCTCTTTAACGTCTATTCTCCGTGACCTTTTGTAAATAGGTACTATGCGTAACATCCATTATCGGACAGAGTATGTTAAAACTAGCCAGATTTCAGTTTCCCGTTAAGAAAATAAACTTTCGATAGAAATAAATGCAAGATGAAACCAGAAAAAGGATCTTTACAGACGCAGAGACTAAAATCTACTGTTTCCCTCAGGTTTTCCCGCAGCACTCTCAAATTTTCGAAGTCATTTCTGTGAAAATCACCAAATCGTTTGTGGCACAGTCTATGAGGCCTTCATGGACCAACAGGAAAAGACAACCAGAGACACTTTCAGAATTTGACTAAAGTGCACAAACCACACACATCTAAACAGGCAGGTCTTCATGGAACAGCAAATTAAATTTACGGTCGTTGATACAGTATAGTGCCTACTGTTCATGGGCCACATTTTCTGGGAAAATGTAAAGAAGGATGTCAGGTGCGCAAGTGTCCAACAATGGATGAGGCGCACATTTATTTCACACAGAAAAAACAGCAGGAGGAAGATTTTTAGACAGAAAACATCAGACACAGCTAAACAACATGTGTCAAAAGCACAATAAACGTCAATATTAGAAAGAGAAACGGTCTTACCTGCCCGAACCACGGTGCTTTGGCACAAGGCGAGCGCCACCGTTACCAAGGCGAAGGATGAGAAGTCCATGCGCCATGGTCTCCGTTTCTTCCTGAAGGGACAATCTCCAATATCCATAGTGTTGCAGTAGTTTGCCGGCCTGGTGGAGCTGTAAATGTAGGATATGGTGGAAGTTATCCTCTCACAGAAAGCCAGCCGACGAGAGGAATCCGACTGAACTTTCTGTGAGGCAACAGACAAAAAGGCACGCCTCTGGAGACGTCTCTACCTCTCTCCCGGAGACTTTCCTTGATGAGGTACCTATGTCCCTGTCAATACACCAAACCTAAACACTATAAGGGGTTTGGGGTGAATAAATATCTTTTATTTTAACGTTTAACCCCTTAGTGCTAGAGCCCCATTGAGTCAGACTGGGTACGAGTACCCAAAGTGGAGAGAGCAGCAGAGAGAGACCTGGAATCACGCTCTCTCTCCCTTCTCTCTCTTTCCCTCTCCCCTTCTTTACTTTCTCTCACAAAGAGTGAGAGCGTGTGTGTTGTGTGCGTGTGGAGGGAGAGAGAGAGTGAATGGTAAAGGGATAGAGGGAGGGAGAGGGCGTGCGTAATTGCGCGCATGGCGCACATAGATATACGTGTACGGAGGAGCGTCTGAGCGTGCGAACTGAACGCTTTTAATGACAGGCCTATACAAATATTTCTGCTCACACTCACAACAATGGTGTCTTTCTTTTCAACCGTGAGCTTGAGGTTTAAAGTTGGTCGGTGAACACAAATCACTCAGTGGAATCTTTTTCTGTCTCTCAGCAGCCTTTTACTGAGCGGCTGCCTCAGGATTTATCTTTACCTTTTCTACTTCGTCCTCTCTGTGTATCTATCTGTGACGTGCAAAGGCTGGTTTGATAACTCAAGAAGAAATGCTCAGGTACACACCAGATGAGGACCGCGCACTACGCTGTGCAACAGAGTTGAGTGAGATTGAACCAGCCAATCAGATTTCTGTCCGTGCCACTTGCCACGCCCCTTTCACCCAGTCAGCGGAGCTCTGATTGGTCAGTCCCACGTGGCCTTGTTTTGCTGCATCAGCTCAGGTGTAGGGAGAGAAAAGAAACATGAATATGGTTTGTGAATCACATTGTGGCCATCGAATTCAACATTTGGGAATAAATTGCATTAGAACAATATGCTGAAGGATCCATGATGTTAAAATTAAAAGAAAAAGCTCCCACTGAGACACGCTTCAACTCAACTATTAGTTTAGTTTATTCGACTAGACAAAACAAATATCACATGGGCTAAAATATTATGTTATTGTTCTGTTTCAACAACTTTTCTGAACTTGAAAAACAACTTAGGTCCCAAAATCTGTGGCCAAAACCAAACAATATATAGTGGAAGAATGATGCTTCATAATTTCAGACAACCTAAGTAAGGGACATTAAAAATTTTACATTTGATTATTGGCACAAAAGTCAAATGAGCATCACTCAGGTTTTTATCAGACTGGCCTTTCCTCCTCATGTCCAGACATTACCTTTACCTGCAGTCCTGTACACCATGCAGATGATGAGGCCCAGTGTTTCTTCTTCAGGCTCAGGAACCTCAGACTCTTTTGCAAGATCTCCTCAAAGATCTGACTCCAGGAGAAGAACCTGCTTTTCCTGGTCCTGGTGAGGTTGCTAGAAATTATGATATATTTCAGAATAATTTAATTTTTGGCAATATATTAGATCACACAATGTTTTCGGCCTGCAATAAAGGATAATGCTGGTAGTATTTCATGTTATTTTCATTGTCAACAAATGACAAGGGAAGACCAACACCCACCAGTGTGATCAAGTCGCTTAACTCTTACTAAAGACAAAAATACTTAAAAATGAGCAACACAGTGTATACAGTTTGAATTTTAAAAAGGAAAAATTATTTCTAAAAATGGCTGACTACTGAAGACTTTTTTTTTTTTTTTTTTTTTTGCCAGCATGGCTCAAAGGAGTAAACCTTTTCCAGCCACAGATTAGCAATCATCCTATTTGTAAGCAGCAGGAGAGTAATTTAAGAACTGGCAAAAAATTAACTGTAGTGGAGTTTGTCAATAATACATTGATATATCACCTCATCAGTGTGTTTTTATTAGTTCTGTACAACAGTGAATCTGTATTTTTATAGAGGAAGATGATAGAAAATGAGGTTTTGACAACACAGGCAATACTGAGTCAGACAAACTGTTAGTTTTGGTCTTTTTATAGGACTTAATGACAAAACATAAAAAGTAGAAAATAACCCTGCATGCATTATGGCTTAGAAATGCTGCCTGACAGGATAATGAACTCGGCCACCAATCGCTAAAAATACCAGAGTTGAGTCAACTATAACTCAGCATTATAGGTTCATAAAGAAGGAGTGCAAAACTGTAGTTTTGGATCACAGTGAACAGTATTTAACAGGTATTAGTGATATTCAACTCTCCTACTGTATGAACTGTAAGAGCACTTGTCTTATCTGGATATTAAAAATAAAAAAGTGATAGACACCAGATTTTTTATTTTTTTTTATTTTTTGCAGTGGCAGTTTCTAAGTCGCTGACTGCTGCAGTTAAGGAGCAGATATCAAACCCAGGGGACATAAACTTTAAACCAACTCAAGCAGTAATTTTAAAGAGACATTCCTTTCATAATTTCAAAGTGGCTTTCATATCCATACCTGTCGTAAACAGCATCTTCTATGTATATTTCAAAGCTATCCCATGTGCCCAGCCGTCTGCCTTGTAAATGTTTCAGCGCTCACACAGCCCGTGGTTAGTCACTTTCTTTGAATGCAGACTTCACATCCAGAAAGGAGTAATCAACCGTAATTATCCCTTGATGCTCCACTCACAGTTCTCACTACCTTTCATTTCTTCTCCTCATTTGTGTGTGATTCTCTGGGGGGATAGGAGGGGCGTGTTTGCATTCTGTGGCATTTCCAAGATAACTCCTCTTATTCTTTCTAAGAGCGTAGTAGCAATAGAAAAGTCTGAAGATTAAAAAATGAAAATAACACAGCTGGTTTTGTTAACCTTACATTAAACATTAACTAGATGTTTTATTATCTAGGGGATATTTTTGCGAAGGCAACAACAAAATGTGAACACTGTTCCAATGCTGTAATGTTTCAACTGTCTTCAGTAGTAATATTAACCTTAATATGACAAATACACTCTGTTATACTGAAGTAATAAACCTTTTCGTGTATCCCTGTTTTGAAGATGTAGAGTTGCATCCATAGTTCAAATGACTTGTGACAGAATTATGTAAAATCTTGCGTCATGGTCATTTAAACATGTCAGATTGGTTATAAAGTTATTTAAAAGAAATGTGTAACATTAAGTATTAGATATGTAATCTTATTTGTAATGACTTGCAGTTTTATTGACTTTTGCACTCAATAGCATTCATATATGAATAAAAATTTTCTGTTCTGGGTTGGGTTCTCCAATTACACGGTGCCACACTGCCTCCAGAAACACATATTTTACAATTTCTTCTCTGTAGCACATTACATATTAATACATTTTAATTTGCAGCATCATTGACCAAAACTGATCACCGCAGTGATGATTTGCTGTTATTTGTTTTTATTGAAAACACTGAGAGGTAAATGAGGAAAGAGCTTCACTTTCAGTCTAGTCAAGAGCTAGATGATGACAGCAGACTAAACATCAACATGTTAGAGGTTTACATTAAATCTAAACAATTATGTCAGTGTAGAGACACTGCTGCAGCGTTCAGAGCGTAACACTGAGTGTGAGTATATGATCAGACAGACATATGCAAGGATGTATTTGTAGGTTTAAGACTAAAACACATTATCGTAAAATAAAGTGATGAGAATTTGCCACAGTGAAAACAGGTTGATAAGAACATGTAGAGAGGTAAGAATGAATAGAATAGAATAGAAATAGGTTGTTGATCCCTAAGGAAAAATCCTGCTGGTACAGTAGCAAGTACAAAAAACAAAGTGAGAACCACCACAGTAGAAATATAAAATAGGAATAAAAAATATAATAGAAAAAAACTTAATATGCAATAAGATGTAAAATATACTATTACTAAAAAACTAACTAAATTGAAATATGCATCATAAAGTGTCAAATACAAACAATAAAAATACATAGTGATTAAAGAAATGGTTTAAATTCAGTACCTTATATCAGTCTGAAGAAGATGCAGACCGACATGGATGCTGGTTATGCTTCATCTACAATCTGCCAAAAAAAAGATTTTGCTTTAATTATTCTCGTGAAATTCTTTATTTGTATTTTTGGTGAATTAGGTCATCCTTTGAAAGTGTAATATATTCCAAGGATTCCCTGACTTTCTTTATAAAGCTGCTAACTGTGCAAGAGTTTCATTAGTCTGACCCTCAGTGGAAAGTTTTAGTGTCTACACATTTTTAACCAGACTAGAAGGAACTTTTTGAGATAAACATTGAAAATTTGGGATGCAAACACAGCAAATGGAAGTATATCAGCATAGTATTCAATTTAATTCAATTATATTTATATAGCGCCAATTAGAGGTCAAATTGTCTCAAGACGCTTTACAGAACCCACATGCCTGAACCCTCAGAGCAAGCCCTATTATATTGCCTGAACACCAGCACAACACATATCATAACCTTCAGCATTTATGCTGCCCTGGTTCTGCTAGCACTACTTTTCTTTTAATACGTTGTGATTATTGTTGGACCCATGAGCTCCTATCAAGATGGATTCTACCATCTTTTCTCCAGATTGTCTACGAGATTCTAAATTTCACATGAGGAGAAAAGGGACACGCTCAAAGTACAACTGGCCTTGCCTTAGCCTCTCTTCAGCAGTAATGTACCGTCTGAGTTTGCATAGAAGATTGCCAAAAGACCAAACTGTACTGCCCTCTCATAAGAAACTACAGGGGTGAGCTTTGATGTATATAGAATGAGAAGGAGCGGTCGCTGTGTGATCATTCTGTGAAACCATCAACTAGGCTGCTCTATCCATCAATTATCCATCAGGAATCATAAGGAAACGGGCTAGGGCAGTTTAAACCTATATATTACTATAGGAAAGCCAAAAAGAATATATAGAATTTCACATTTTTGGATAGAGAAGAAAAACCAGAAACGTTTTCTTTGTTGGAATGATAAAAACCCAAAAGGAGGCCAGAGGGGGTGAGCCGAACAGCTGGAAAGACCAGAAGGCAAAAAGCTGCAAACCAAACATTAGTGCATATAATGCAAAAAAAAACTGTAAACAACATACACCCAGAATTTGTCATTAAGCCAAATGTGTGTGATTTTTTTCCCTAATTCTACACAGTAGCACTTTAGTGAAGCTATTTTCTCTGCAAGGATATTTGTACTAAATCAGAGAGTCCAGGAAGCGCTCCCTCAGTGTGGCGGCTCTGGGTTTGTATTTTGGCTTCCTGGACACAGTGGATCGAGTGTTTTTTGGGACAGGCTGTTTGGTTCTGGCCTCCTTGTGCTCTGAAAGTAGATGCCACAGGCCGTAAAAAGAGACACCCCAAGAGACATCTGTGGTATGTGTTTGTGCTAGACTTCTGCTTGTAAATGTATGTTCAAGTTTTAGTCACTTCACAAGGAGCATTCACGCCAGGGACTTTTGTAGCATCCACAGTTTTATCAAGGACATTACAAAAAAAAATAAAGTGTTGTCTGTTTTTTTTTTTATAGTCAAAAACCAACATTTAAGAATCATAATCCTTCCTTTTTCAGCAGAGAAAGTCTTGTTGATCTGTATTAGTGTGTTGAAGTTTGGGTATTTTTCAAACTTATCAAGCATTCAATGGTGTGTTTTTTAAAAGCAACATTTTTTAAAGTGGCTGTGAAGCCACAGTTTCTCCTCAGTTGTGTTGAGTCATTGTAATACAAATTTAAATTTTCTGATATTTGTATTGACATCTTTTCTCAGTAGAAACCTATATATCTGAGGGGTAATTAATGCCGGTAAGTAAACACAGCTCTAAAGTGAGCTTCATATGAGTTTAAAAGTCACAAATTTTCGCCTTAATCACCTCATATAGGATACTGATGCGAGATCATGACTCCACAGCTTCAACCAAGGATGAATGAAAAATGAATGAACAAAGAATATTTGAAAATGGCTAACTGTTACACTCTGAAAAATATATTGTTGTATGCTATTAATACACTAATGTATGCTAAAAAGTATGACAAAAACATGCTATTCATGAATGTGCAGTGTTTATTTTACTTTATTCTTACTATTTTCTGCAATTAAAACCAGAAGTTGCATGTAGATGGAACTAAGAGCGGATTCACAACATGTTCCAGCTTCGTTTCTGTTTCCTTTGATGTGTTGTTCATACCTGAAGGTGACGTAGTTTGATGTGGACTCAGTCAGGTGCTCGATATTTGGATTTGAAGAGCAAACTGGAAGAAACAAAAACACAGCAGAGAACAAAAAGACAAACAGTCGTGGTCTTTCTAACAAACCTTTGTATTTCATATTAAAGATGTTTCGGTATTTTAAGAGCAGCAGTACAGTGAGAACCTAGAAATTCAGTGGAAGAGAAAGTGTCTGACATTTCAAACAGAGGTTATCACCAACACAGAGCTTCCAAGTAGTAACGTCAGCTACAATAAGATGTGGAAGTCCAGACATTCAGTCTTCAAGTGGCACTTGGGTGGCGTCACATGTTGTTTAGTCTTACTATTTACCTTTTCTGGATAAAAGAGGTTGTTGTTTCACATCTTGTGTACCTGCAAAAGTGTACTTGGAGGGTAAAATAAAAGTAGCTGTGTGTAACTGGGCGAGACATCCCTCGATGGTGGACAGTATAAAAATACATTTATTCACAAGTAGACGTTTGATTTGTCACTTGATGTAATCAAAAATAAACACTGCAATAAAGTTCCCACAAATTACATCGTTTGGTTTAATAACGTGTCTCTGAAATCTCATTATTATTCTGCTGTAGCAGCACGTTCAGTGGAAAAATTCGCCTTTAGAATCTGGTCTAGTACAGTTTTAGTGTACAGCGTGTTTCATCCAGAGAGCCCACACCCTTTACCAAATGCAACATAAAGCAACCCTGGTTTGGCAGCAGCATAATCCACATGATCTGCTGAGCATCCACGTTATTAAAGTACCACAAATTCCAAAGAACAAGAATTGCATGTATGCCGCCACCAGCAGCATGACTTCATCATCTTGAAACAGACTTTGCAAATCCCAGCGACCACATCACCGAGAGGTGAGGCTGCTAAAATGCCCCGACTTCAAAAGGCAGGTGCTTCCACTTGTCTGGTCCAGAAGCAAATCTGTGCAGAAGGTCGATGTGAACCTTTAATTACACAATGAGGCTTCAGTGTCAGCTGAATTTGAATTAATAAAAGCTTATAATTTGCTGGGCTGCAACCTGAGGCTTATAAGAACCCAGAGACCGCACAGTTACCCCGAGTGAAGCTCTATCAGATGTGGCCACCCACTGGACTGATTCCTGACAGCTCCTCCATTCAGACTGCTGTGGAATCATAGCTGGCTGTAATGTTATTGGGTGACACGATGGAGCTGCTTAGTGTGGCAAAATCTGGGTCAAAGAAAGCAAAGGAGACTTCAAGGATGGACGAGCCCAAGACAAGAGCATCTGCACAAGTAGAGCAGAAGAGATGGCTTTGACTCTTGGAGATGGACTCAGCAAGTGCCTGTGGGCAGCTCTCTCTGTGCAGTATTTCCAAAAGGAGAACCTTGTAATTACAATAAAGCGGCCATATTATATTGCTGACTTCCTTGAAAAGTCTGTATTTTACTGGGCAGGGCCGCAAACGCACACACACCCTGCTAGCCACAACACACCGAAATAGATCAGAGCAGGGGCTTGCCTGGGAGGAAACGGAGAAAGGGAGTGGAGTGATACGCTGCTCGGCGCTAACAGTGGGGTCACAGAGTGTGTGCGTGCCCACGTGTGACGAACGCACACTCCACTCGGCCTGGTGAAGCTGCAGGAGGTGTGCTGAGCCAGGTAGAAAAGGGAATTTAGACAGAGAATGGGTCAGTGATGTTGAATCGGGACACCAAACACACCCAGCTAACCACATACCCCGAAATAGGCAGGAGGGGAGGAGGAGGGAGGACGAGGGGTGACGACGGGGCAGAGAGAGGGAGGCGGAGGAACGACGAGGCTGCACACAAGTGGGTGTGTTTTCTGAGTGGAGTGAGTGTTCACGAGCTCTGAAGTTTGCGTGCCAACTGATGTATAACAGAGTGTGTGTGTGTGAGAGAGAGTACATATGAGCACACTGTATATTTGGTGAAGTATACAAGGCTTTTGATGATGTTTGATAAACTGAACTAAGTAAAAAGTGCAATGTGTGTGTTCCCTTCTCTCTCATTCTCAGCCTTTCTCTTCCTTATTACTGGCTTTCAACACTTAGTAATTCTTTTTTGGGAGTTTAAAGGCAGCCTCGGTAGGCTTTGACGTTAAATATAGCGCGAGGTGAACTCCAAGATTTGCTCAATTTAGCACAATTACTCTGTGTTAGAAGGTAATTTGCCCAGATGGTGCATAATGGCTGTAATAATAAAAGGCAATAAGAAGGACCGGTGATACAACATGAACCAGAGACAGGAAAAAATGCCAGACTGAGTCACACGGTAAATGATCTGTGCATATACCTGTATGAAGAGCAGGTTTCATTTACAGTATAAAGATTTGTCTCATTAAATATGAAAGATCCATATCTAACCACAACTAAAATACCTGGAAAAATGTGTGCACAAGTTATAGCAATCAATTTTTTCTCATAAATTCAGTGAATATTGCCTAAGCCTCGAATACCCACATTTAGATCTGCATCTAAATACCAAAAGCCCTGAAATGAAACAGAGCCAGAGATGGAGGAGAGCGATAGGGCTCACATGAAGGTTTGAGGGAACTGCTGCCTGGGAGGAGACGTTCGGGCCGTGGAAAGGTACAGGCAGGAAAAATCACAGGAATGAATAGAGAGACGGGAGAGGAGAGGGAGAGGACGGGTGGGCAGAGAGCTGGTGGTGGGGGGCACACAGGCATGCAGAGGGTGAAGGGGAATGAATGAGGGCCATTGATAAAGAAGGGGAGAACGGACAAGGGTAAGGGGAGGGAGGGAGGAGGGATCAAAAGGTATTTACACATGGAGATTCCAGAATAAAACGGAGGTGTGGAGGGAAAAGGTAGATGGATGGACAGATGGATGCATCCCTAACTGACCTACTGACTAAAACGCAGGGTGGGACCTCGGTGACTTTGACACAGCAACATATTTGTGTCCTCAAAGTCGCTGGTTTTTCCACAAATGAAGTCACCTCAACAGCTGTCAGACCAAAGCCTACAGTAGAGTTCAGAGCAGAGTTTCCCTTGGAATGACTGAAGGTTACCTCAGTTCAAAAGTAGAATGTCCCATTAAATAAAAACACCTTCCATGTCGTCAGCTTTCATCCCTGGTGAAGCTCCTCCAGTATAAACACAATTGCATTTTTTAATAGAGCATTTTTTTCCTGACAGTGTCTCACTATGCCGTAAACAAGAAACAAGCAGCAGAGAGGTTCGCCCAGGCAGGACTTGTGGACATTTGACGTGAGGTGGCATCCACCTTAACCATGAGGCCACTACCTGCCCAAAAGTGCATTTTTAGGAAGTTTTCTGTTCCTTTATAAAACCAAAAATTTAGATGAGACATCTGAAACTTTCATAGAAAAATGTTAAAACCCAGAATTTGATCATACGTGTTGGGTTGTTCAAAATAATCCTGACATTCTTTCTTTCACCTCTACACGTGCACTATTAAATGATGGTGACACTGGTGATGGAGAATCTTCAAGAGCTCTGGATAATATCTTTATCCTGTTAACATGTTCCTTATTAAAAGATTTAAACAACAAACTCAGGAAGAACATTTCCACCTAAACATCATTTTATGGGACCTTCAAGTAAAAATTACAGGCATGATAATGTGACTTTTTCAGAATATATATCTTCCAACTAGAGATTGAGCAGTAAGATATGAGCAGTCAACACCGTCAAGCTAAAACTTTGAATTTTTTTAAAAAAAATTATCTATACTCTACTCACAGTCACTAGGTCTTTAATCAGCATACACTAGGCCGAAGGATGAGGAACATCAATAAGAAACCATTCAATCCAAACAGATAAACTGGAAAAATCAAAGTTTCTAAAGAAAACCAAGCCAAACCCAAAAAATGTCATACAAAGCAAAGAACACTTAGCAGACTCCTCTAATCCTGGATAATTCTAGATCCAGTTTAATTGTACAACTCCATCTTGTAAATCTAAAGAAACACAACCAAAACACCATGTTTTTTATGGAACCATCTCAGAAGATGACTTTAAAAACTGGAAACTGACAGGCACTTTAAAAACATACTTAACCGATGACTGGATAAACAAATCAAAGAGTTTCAGATTCCCGTGTGCTGTCTTAGTTGCAAAAATATTTTTTTTTGCAAGTTAAAATGCACAGGAGTCAGTTTAAAATCTTTTGATACGTTTGCTCGTCTCCCTGCTATACACCTGTCTAATCAATAAGTTGTGAAGAGTTCCTTTGTCTTAGACGCCTGAATGAGCCGTCTGTCCATCACAGTCTATTACAACTAACTCGCATCTGAAACACACCCATAGCCACCAGCGCTTCTCATAGGATGCTAATTGATCGTGCAAACTGTAGCTCAGCCACAAGTGATTAGCTTAAAGTCTGCTAAGATGAATTCTTTCATCATCTCATGAGCTTGCAAATCTCCAGCTGCACCACAATGTAAGAAGAAACTGTATGACTCTGGTGGGACTTGACTAGAAACACAACGTGACGAGGTTTAGTACGTCCTCGACTACAAGCTGTAGGTTCCCTGTAAAAATATCTTGTTGAGGTTGAGAAAGAGTTCCTCATTGACTCAACTAGGACAGGAGAATATTTTTCTAAAGGGAAGATTAGGAACGAAAAAACAAGCTCGTGTTGTGGGTTTTCTTCATCATAAAGGATGAACGAGGAGAAGCATCAAGAATGTGAAGCATTGAAAGTATTTGGTTGGTTGAACGATGAAGGGACAGAGGGCAGTGAAGTCCGGCTGTAACCCAGACTGGTCAGCTGGACACCGAGAGGTCGTGGTGAAGGTCAGGTGGGTCAGTTTGGCATCAGAGTGACATCTTGCTGTACCTGGACCAGCTGACCATCACAAAGAACTGGGGAGGAGCTGAGCAGTCTGAAGGGCTTTTTCACACCAGCTGCTGAACTGGACTCCTTCAGGCTGAGATGATCTGCAGGCTCAGTGCTGAATTTGTCTGACATTTGTTCAAAACTCACCATATAATAACATTATAACATTACAGAGAAGGAAAAGGGCTTTGTTTTTATCTCAAAATATCAAATGACACCATTACTGGAAGTGTTAAGTTGAATAGAAATGAGGAAGACTACATGAGAAATTAAACTTGAGACATTTTAAGGAAGTGACCATCAGGTTTTGCTTTTACAAGAAAAACTATTTTCTAGCACAACAGTACAGAAACATTAGATCTCAGCATGATCAACCTCATAATAAGCAGCAATGGTGGGTCTGTTATTAACATATGTCGAAGTTTGTTGAGTTTCTCTCTATGTAATAATCATATACGTAGTAGCCATTTATTATTTTGTTGTTTAATCATTAGAATTAGTTTGTTTGGTGGGCTTTGACACTTGTTTATTTGACTATGATCCATTTATTCGATTGTCATTTAGCTGGATTTCTTTGCTTGTTTCACCTATTCTGATTATTGTTTGCTTTAAATATTTTGTATAAAGCACCACAGAAGACTTACGCTTTTCTAAACCAAAGCAAGAGAAGCAATAGAAGCTGTGATTCTTTGCTAATTTGTTTGCATGCTTGTATTGGATAAATAAACCAACAAAAAACACAAAAAATTTGTTTGGACACTGGACTTTTTTGGTGCAGTAGTTCCTTAATTGAGTTTATTTTTGAGAAATAGTCATAACAATAGACTGACTGTTAAATAAAGCATTGGAACAAGCTGATGCCATCAGTCAGTGAGGAATAAGATCATTTTAACAACCTCAAAGCTATTCAGGGGAAAACAAAAACCTACGTTAAGAGTTAAATAATATCTGCAGCATAGTGGATGATGAGGATGAGGAGGAGGCTGTGCCGGTGACAGGTGCAGCAGAGTGTTGCATAACGGTTACAACAGAGTAAATCTAAGAACTATTAGATTACAATGGTTCTGCTGCACATTTGTATTATAAGATGTTATTAATCAATTGACATTCAGTCTAATGCAAGACCATCAGTCCAGTGACTTATGCTACAATTTGCTCCATATAGTACTTATTGCTTTATTTGAAAAGCCACTGAGATGCTGCTACTGTGAGCACAGCAGCAATGTGTGGTTTAAAACAGCATGCCCAGTTTGGATTTGATCAGGTTTAGACTTATTATGCAGGATGATTCGGCTGCTGCGCTAATGGGGATCCCCTTCAATAAATAAATAAATGATTCGGCTCATTACTTTCTCATTTTTGATTTACCCACTATAACTTACACACAACACAAGACATTTTTTCTTTTCTAAACAGCTGTGCAAAACCAAAACTTTCGTCATCCCTAGTTTCTGGAAATAAACTTTGACTGCTGCAGGACACAGGTTTATAGATATACAGTTGTGCTCATAAGTTTATATATGCTGGGAAAATTTGTGAAAAATTGGCAATTTTTTCAGAAAATATGTTTGAAAAAGGAAAAAACTTTCCTTTCATATAGGTTTAGTGGTCAAACAAAATTGTTTATTATCATGCAACTGTATTTAATCTGATTATTCATGTTTTCATTAAAGAATGGCACATACACTCAACAAAAATATAAATGCAACACTTTTGTTTTTGCTCCCAAAAAGTGGTTAGATGCACTGCCAAATTCTCTGAAATGCCTTTGGAGACGGCTTAAGGTAGAGAAATGAACATTCAATACACGAGCAACAGCTCTGGTTGACATTCCTGCTGTCAGCATGCCAAGTGCACGCTCCCTCAAATCTTGCCACGTCTGTGGCATTGTGCTGTGATAAAACTGCACCTTTCAGAGTGACCTTTTATTGTGGGCAGTCTAAGGCACACCTGTGCACTAATCATGGTGTCTAATCAGCATCTTGATATGGCACACCTGTGAGGTGGGATGGATTATCTCAGCAAAGGAGAAGTGCTCACTGTCACAGATTTAGACAGATTTGTGAACAATATTTGAGAGAAATGGTGATATTTTGTATGTGGAAAAAGTTTTAGATTTTTGAGTTCATCACATAAAAAATGGGAGCAAAATCAAAAGTGTTGCATTTATATTTTTGTTTAGTGTATTTTACAAATTCTGCCAAGGTATGTAAACTTATGAGCACAACTGTACATGTCGCCTGATGATATGACAAGATAAAAGATGCTCATTGTGACATTTTTGGCCATGAACTTGAAAAATACAGTAGATTATGCAATTTAATATTTACTTTCATTGTTAGCATACTGTGTGATTGTTTTCTTGTCTGTCTAGTTGCAATATGAACTCACAAATCACAACTTGCGCTGTAAAAGTAACTACATTAACTGAAATCATATTCTAAGGTGCACTTTCGAGTCTGAGTTAACCTGAACAGAAAGCCTAAAAACTGCCTCCACAGATCAGTGAAGGCTCAGTTCCACACTCACAGAGCCCACTGACAGAGGGACTCCTCAGCCGGCAGAGGTCAATAAGGAATGCACCAGGGGAGAGGGAGGGAATGTACCACAGGGGTGTTGAGGAAGGGGGTGGGGAGGCAGCGGAGGAAGCATGGAGGGGGGAAACAGAGGGGTCTTTTGTGAGACAGGAAGCTGCTGAGACCAGGGCCCTCTCCCTGGGTACAGTAGTGGAGCAGAGAGAAACCTGGGATGTGAGGAAGATGGCGAGGGAGGAAGATGTGACCGAGGGAACGAAGACGACTGAGGAAGAGAGCTCAGTGAGAGAAAGGCAAGAATTAGTAAGAGAACACACCTGGAGGGAGAAGAGAGAGAGCTCATGGATGGAACAAGATGGATGATGTGCACAGATATGGCTTGGGAAGGTTTATAGTGCACACAAGCAAACATGGCATTTATTTCTCCCATTAGCACTGTACATGATTGGGCATTAAAGCATTCCCTATATATTCTTGTAGTTGTCTGTATAGCACTGTAATTAAAAAACAAACAAACAAAAACATCCAATCACCAGGCTTGAGCATTTAGTGCCTAAATTTATTAATGATGTTGGTGAAGTTTCAGGTTGAACTTCGGTGTGTTTGCTGGACAAACTCAGTCATTTGAAGCAATTTAGTTTTAGGTATTAAATTTGAATCAATTCAGAAAGTATAGTAGAGTTTTTATGAAATAATTAGGAGATGGGTATTGAACATCTGAGGGGAAAAACTCTCAGAAAAATGTTCGTAAAATCCTGGACTGATAAATGACGTCATAGTTTTAAGACTAAGGTGACAATGCTACATCAGTGTTAGTGAATCTAAGACTAGGGAGTCCCACTGAAGTCTGTTTTGCTACAGGGAAGTTGTCAGGTTAATATCCAGACAAGCAGGGCAGAATATGCCGTTACAAACTCCAGCAAGGCATTTATGTACATCTCAACTGCTACAAGTGTAGGCGTTTTTTGGCAATCAAATCTGCCCAGCGCTTGTGAATGTGTCAAACTGTGTGTGAACAGTGCATTCAATGTAAAGCAATTTAAAGAAAAAATAGAGATTAATAACAAAGATCTACAAAAGTGAGAACTATACTAAATACATTCCAAAGGAGCAGATGAAAGCTGAAGAAGTGAAGAGGATGTGAATATAATCAGGATGCTGCTTGTGATGGTGAGACTTGAGTGTCCCAGTTGGAACAGAGGCACAAGATCAAAAAAAGAAAAACAAATGATTAATTTTCAAAACAAGATGCTGAGCATACAGACGTGGAGTATTTGTACACAGCCACAGCAGCCAGTTAATGAGGTCAGGGAAAACCAGCAATAAAAACAATCTGAGCTGTTATGGTCGTGAGCTCATTCCAGCCTGTCTGTCCTCTGCAAAGCCATCAAAGGGCTTTTCATCTCTGCTTGCAGTTCAGTCCCATCCGGGCCATTACTGTACGAACAAAACACGCACGAGGCAAGGCGGTGGCACAAATAACTGATGCTGCAGAATGAAAATACTACCCTCCCTCTTCCTCTTTCTGTCTTCCCATCTACACTCCCTTCTTCCTCTCCATCTACTGGTTTCCCCTCGCTGACACATTTCGTCCCTCTCACGTTCACTGCTGGCAAATAGACAAGAGCTCTTTAATCCTCCCACACACAGACTCTAATCATGACAGAGAAATCAGGAAAAGGACATTTACAGTCTTTTCAAGGTTCTTATGCTTTGTATGTACACTGCTCAAGTATAAAAAATTCTACTCACGAAGTTGTTCTATGAGTTGCATAAATAAATTCAGTCCTTGATGCTCCACAGACTTCTAGCTTATTGAAACATAACATTTTAAAGATGCTATATCTAACAGCTGAAGCACATTTGACAATCAGCATCATGACTGAATTCTAGTAGGACGACCAATGAAAAAAATAGTTTGCTCATACTAAGAGCTTCTTAAAAGCTTTCATATTTCCCATGTTCGCTAGCCTAGCCGCACTAGACCCATGCTCTGAAGACACAAGGGTCTAGGCACGCTGGACAGGGAGGGAGGCGGGCTAAAAGGTTGTCTTTCAAATCACTCTGCAGAAATTGGGTAGGTATACAACCAATCAGCGCAACGAATAGGCTCCTAGAGCGCCGGAAATCAGAGGATGCGGGAGTTCGGTGAGGCCTTATTTATAAAGTCAATGGGTGAAGCTCAAGTACAGACATGTTAACAGAAAGATTATTCAGAGTCGGTGCTAATGGAGCTCAACGACTGTTGTCGTTTTTGTTGTCGACCCTGGCAGAGAATTAAATTCGTAGCTGTGGGTTGTCTAGCACAAACTAGGCTAGTTGTTTCCGGTTGTTTCTGTCAGAATCGTCGCGCCTCTGTCGTCACTTAGTTACGCCCGCTTTCTGACTCTACACTTCATGGTGATTCGTCCGGCCAGTTTTAGGAGAATCCAACCTCGAGCCTTATGGAAGGTAACTAGACCCACCCTGGCAGAGAATTAAATTAGTTGCCGTGGGTTGTCTAGCGCGGCTAGGCTAAGTGTTCGCAACAATTCACAGGTTTTATCACTGGGTCTATTCTTCTTTGGTATTTGTTTGCATTACCATGTACATTCAAATCGCCATGGTGTACTATTCCTAAAATATTTTCATATGAACATACAATGAGCAAGTACATGCACTGAAACAGCCAAGGCAAATAGATGTGTTCAGAGCACCATACTTGAATCTGGCTCACAGTCAGGACTTTACATTTACTGTAAGATGCAGAACCCACCACAAATTGCAAGCAAAGTTGTTTAAAGGTTCCATATTAAGTTTGGAAAACATTCCTGATTACGTCCCCAGCTGCAAGCAACGCCAAAAGATGTCTTCCTGAAGCACTTCTTTCAGCGTTTCTCTGTCTGACATATTTTTATCTGCCGTGTTCCCTTGATTAGAAAGTAAGACCAGCCATTCTCAGATGTAGAATTATATACTTTGTGTGGGACCCATTCTCAGTTTCACCCAGATTTAGCTCTGTTCAGGAGGTGTTCTCAGTCATCTAAGTGTACCCTGGCTCAGATTTGGTCTGTGCATATCCAAACCCTAGTATATCATTACAGCTGAAAGAACATGGGGACAGTGGCTGACCGGTAATTTAGCTTTGCTAAATGTTGTCACTAGTCATTCCAAGGTTTCTTCCCATCCAGTCTGAACCATACGGATTCAACAAGCTGTAAAATGTAGCACACGGTTTGCTTTTCTCACCATAAAAAAGACAGAAAAACAATTTGAGGTGCAGCTGTAGAAGAAAATGACAAGAATTTTGCAAGATTACACACCAATAACAGTTTTCTACCAATTAGTGTCAACTTACAGGCATGACGCTGCGACCTGGCATAAGAAAGCACCAATATGCAGTCCTTAAATCATTGCAGAAGATGTTTTGTTTTGACATTTTATAAGGAACCTGCTATTGTAGTTCATTTTCCAGTTTAGTTTTTGCCACAAATTCTGACATCATCCATTAGTCCCAGAACTCATTATGATGCATTTAACTCTATGAAGCCCAACAGATCTATTATTAATGGGCGAAAAATTCATATGCAGCATAAAAGGAAACAAGGAGGAAAGGAACTTTTTATACAGACAGCAGATAATGTGAAAAACGCCAACCCTAAAGTTCAGAAAGGGATTACAGTGTTTATTTTGCTGTGTAGGTGTACCTGGAAGGACAGAAAATAACAGCAAACACACCTGCCATGTCGTCCTGCTGTTTTCCTGTCTGGACGCTCAATAACGCTCTGTCTTCCTCAGGTGTTTGTGTGTGTGTGTGTGTGCATGCAATGTGTGGGGCATTTCTACCACACAGGATCCACAAAATCATTGCTGGCAAGTGGCTTCAAACACGACCCGTTCATTTGGTCCACAGCGACAACATTCACCTGGTGAAAACTGGCATTTGTGAAGAAGAAATTAAGAGGAATTCGACCCCTGGTATAAAGGTGTCTTTCTACAGCGCTCAGATAGTGGAAGGGAGGGAGAGGGGTGAGAGTTAGGAGGAAGGGAGGAACGGGGATGAAGACTTCAGAGCCAGGAGGAGATTGGGGAGAGCAGACATGATGTAGGGAGGCAGAATGAGAACGCAAAGGTGAAGAATTCAAAATCAAAATTGTAATTATGAGCTTTTGCAGAAAGAAACGGGGATTAAAAAAATCAGGCCTGAGAAAGGTTACAAAGTCAAAAAATAACAGCAGCAACAGACTACAAGTTGTATAAAACAGGTCACCTATAATTAACTGCTTTTATCTTAAATCGCTGAATGTGATGCTATAGAACCGAATAATTCTGCCTCCTGGAGAAAATCTTATTTGAGTGCAATAAATTCTAACTCTGATACCAACAGCTGTTTTCCTGAATCAAGATTGGCAACTTACTGTCTGCCACTCCAAGCTGAGGGGGTTATAGGTTCTTCTCTAAATTGATGCTGCTGACTTGGCTGTAATGTGCTTCGTGGTCCTGAACAGAGAGCTCATTGTGTCTGATCCTCCTGCTGGCAGCTGCTGGTACTACAGGGGCAGCTTCCACAGTGGCACACTTGGCTCAGACATCTGAAACATGGAAAGAGACACTTAGCCTCTCTCTAGTTTGTCTCAGTCTACTTATCTATGTCAGGGTCACCTCATGATTTACAACTTATTTAACATTACACCTCACTGGAGTATCTCAGCACTTGAACAATTTAAAATTAAACTTGATTTGCAGTAAGACGAGAATAAATGAAGCCGAGTGACTCTGGGGGATCTGTAAGAAGGCCAGTGTCAACATAGGAGGAAAAACATGCAGGAGCACCGCAAAGAGTGAAATATGGTAGTTTTTAGTTTCAGTTTCTGGTTAGAAGAAACTGTGAAATATTAAATAGGTTTAAATATAGTCTAAAAATACATTCAATTGTACAGAACTTAGATAATGCCAAGAGTTATATACTTTGGGAAATTCACTTTAGTGCATCACTTCACGCCTTAAATAATGAGCTTAAGTGTGCGACAGCTTTAGCATCTAAGTTAGTAGGAAGAGGAGCTACGCTGGATAAACTGTCAGATACAAGGGTGGAGACAGAAAAAGAGGTGGGAGGAGAGATGGAGGAAAAAGAGTTAGTGAAAGAAAGTCCTCTAACTAGATGGCCAAAAAGATATCCACATTCCTATCTTTCTTAACATTTAAATGAGTGGCAGAAGGAATTACATGCAAAAAAAAAAGGCTCAAATTTTAGGTCTGCTGCTTTCTTATTGGCCGGGGTGCATAAAGTAGGCAGGGAGGCGATACAGAGAAATTTCACCACCTGGCGTCTCTAACCGAGAGAGGAGAGAGAAGGTGGAGCAACACATGATGGTTGTTGAAAATTGGACAGGACAAAAGGTCAGTGCTCCCTCTAGAGGTTGAAAGAAAGGAGTGCAGTGCCAGTGGTCAGCCAGGGCCCTGGGGTCCTGCTGGACTGAGGAGCAAAGCACTTCTCCAGGACACAGTGGGAGCCCAGGTGGTTTGTTCCATAACATCCACAGTCTGCAGGTAGTTTACACGGAGCCTCAAGAAATAAGTGTAGCCTGGTCATTTTCAATCTACACAGTGTTTTAAAATGTGCAATAAGTATAATTTATATTTTTTCAATATACGTCTTGCAAGTTTTTTTTAATAATAAATGAAAAACACTTCATGTACAGTATTAAAACCTTTACTCGGACATGATACAACAAACAGAAACAAGATTCAGAATTAATGACTGAAAAAATTATTCATTTTTTTCTTCTTTCAATCCCCAAAGCACACAATACTCAATCGGCTCCACATGTACGATGGAGTAGGATACAAACAGGACAAAGAACAGACACAAGAGAAAGAGAGAAAAATTAAAAGTACGAGTGACAGAGTCCATTCTGATTTTACAGTTCTTGTATTTGTTTAATACTTTGTAATAAACAAAAGATGAATAGCATAGTTGGAGAAGAGGGAGACAAGAAACAAGACAAAGAAACTGTGTGAAAGTTTTTAAAGTGAAGAGTAAACAATTAAGGAAGATTCTAGATCTACTGGAAAATAGGTTTTTCTGTTTTTCTTCTCGGTCAATAACTGAACACCTGATCCGAGTTCTTCAAGTCCCTGCCCTTCTTTTCTCCTCCAGTTATCTCTCTGACCAACCCTTCACAAATTCTCCAACCTTCAACACCAGAACCACCTTCTCCTTAAGAAGAGCAAACATGTTCAGTTGACGCCTCCATTCGAGTCCATTCAGTGTAACCAGGTCTTAGTGGGAGCTGTCTCCTAACCTGTGGTTTCTAGTGGCCTTTGCACTGCGCCACTCCAGCCACATTAGGACTCTAACACAGTTCACACCCGGTCACAAAAAGTACCCAACCAAATCCAACTGAAGAAGAGCAGGTTCAGGACTAGGCCAGGCAAGCCCTGTCAAATCATTCCTTATTATCATGTCACTCATTCACCTGCACCTTAGAAACCAAAGCAGATGTCATCAGGCTGTGGGACCCTATAAAAAGCACCAATGCACAGCTTGAGCACCCAGAGGGGTCCACACACTGGTCTGCTTCTCTCTCCCGTGACCAGTCCTGCCCTCTCCACGCGAGCTGTCATTCCATTCCTATTAGGGCCCCTCTTTAGTATGCATTACACAGGCCAAGGTTAGTGCACACTCTTAAGTGTGCTGCACAATAATCACAACATACATGACAGACGAGCACTGGGGACTGAGTGGCCCTGCATTTAAAACGGCCGCAAACAGCTTGGCAGTGATAAATAAACCAGTGAGGGTGGTGTTTTCAAGGCTGCATAGCACACACTGCGCCTCATTGATCACAACAGGATGGGCCTTGGCTCCAGGAGGCCTGTTAAAACGCCGCCCTGATGTCTAATCTATACATGATGATCAATTCTTCAGTCATGGCCTGCGATCCAAAAAGCATATTCAATCAATGTCTTTATTTTCAAAAAAGCCAGTAATTTCAAAATGTAACAAAGAGGGCGCCAACAATACTGCTACACAGTCAAAAGGTCACAGCATGCGTCTGCCTTGAGTGCACACGATTGCAACGACAAAAGTTTGTGGGCGGTGCGATTCCGCGGTCTCCCATGGTGACCACACATCGTCGCAGCTCTGCCGTCAAGTAAAGTAAGCAAAGAGGGACACACGGCACTGAATCCCTTCTCTACAGCTCTTCAACACTTGCCTCATAGTAAGCTTCACATCCTTTTCAAACAGTCCAAGAATCATAGGTTCATTTTACAAGTCCATTCCAATGCAAAGCCCAGTCATTTTCAGCCCACTTGGCTGAGTGAATACGCTATGTTAGGTTTAAAGTAAAGCAGTGGAAACGGGGCAAAGTAACGGGAAGAAGGAGGCTGGGTTGTATTACTAATAAAGCATCAGCTCAACAAGCCAGTTAATCGCCCCTCTAGCCTGGCTCCTTCTCTTGCACCCTTTCATTCTTTTGCTCAACCCATGTATTTAACAGCGCTCAGCAAGTCACAGCCAAAGCTTCAGTATCTGCCAGTCAAACGGTGCAGCTGCAGACTGATTCCATATACATGTGCACAAAAACAGACACATATACCCAACAACAAGTGCTAAAAACTGAAATAACCAACCAGCTTTTGCTAAACAGTCAGTCTTATGAGCAAAGCCTGAAGTGGCGTAGCACAGAAAACCTGCGCTGATGTATCGCTTTTTCACTGTATCCGTTCATCATCATCTAAATGCTAAGCTCATAGCAAAACGCAGAGAAATACAGAAATGGCATGAACTTAAATACACTGCCGTTATATGTAGAGATGGGAATGCTAAATGATTTCACTGCCAATTAATATGAACTTATGTAATAGTCTGGGCTAAATTTACAAATGCCAGAAACACAATGCATATATTGCATGACAACCGTTGAACCATATTACCACAATATGAATGGTATCTGCTCAGTCAGTTGTGCGACTAGTATTTAATGTCAACTAGTGATCCCTCCAGCACATGACTGACTGTGTAATTATTCCCATCCCCAGTTATAAAAATGGTGCAGTAGCAGCAGGCTTAAACATTCAACAGAGGAAGCTACAAAAATTTAAATCCTGCAGAGAAAGTTTCTCAAGTTATCAACCAACCAGAGATTATTCACACAAGCACACATCCTAAAATCGGCTTTTTCCCGAGGGACTAACGGACAAAAAGCTCATTTTGGGTTGCACTCGCGAACCTACTTTCACAGCCCAACTGTTTTCGGACATCTGGATTGTAATCCAGATCATAGACCAGGAAGCCCAGAGGCTGCAGAACCACTCTCACTCAAGCTCCAAGACTCTATTTTCTTATGTGCAGCAAAAGCAAGCCATTCAAGCACTGAGACTGCACTACTGCAAATACAGTGCAAGAATTCTGGCAGATGTCGGTGCTTCTCATCTAAACCATAAGCTTGCAACCATCAACCGTTTCCAACAAAATGAGTCAGCAATGGTGCACAAGAGGCTGGCTTTTCTCTCTAACAAGGAGATTAATGGACATCTGGAGACTACTTTTGTTGAGCTGACCGTACGAATGCGAAGGCGGAGAAAAATTCAAACACCAAGCTCTGAGGTTAGACCAACTTACTTACAAGTTAAACAAAGCACCTGTCTTACAGGTCAACCGCCTGCCTCTATGACCACATCACATGAGGGAGGCCAAGGATCCTCTTTGAGAAGAGATATTTGGACTATCTGTAGGGCAGGAAGCTCATTGCTTATTCTGGTCAAAGGAGCTGACAGACTCCAAAATCCAACAGCTACTTTCATTGCTTCCACCAGCTTAACTGCTTTCTAAATTACTAAAGACTGGCTGTGTCTGGTAGAGTGCCACAGCCAAAACATACAAGCACTTAACTGGTATTGATTTTCCATAGCTGGGAGTCTGCAGTAAAGGCAGAGGTCACAAAATAATGAGGGGAGAAAGGCTGTCTGATTTGTCTGTGTACTTGCATACTGTGTTTGCATTGATGTAAATGTGCAAATCTTAAACTAAAAGACCATATTAGTTATTTAGCACCTGGTAGAGGACAGCTGTACCTCCTCCCTGTAGAATGATACTGCAAAATATGTTTCTGATTTCTATTAAATGTGGTGTCTAACAAGAAGGCTAAGTATACCTCAGAATGTCAACACTCTTTTAAATACTTCACTAACAAAAATGGTAGTAAAACTTTAGGTGTACCCCAGTATTGTTCAACTTTGAGCACGTGTAGACGGTAAAATTCATAGTTTGCTTTGTGTCTCCTGATCATGTGGTAGCTGCATTTGACTTTTCACTGCAATGCTTAAGATTCAGTTACTCAGAAATTTCAATCACAGTAAATGTCAAGTGCCATTGTCAACAAAATCCAGCCAATCAATTACCAAGAACAACAGGAAACATTGGCAGAAGTTGGTGCAAAAGCAGCAATGAGGTGTGGTTTGGCCCTGGGCTCAAAAACAGTTTCATGGTGATGTCATTACACGGGAGGCAAGTCCAATGTTGGTTCAACAGCAAAAAATAAAGGTTTAATATTTGTTTGTTGGAGCCACATATTTCGCTTTCTCAAGTGTGAACAGGCCTTTGTTTCTGCATGACTCCTGTGTTTTTTTGTATTATTTACATCTACTGTACAAAAGTCGCAAGCACTGAGTCAATACAGACTGAATAAAGTTTCCAAAGCTGCAGGTAGTAGGTGTAGGATTTCCATTATGTGGCACTAATTCATTGCATTATTGCATTCCAGCAACTTGACACACAGTTGCTTGGAACATGGGTGAACTGCTCAACAATCTACTCCACAATCAACAATCCGTCAATGAGCGGTAAAAATACTGCAAATAGGCCAAATTTGAAGCTGGCTGACTACCATGTGAAATGCTGCAGGTTTTGCCACTAGCAGACTGTTTCATGTGGTCTCACTTCTGTTGCTTTTATTCGTGTTGCACATAAATTTCGCATTCAGACTGAGTACAGCAGAGCAATGGCTCTTCAACTTCTCCAGTATACTGTGCAAGGACACTTCAATAGCTACTGGGTAGAGGAGTCAGACGTCACTTATGTACTTAAGTCTCCCTGAACAATAGGCTGCACAACGCAGATACAGGCTGTCCAATTGTATGCAGGATTGTTTGGAGAGCACAAAAAATTATTTTGCTCTTTCATGGCCAATAGAAAGTTAATAAAAAGAAGATTTCTGGACTAAACAGCAACCATCAACAATAAGAGACTTTCAGCTGTGCTGGATGTTTGGCCAAACTAATAAAATTATTGCCAGCTAAGCTGGTTATCATCTGTACAGGAAGTGACCAATTATTTTAGCATGTTCTATCACAAATCATCACATCTGATTGGACAATGATGCAATAATGAGAAAACCCTACACATAGTACCTTCAAGTTCATCTTAGGTGTCTGAGAACAGATGGTCATTTCTAGGAAACAGGAACATTTACACAGTTACAACTCACAAAAGTGCATAAATGACCACCAGAAAAGGGAGGATTTGGGGAAATAGGAGATAAGAGTGAAACAAATACTTTTTTTTTTTGCATGAAGCTTTACTTCCTGTGAGCCTCAAGCTGTTTAAAATGCCAACCATCTGCCAAAGTAGAGAAAAGGACAAAATCAAAACTTAAAAAAAAAAAAAAAATTCAAGTCATTCTTCTTGTCTTACAAAGCCCGCTGTGCGCATCAGGGTGGGAGGGACTAAGCTTGTCTGTTCAACAAAGTGCTCCCAGCCCCCTTTTCCTGGATTTCAATGCCTTGGAAAAAGCTCTCATTTCATGAGTACAGTACTTCAAAATAGAAACTCAAACAAGTTTCAGCATGAATATTCAAAAAGCATAAAACATTTCATGTTTATGACATTGAATGAACTCATTGGGAGGGTGTTTGCCTGTCCGTTATAGGACACCTCCTGACAATAAAAAGTGAATTTCTTTGATGGTGGACAGTTGATTGAAATGCTATGCACCTGATTTCAAGCTAAAATCATACATGAATAACTAACCGGCTAGTGATGGATATAAGATACAGAGGTGCAGCTAGCAGTAACTGTAAGTAACCCAAGTACAAACAGGGGAAATATAGCAGTTACGCAGAAGCAAAAACCCACTGCGAGATGAAGATGTGAAAACTGAAGGCTAACTTAAAATTAAGACATTTACTGTATATGTGTGATAAAAGGGGATATATTCTTCGAGTCATAACCCCTGTGGTGAAAAACCAAGTATGGGAAAAGATGATGAAGATGTACATTTTTGTGTGTGTGTGTGTGTGTGCGCTAGCATATTGTTCATGCCAAGTCATAATATATGTGTATTAGTTGCGTTGTCTGTCAATCCATGTATGCAATTTAAAGAATCTGCATGTGTGTGTGAAGATGACTAACCACAATGCTGGGAAATATGTTTTTGTGTGTGTGTCTAAGTGAGATAGCTGGTATATAAAACCAGCAGGTGCTGCAGTTAACTGAGGCCCAACAAGAGCCAGTGACCAACACTGGGGGTGGTGTTGGTAATCCTGGTGAGCACCGGATCCTGACTGGATCGAACCTGGCTCCTCTAGGTGAGCTGGTGTGGCGCCTCTAGCATCTCCATCAGAAAGGTGTCAATGGGCGTGTCACCAATCAGTTTAAAGAAGAACAGGTGCTCCAGGCACTTCAGGCCAATGGAGCGCAGTGCTGGGAGCCTGAGGAGGAGCTTTGCAAACCTGGATGACGGAGGGAAGCATAAGAAGGAGAACAGTGTGAGAAATGACCCAAAACTTTCTGCTCAAACAATCATGTGAAATGAAATACAGAAAATTCATATGAAATTCATATTTATTCACATTACTGGCAGAGAGTATTGTGGAAATGTAAAAGTAATCGCAGTAGACAATCACGTGGGTTGGGACACATTACAAAATGCATTCCTAAGCATACCACATGACAGTAGACAACTCACAGAAGTTACACACGTGGACAAAATTGTTGGTACCCCTCAGTTAAAGAAGGAAAAACCCACAATTCTCACTGAAATCACTTGAAACTCACAAAAGTAACAATAAATAAAAATTTATTGAACATTAAATAATCAAAAACAGCCATTACTTTTGAATTGTTGATTAACATAATTATTTAAAAAAACAAACTAATGAAACAGGCCTGGACAAAAATGATGGTACCTCTATAAAAGATTGAAAACTATTTGACCAGAGTGACATGATTAACTCAGGTGTGTCATTTAATTGACATCACAGGTGTTTCCAAACTCATAATCAGTCAGTCTGCCTATTTAAAGGGAGACAAGTAGTCACCCTGCTGTTTGGTGAAAAGGTGTGTACCACACTGAACATGGACAACAGAAAGCGAAGGAGAGAATTGTCCCAGGACATCCGAAAAAAATTATAGACAAACATCTTAAAGGTAAAGGCTATAAGACCATCTCTAAACAGCTTGAAGTTCCTGTGACAACAGTGGCTCATATTATTCAGAAGTTCAAGACCCACGGGACAGTAGCCAACCTCCCTGGACGTGGCCGCAAGAGGAAAATTGATGACAAATTGAAGAGACGGATCGTTGGAATTGTATCCAAAGAGGCCAGAGCAACCTCCAAAGAAATTAAAGGTGAACTCCAAGGCCAAGGTACATCAGTGTCAGATCGCACCATTCGTCGTTGTTTGAGCCAAAGTGGACTTCATGGGAGACGACCAAGGAGGACACCACTGCTGAAAAAAACTCATAAAAAAGCCAGACTGGAATTTGCAAAAATGCATGTTGACAAGCCACAAAGCTTCTGGGAGAATGTCCTTTGGACAGATGAGACCAAACTGGAGCTTTTTGGTAAGGCACATCAACTCTATGTTCATAGACTCAAAAACCAGCATACGAAGAAAAGAACACTGTCCCTACGGTGAAACATGGAGGAGGCTCAGTAATGTTTTGGGGCTGCTTTGCTGCATCTGGCACAGGGTGTCTTGAAAGTGTGCAAGGTACGATGAAATCTGAAGACTATCAAGGCATTCTGGAGAGAAATGTGCTGCCTAGTGTCAGAAAGCTTGGTCTCAGTCGCAGGTCATGGGTCTTCCAACAGGACAACCATCCAAAACACACAGCCAAAAACACCCAAGAATGGCTGAGAGAAAAGCGTTGGACTATTCTAAAGTGGCCTTCTATGAGCCCAGATCTGAATCCCATTGAACATATGTGGAAGGAGCTGAAACATGCCATTTGGAGAAGACACCCATCAAACCTGAGACAACTGGAGCTGTTTGCTCATGAGGAGTGGGCCAAAATACCTGTTGACAGCTGCAGAACACTCATTGACAAATACAGAAATCGTTTAATTGCAGTGATTGCCTCAAAAGGTTGTGCAACAAAATATTAAGTTATGGGTACCATCATTTTTGTCCAGCCCTATTTCATTAGTTTGTTTTTTTAAATAATTATGTTAATCAACAATTCAAGTGATGGCTGATTTTGATTATTTAATTTTCAATAAATTTTTATTTATTGTTACTTTTGTGAGTTTCAAGTGATTTCAGTGAGAATTGTGGGTTTTTCCTTCTTTAACTGAGGGGTACCAACAATTTTGTCCACGTGTGTATCTCCCATTTTAGTCTGCATTTTTTCTTACCATGATACACATAGTTTTAATGTGTAAGTCACCAGCTTTGTTTCATAAAATACAAGCACTAGCACAGCAACCATTTATACTTTCTGTAGTTAGAAAATTCTACAAGTGTGCAGCAGCAGCAGTTATGACCTACAACAGTATCTCAAAAACAAGTACACTGTATTAAGAGAATATTGTCCAGTGTGTTGAGTGACCATTAAATTACAGTTCACAAAGGCAGATCAAGGCTCTTGGCAGAATCTACTGCATCAGCTGTTCTGTGCTGCAGTAACTGTTAAAACTGCTGAGCTGACTTTTATGAAACTGTGTGGACATGTTTCAGCAGCAGTGCCACCTGTCACAACCGACTCCTCCCCTCGTGTCTGTGTGTTAAAGGCCTACCTGCCCTGCTGGTCGGGGTATTTCTGTTTGCAGTAAGACTCAAGAGATGCGTACACCCGCTCTCTCAGGAGCTCCACCTCACTGGGGTTGGACAAACCCTTGGCATCTTCAGGAGAAAACAGAACATTTACAGTATCGCCACGTAAGAATGAAATAGATTTCAACATTATTCCCGTTTCAAATTTCAAATCATTTTTCCAAATACTCATTCGTCCCTTTTATTTCGGTGCTCCTGATATTTAAAGATATTCAACATTCTGCCTGCCTGCCTACCTGGGTTGAATAGAATGATTGCTCGAAGGCAGCCCAGCTCCGTCTTGTCCATCTGCATGTCTCTCATCTTGCTTACGAGCTCTGTCAAAACCCTAAATAAAGGAGAGGAGATACGCAGAGAAAAGTTCCATTTTGAAAACGCAATAATGCCAGATTATGGAAGACAGAAGAAGCACGGGAAGAAAATAGAGGCGGGAATAGAGCGGGAAAACAATAAAAATGAGAAAGAGGGGAAGGAAGAAGAATAAGAACAACAGAGACCAGACTCCATAATCGCACATTTCTTTTTATGGTTACTGCTGAATATGATTTTATGCCCCAAATAATTATGACGTGGCTGAACTGCTCATTCTGCTGGGAAAAAAACAAACAAAAAAAATGTGAAAACTGGCCAGAGTAGCAAACTGTTGGTTCCTGCTGTGGCTGATTCTGCTTTTCTTTTTTTTTCTCAACACTAAATAATTCAATATTTGCTTGTCTTTGTTTGATTTACAATTAGTCATGTCATTAAATGTGTAAAAGACATGAAAATGGCTGCCAAATGTAGAGGTCTGTCTGGAGAAGAAAAAAGTGAGTCGTTTCTTGTTTTAGGCTTTAACTTTGTTCTCAGCAGATGATTCCGATGAAGTATGAGCATCGGTCAGGGTTCAGGTGGTAAATACATATTTTAATTTTACCAGCACTAACACAATTATGCTATTATATTTGTCACCCACAGAAAACAATAATGACACAAATTCTTTTTTAAGTTTATTGTCATATTTAATATAATTCAAGGACTCAGAAATGGCTCATTTCAATGTTGGTAACTAGTTTCATCAAAATGATCCTTTTAAAAAAAATGCCACTGTGTTCACACAAATTTCCAACAAGTTGGTTTGCTTAAAATGTAAAATGTTGATGCAAGAATGACAAGAGGGCCACAATAAGGGTGTATTTGTATAACTGGATGCTCTTCTTTGTACTTTAAGCAACCTCCACTTATCCGTCACATCATCTGAAACTACTGCAACGGGTGTTCACTTAAAAACAACGTAAGCAACCAACAAAAACAGAAACCAAACAATGCAATAACAGACTAAATACCAAAGATGTGTCTTACCAACTCACGATCATTTCGATGCATTTTATTCAAAGCTTTATTAGACGCGTTGCACAATAACACATAAAGCAGTTTGGTGTGAGCCATTTAGTGTGTCTGCAATAAGACTTGAGCGAAAGTAGAGATGAATACAAGCCAGGGAGAGGGGGGTGAAAGAAGTGATGACCACCAGGGACTGCTTATTTGCTACTCCATCATCCATGATCAGAAATCAACATCTGTTCTTAATTATGGGGATTTTAACAGACACCGCCCAAGTCCAAAGGAAAGCGCACTGCCAAATCAAGGTTTGGTTTATAAACACTAGCATAGTGGACAAATGTTTTATTCATATTTAGTTGAGAAAGTGGAGGAAAGTAGGAGTGATTTTGGTACACACCCACAGAGCATGTCGTTACTGTTATAAAATGGGTATTTCCCATCACAGAGGGAGTATTATTGCCGAGGGCCAACACCACCACCAAAAGGCTCAATGTTAAATTAGGGATCTTTGTCATACAGTGGCATCTTATCATTGGTGGCCTGGAAAGCTAGCTTCACAAAGCCTGTCCACACATAAGTCCCAACAAGCATTTCATTTGGTCAGAAAATTCACGAGATTCTGCAGGCGATTGGATGCAGTCAAAGCCACGAACAAAATATGGTTTCAAACCACACCCACAAAGTCCACAGACTGACCAGGCCAAACAATTCTCTGTGAACGTTGCTCCGTCTTATATGTTGTAGCGGGAACCTCGATGGCTGTTGCAAAGCTGCAGAAAAAGCCTAAAAGCATCAACCTTTTAGTTGTCGCCCTTGCGTTTTTTCCAGGTTGACTCAAAGAGGAGGGGTTTAAGAAAAGTGTTTGTGTAGTGGCGTAATTACCTGTCAAATATGGCCCCAACCTCGGCATTGTGCGCCCTGTGTATTCAATCACAATGTGTTATTACAATGTCATTACACAGTTACATTGCTATGACAGTATTATGTCTGAGCCTTTCAGCTGTACAGATCATCCATGCTTACATAGGCTTCAACATGTTTAAAATATCTAGTTTTATAATCTAATTTATGCTCCATTTAAAGCTCTTGCAAAAAAAAGAATCCGGGAATTTTTCATGTCGGGACTTTAGGTTTGCTTTATCGTGCATCTTCACCCAAACACTATCATTGTTACTACACTTTTACATACGGCTAGATGGACCTCTGATAAACATTTAATTAGATTTATAACATCATAAACTGTAATCTTTCATAAGGCAGCACTATATTTACATGTATTAAAATGAACAGAAAGGAGGTTATGATAAATCTTACAAGCCAAATGCATGACAGCAGGAAACCATTAGTGCACAAGAAAATGTTTAAGAGGAAAAAACAAAAACCCTAAACTTTAATAGATGTTCCTAGATAAATATTTATACATCATGAAAAGTAATTTCAGTAAATTTCACTGAACTGTGGCTATTGTGTGAGAAACAGAGGTTTGAAGTGCAAAGTACAACATTTAAGACAAGAAATTAACAACAAACAAAACACATGGTGTGTCTATTTTTCCTCTGTATGCCCGTTACAAGTTGTTATACCTCCTTTGGATATGTAAAAGTCAGCAACCTTCTCCAGTTTGTGAAGTATTTCCTGACAATATGCATTCTTATTTTTGTCAGTTTATGTTTGCCAGAAATAGTTGTATTGTTTTGCTTTGTTCAGTTGCTTTGTTAAAGCTTGTTGCGTTTTGCACTTCATGGCCTACAGTAAGAAGTCAAATAAATGGCAGTCTGATACTTTAATATCCTTACATTACATTCATTATCCTCCATATAAAATAAGGTTCAGTAGCTTCAAACAGATGCTGAGGCCAAGCTGAAACAGAAGCCTGCTGCTAGAAGAGAGCGATGCTACGAGAAGATTATCAGAGGAAGATCATTGAACCATTTGCCATGAGCCCAGTTAGCTTGTTTTAACCCTGACTTGATTGGTAGGCAAAATTAGCCCTTTATAACAATGCAATTACTGTGTAATTAACAGTGAATTAACACGTTGTGATGATGTAGGCGTTTTATATAAAACTCACTGATAACTGTAGTATGTTTTTTGATCAAGGCAAGTGATGCTGAAATGTAAAACACCCAAAGCAGTTGAAATATTTCAAAACCTGCCGGTGGAGTTTGTCCCTGAACAAAGAAATAACATCCCATTATGACATAAACCAACATTTATTACAATCCAAGTATCACATTTAAATAGAATATCAAAATAAGGAGGAAAAAACTTAACTTGTAACAAAAAGCAACCAAACAAAACTCTTTATTGGTCTCTAGCAACATATGAAAAAGTGTAGTCTGAGGTAATAACTGATGGTTGATGCATTACTGCTGAAGGCTAGAGAGGCCATGACTGTATGCTTTTATGTTATATGAAAACTGATTATTTAATAGATATTTTAAGGCTGTTTTACAAATAGTTATATATGATTCTAGCCAAGCCGTGCTAGACCCAGGTCTGAAGACACAAGGGTCTAGGAACTCTCGACAGGGAAGGAGGCGGGCTAAAAGGTTGTCTTTCAAATTGCTCTGCACCAATTGGGTAGGTATACAACCAATCAGCGCAACGAATAGGCTGACGGAGTTCCTAGAGCGCCGGAAATCAGAGGATGCAGGAGTTCGGTGAAGCCTTATTTATACAGTCAATGGGTGAAGCTCAAGTATATTACAGACATGTTAACAGAAAGATTATTCAGAGTCGGTGCTAATGGAGCTCAACGACTGTTGTCGTTTTTGCTGGCAGAGAATTAAATTCGTTGCCATGGGTTGTCTAGCACGGCTAGGCTAGTTGTTTCCGGTTGTTTCTGTCAGAATCGCCGCGCCTCTGTCGTCACTTAGTTACGCCCGCCTTCTGACTCTACACTTCATGGTGATTCGTCGGCCAGTTTTAGAAGCATCCAACCTCGAGGCTTACCGAGGGTAACTAGACCCACCCTGGCAGAGAATTAAATTCGTTGCCGTGGGTTGTCTAGCGCGGCTAGGCTAATATAATTCTGCACTGACAGTGTACCTGTGGTCACCAATCATATAGTGGTCTATAATAACATTTCTCTACAATTATTCATTGTGCCTTTGACAGATATAAAAAACTGGGAGTTATTGGCTCAATATAACAACTGCAGATGACTGCCCACAATTGGCATGCCTAGATGTAACAATTAATGAAACTGCAATTATTTTTCAATACAAAAATGAAGGTTCTTAGGTCAAGACGAGATAACGAAACAAGAATGAAAAACATACCATGGCCTCTACAACATTCTGCACAATAATGGGATGTAAATTTATAGATAAACACATTTAATTTAATTCATTACATTTATTTCTAATTCAAGTATTTTAAATGGACATTCTTATTAGATACCCACATGCTTGTATTGTACATTTGTCAGCCATTACCACATTATCAATTGCTCCTATGGGTGCGCATGCATCTCTATGGGTAAGCATTAGCCACCAGCCTCCCTGGCATGCACCGTCATCCTACAGGCAGCACTAAGAAAGCAAAGTCTCTTAGCCAATCACAGCCAATGCAGAACACAGCAGCTGCAGTCAACCGAAGGCGAAGACACTGTATACTGAATTCAGGTAATAAAAACACCGCGAGTGTGAAACCATGAAAGAGAATAAAATTCATGTGGATGAATGAAAGCAACAAGTGTTCTCACGTTCTTCATTGAGCGTTCAGGACTGACGTGAATTTACCAGGAAAATTCAGAAGGGGATCGTTGATTTTATTTGGCTTTTCAGGGTCAGTTTATTTCACAGCTTGTGATCCCCATACTGTGTAAATGTGGATCCTATACAGTTTGTATTTCAAAACGAAGCAAAACGTCACTAAAAAAAGCCCTTCAAGAACAGGATGCTAAACCCTCGAGTGAACACAATGTTTTATCGCTGCACATCCTCTCCAACTGGATCACCCACTCAAACTCTTGAAGGGTGGAAAATCACGTGTCGAATGCCTGTCAGTGTTGTACTGTTTGTGTGGGCATCTATCTGAGTATTACCTGTCAAAGATCGCTCCAACACCTGCACTGTGGGCACTATTCCTGTGGACATGCAGACCCGTGGCCAGTAAAATCCCGTCCTTCACCGAGATGGAGCGATGGGAGAACGATGCAATCAGGAGCTCATTCCAGCCTGTTGAAAAGTAAGAACCTCAGCACCTTTAACGAATCAAAATGTCAACATATTATACACATATGCTGTGTTTATTTCAGGTTTACTGATGTTATTGGTCTATTGTAACTAATTAAAGATCTTTCAGTAAACACCTACTGTCTACATTTGATAACATTTTACCACTATTGGGATGTATTATTAAGATGTATCACCTATGGCTAAAGTGAAAAACATAAAAACATGAACTACATTTATCGATCAAACATTCTTTAACATTTCAAATATCACAACACAAGACTTTTAAAAAGAAACAGTCAAGAAAAATATAGATGTTTAAAATTGTAGATCATAATATTTAGTTCTATCTGAAAGATGAGCGATTTACACTCGAGTTCCAGATGAAAAATGGAAGGTAACAACATACAGTGGGTTACCCCTGTACAAGATAAAACTGGACAGTTAAATGGCCTTGCAAAAAATTATGTTAATAATCAGTTTAACTTTACGAATATGTTAGACAGAAATGTATTTAAAGCTACAGTTTTGGTGGTGTAAATGGTTTTATTATATTAACTGTTTAATGTCTCACAGTGTCTCCTCTGTCCACGCTTCTTCACATACATTACAGAGACCAAATGTTGTTTTCCAAATTGTATGATGCAATGAGAGGCAAATATGACACAAATGTAGAAAACATTAAAAGTTTAGACTGTGTCAGGACTGAACATTCTAATTTGGCATTGACAGACCATATTCCCAAGGTACGACCCTTTATTTTAATGCTGTGCAAGTTTATACTGTGAGGTCACTGTCAAGAAGGAACACACAACATTACACAATGTTTGCATTAAAACTATTTTTGTCTGCATTAAATAACGGCTAGGATTGTATTCTTGCATTAGCTGACAACATTTACATGGCACAAAGAGGGTGCAAGATCAAAACATGAAACAGAGTACAGTATGTAACCATCATTAAGAATTGGAAGTAAAAACCTATCGGCAGAATCACAAGTGATTCATTGAACCTTCTCACGTCAGACCGACTCACCTGCACGCAGCAGGATGACCTGGTCGTCCAGTGGCAGCTCAGAGAAGTGAGGGATCCTCTTGGCCCACTCCACCAGGGTGAATAGCTGCTTGTCTGCTGCCTGACAGATGTTGGTGACAGGATCGTTGGGCTGAAATGAGCAGATTGGGGGTTGTTAATTCGTCACTACTTCATCATATTACTCATACCTGCTGCCTCAACAAGTACAATTATGTATTTGTTGCCATAATGTATGGCATTGTGTATTCAAATTAAAATCATCTGCAAATTCACTGGGTAATACTTTAAGTATAGCACCTCTAAAGAACACAGCTTGAGGTTAGCTTTCTACCACACAGACTACTCACAGAGCTGCCTCCTGAACTTCCATCTGCATGAAGCTCTGTCTTTTGCTCTACAGCCATCTCCGCTTCCAAAATCTTCTCTACTGGCATCTCCTCGTTCACTGCACTCGTCGACTCCACCTCACCTTCTCGATCCTTGTTCCTCTGCCGCTCCTCTTGGACAGCTGCAGGACGAGGGATTAGAGAGTGAAGAGTTGAACACGGGGGAAAACAACAAAGGACAAGAAAGAGGAGGAAGGGGAAAAAGACAAAGAAAAGCAGAGAGCAAAAAATAACATGGGTATTAGAATGGGTGAATGGATGCCAATGTAAAAGTACAGAGAATCAGATAAAGTGCAAAAGCAAAGGAATGTATAAGGAAACAAAAGGTGGACAGGTAAAGGTGGAGAACAGCAGGATGAATAGGAAAGATGTGCTAACAAACAATAGATTAGACAAAATGAAAGAAAATTAACAGTGAATATGTGGACAGTGAAGACGAGAATGAAAGATTGGTGCAGAAAGCGGTGGATACAAAAAGAAAAAGGCAAGACTGGGATTAAAAATAATGGAAAAAATGATAAATAAAATATGTGGGACAGAAAAGAGACACGTGTGCAGTGCATGATAAAAAAAGTGGCTAGTGTTGCCTTTCATACTTCTTTCAGACAGAAATACAAAGCATCAATTATCATCATTCATAACTAACATTTTTAAAAGTATATTCAAAAAGAAATTTCAATCAAATGTAATGCTGCTTTTGTTAAAGTGGATTTTTTCAAGAAAAATTTTCAAGAAAAAGATTTCAATTTCATTTTGTCAAGAAAACAAGAGTAGTTTGCCTTAACAAGGGGTCTCATGATTTCCAAGAACTTAAGTGACTGCAGAAGGCAATTAAGTAAAGGCAACGAATACAACTCCATGCAATCATGCTGCATTGTAACTTTTCTTGAGGTTAATAAGAAGCTGTCATGTGACCAAATCTAAAGAGAGCATTGCATGCACTCTATATACGCTGTGTAGGAATTCTATTACACAGTAACCCTTTATGACAAACCAAAAGTGGACAAATTAAACAAAAAAGTAATGAAAATAATATTTTGTGGCAAATTATGTGCAATCCAAAGTTCCAACAGTCTGTATCACTACCAACAGACATCAGCAGACGCAGCATGAGGTTCTGTGAGAGGCGTGAACATCCCACTGCTGGGTCTCTCAAACTGGGCTGCTTTATGTAAATGTCAACAGTCTGATCAGATTTACTCCTTTAAAGAAATTCTGGTCTTTACCTGAATGACAACAAACAGAATCAGAGGAGGCACAGCTATGTGAGTGATATAATTAGTTAATGTAAATATAATTCAAATGTCAAACTTTTTTTGGTTTGGGCCTTGACAACCAGCACGTAGAAATTGTCGATATGAAGCCTCTGTCAATTTTTTTTATGATAACTGAAGGTGCATGAAGTTATCATACTTAATATCAAGCTGCGTGAGTTTTGAAAGAAAGTCGTTTCTATTCTGCTTCATATCACCAGTGCCCAACATTGGTCACTGCCTGTAACTGACTGCATGAGGAAAAAGTGTGTCAGTCGCCACTAACTTTGCAACGTGGTTTTGTAAAAGAAAAGCTGACACTTTGGATGTCAAGATTGGCTTGAAAAGAAATTGGCAGTCAGAAATTCAATTACCAGATATTCTTTCTGCACTAAAGCATCAAAGAATTCCTGAAAATGGACATTTCTGCTTCTGAACAGACGTGGAGCCGCTCTGTGGTTGACTGTAGTAACTGTGGCAGCACCCAGATGGGAATAAACAATAAGTAACTTTTAAATGAAGTAGGGTGATGATTAAAAGGAGTGTGCATACTCAGTAAACTTTCCCTGCATCCATAAAGGTTAAATACACATGGGGAAGTAATTCAATGCTGGCACTGGTCCACCTCTGAGCACTGGCAAGACGTTATGGAAACACATTTGAAACTAGCTCCCTCTAATTGATAGCCAATGCCATATCTCTCTGCTTCTTGTGCACTCATACAGACACAGACACACCCCTCCCTCCCTCTTCTCCTTACATCTGTCGTTCATCTTGGCCACTACAGAAGGAGGGAGGGGGAGAGAGAGAACGAGAGGAAACAAAAAGAGGAAGAGAGGGGGAAAGGGGTTAGTGTTTACAAGGCTTACCCACCCCCATCTCCCTCTCCATCACTCTTTACTCGTTCTTTCTCTCCTCTACTGTACAAATATTCTCAGACATGTAACACTGCTGCTTTGTACCATTCAGACAGGGATGACTTAAGGGCTCTATGAAGACATTCCAGGACATACACATGTAATATGTGGAATTTAACACGCAAGACTTTACAGGGGGTATCATATTTGTTCATGTAAAGGACCTTTGCGCTCCTGTTTTGCTGGCAGGCTGTGGAATAATTGGCGAAAAGTGACAGCGAGTCTGATCTCAGTGTCAAACCAATTTCCAGCCATTTTTACACAAAATTCAAAACCGTTCCTCTCTGCAGCGAAACCTGTGGCTTCTAAATGACATCTGGGCTTCTTAAAAACTACTTCCCAGGCAGCTGTGATTGGTGTTTCAAACTTTGTGTAAAAACATACTCTGTGAGTGGGTCGTAATTTTTCTGCATGCCTATCCAACTGCATTCTTTTAGACTTGTGCAGAGTGAAAAGTAAACAGAAACTCATTAAATCAGATCTAGTAAGATTGTCGTCATGACTTTTACTGAAGTACTGACTTTTACTGGGTGCTTATTCTGACACGAGCTCGACATGTTAAATTACTGCCAGATTAAGGGAAAGGGTTGCATGTCTGAAAGGGGCTTTGCTTAAGCTTTCTTGGTTAAAATGCACAAGAAAAATATCCCAAATTACTACTGTACTTGCATGCTGAGGCATTTAATACTATCTATACATAAGGTAGAATAAATCTTTTAAATAAATAGATGGAATTGAATAGTTTGGCTGAGGATTTACAGGTTGAACCTTTGCAGATTACGGCTAAGCTACTTGCAGTTGTCTTGAAAGTACCGTCCATCTTTAACCTAATACTCCATGACTGCTGAGATCATTATAATAATGCTGCCCGCACATCTTTTCTACTTAGTTAAAATTTAGTTATGACTAACCTATGGTAAACTTTACACTGTAACATACAACTGAATTCAGTCTCAGCCTAATAACATGGCATAAGAAAGCACAGTGCACAATACAGTTAGCTCTTACTTGGAGTGCTCAACTCTAAGAGACTTAGCAGCAGATTATCTCAGATGGACTGGCTTAAAATGGATCTAACATGATTTTCTGCGCTAAGACACTTGTACAGTGCAGGATACAGATCAGACTTCATTATTAATATAAAGCGCTCAAAGCATGACATGAATAAAACCAGCTATATGAGATCATTGGCACCGTCACTTATGATATACTACAGGATTCTCAAGTGTTTACCTAAAGCAATACCTGGAGTTTGACCTTTCACTTTAAACACGACAGAGATGTCTTTAATAGTGTAATTACAGTGGATACAATAAAGAAGTCTGGTATAGATCAACAGCAAACACTGCTTAAGGGCAGTGAGTACCTTTTAGGTACTAAAAATAGATGGTGTGCACTGGATTTTCAAAAGGGTGTGAAAGAGTCTTTGAAAAAGGAGACACTTGATGACCTGAACTGAAACTTTGAAATGCTGACTCTGAACGAAGCAGCTTCTGAGCTGGTAAACAATCAGTGTATTTGTAGGTGTAAAGGGAGGTGACGTTTTTGAAAGTAGCTTACAAATTAGGTGACACTTCCAAACCAAATGTAAAGTATTATGTGTGTGAAAATGTACCACTTCTTGCATTTAATCCTAAAATCGCTTGCATGAAAAGGAGTCACAGGAGGCTTAATTATTATAGGAGAACAGAAAGGGTTGAGGACAGGCTGTCTACAGGGACCGTTTTCTGCTTGCTCACCTTCTCTCTTCATGCCCATCGCCAGGCACTTCTGGTAGCGGCAGTACTGGCAGCGATTCCTCTGTCTCTTGTCCACCATACAGTCTTTATTGTCCCGACAGGTGTAGGTTAAGTCTTTGCGCACTGTTCGCTTGAAGAAACCTTTGCAGCCCTCACAGCTGTATACACCATAGTGCTTACCTGTAGGTGTGGGAAAGCAAAGAGCCAAAGAATTCAGAATTACAGCATCTACGGGACCAACTTTTTAAATTGTTTACAAATTCAAAGACAACACACAAGAAATAGCTCCAGTAAAGGTGTCTACTCACCAGAGGATCTATCACCACAGATGGAACAAAGCCGTTTCTGGGAAAGCATCGGCCCTGGGCTGTGAGATGACAACTGCTTCAAGCCCAGTGGAGGTTTCACGTCGTCGGAGCTGCTCACTGCATGGAGTCCTGACATGGAAACTGTCGAGTTGATCTGAAAAAAGGACAGAAGAGAAATTGAACACAAACGCTCTTGGTTAACTTCAACACCAAGAACATACAATAAACATAAGCTCGCTGTGAGGATCGGTCATTGACTCCTTTGCTTTTAGAGTTTTTCCGGTTCTTCAATGTCTCTAAACTCGTCCTATCCTCTTATATCCAGTTCAAACAAACCAAACCAAAAACAGAGTAGACAAAATTTTAAACAACTGATGCTTCGAGTGAACTGAGATGTAAATATCAGGACAAACACATCGGAGAAAGTTTTTGTTTGATCTTACTATGCTTTAATGTTCAGCATAGAAACAGGATTTTGAAGAAGTTAGATTAGCTGTCACTTTGGTTGTAGTAAGCAGTAGCAAAACTTTAAAATGGAATGTGTTTGTATCTTTAGAAATTGCTTCTCTAACATCTTTTGGCTGATCATTAAGCCTAATTTCTCCTATCCAGAGCATCTAAAAAATGTTTATTTCTTTTAATATCTCCATGTAAGAATGTTAATGGACATTTCTAGATGTCCAGGAGCTGGATATATTCTTCAACATTAAAATATATTTCATAAAAAATGAAAAAATATTCGGCTAAATTTGGCACAGTGACTGGGGCTCCAAACTGTACAAAAACATGGAAAATACAGCAAAATGCGACCTGTGTTGAACTACCTGGGGGCTGCTAATTGGGCCGTAACCCACTGACGGTGTGCCTGGTAGGCAGGGTGAGCCAAGTGAAGAGCTGATAACGGAAAAGGGAGAGCCGATGCTACTGATGGGGCTGTTGACTCCAGTGGTGGTGATGGGAGGCAGGGAGGTCATGGAAGCTGCAGCTGAGGGAACCAGCGGAGGCGAGCGTTGGCCCGATGGAGGGGACGACACAGACGAACTGTCTGGACTGCGAGAATCTGACAGAGACACCCAGAGGAATAGCATCAGAATAGCATGATGTAATAATAATATGGTGTAAAAAGGTAAGCTCACTAACAGATGGATTTTCAGAGTGATGACATAAGTGACAGAAGAAAACTAACTGGAATAATTAAGAGCTTATAAGAAGAGCAACGTGTGGAGTTGTTTTGTTCCTAAAACTGAATAAATCACTAAACTAATGTGTGGAAAATGTGTCTTATCTCAAGAATTACACCCCCAGTTAGCTTAGAGTGTAAAAGTACAGCAAACTGGTAAAAGCCTGGGTTTTATGAAGGCTGTGGGTGGTTTTACACTGAAACAACGGGAATAAACCCCTGTTGAAGAGCAGCTCACGGTATTTGTGTTTAAATCCCTTTATTTAATACTGCTAAAAGTTGTCAGATTGTCTATTGAAAACACATTACAGTGTCAGTATAGGACCTGGCAACAACTGATGAGAGGAAGGCTCAGTTTTTGCATAAATGTAACAATCTGTTGTACAAAATTGTGAAGTAAATTCTGATGAAGGAGAAAGGTTTTCATCTATGCTAATATTATCATAATAACCAGAATGAGTAAGTCTTAAATTGTGCAGCAATAAAGGAGTATAGGAAGCTGATATATGTATATGTGTATATATATATATATATATATATATATATATATACACACACCTACATACTTCTAACCTGTGCTGTCTGTTGACACACAATTTGTAACTAGCTGTGGAGCTACTTTTGTGCATAGTCTCATTTAGCATTTTCGTTGCTATGAGCTGCCGTGTCATATGTTAAAAACGCCTCAAAGCAGCTTAATTTCAAAATGCGGAAACGGTTCTTATCTCAGCTATCATGACACTGTGGCAACTTCTATTCTACCTCTCTGTTGAGCTCCAATCCTTGATGGTTTAAAAACATCCCTTGTACACCGTCAGCAGAGATGATACTAGTGATGTTTGAATGAAAGCATTTTATTTTTTCTGTTGCAATAGGTGGCATACTCAAACACAAACACACTAGTTAATTGACAAATCGAATACTGGCTGTAAAAATAACTGTATTCCATCACGAGAATCTACTTATCAGGCACATCCAGGACCATGGGATCTATTTCCAGTGGGGTCAATCACATGTTTCAGATTTGCACTAATTTAATGCATTGTAGAGAAAAACAAGACAAATGTCAACCTAGTAGATAAATACTAACAACTTAACAATGCAAAACTGTTCTTATTCTAACCTGTACTGAGGTAAAGGACAAAAACTTGCTAAACATTCTCAGTGCACAAAGGGATTTCTTGCTGCCATTAAAATTTGCTTTAGCACTGAATTTGTTGATAAACTAAACTATACTGGAAACTAAATTTAATTCCCGCTCAGCAGTTATTTCCTTGGTATTTATCATTGGTTTTCATCAAGCAGCTGAGGTGACAATTTCCTTACGTTGGAAGTGCATTTGTTCTATTTGACTGGCATGCACTTAAAAGAGGGAATTTTATTACATTTTTCTAGAAGCCATTTTTTGGTTCTGTAATCTGCATGTGGTATTTTTGGTCCTTTTTGGGTCAAACTTATTGAAACCTATAACAACAAGCTTTAATTTAATGCCAATAGATAAAAATTGTATTATACTTCCTCACCTTTCCTAAAATTTGACATTTTTTCTGCAGCTGGTTGTGCTGCATTCTCAGTTCTCTACACTGTGCATTTGATTGTCATCTGATCTATTTTTCTCCGAAACAAATCAGCCAGTCATGTGCTGTCACAAATCATCTATTGCAGGTCATGAGGAACACTGCTCACAAGACAAGTGCGTCTTCCTTAGCAGTGTGCGTCAGTGTCTGACATCAGTAAAGTTAAGTAAAGCACCAACACTGGCATGGTTTGTCATTATGTGCATGATGCAGGAACAGAGGTTCAAAGTGCTGATACTAAGAGGTTTTGGATAAAGGTTAATAAACACCAGGAACAAAGAGTCAACTATATGCCTTTTTTAGACCACAGTAGCAGCTTAGTAGCAACCATAATTAAGACAGAGACACTATTATAACGATACTGCATTCAATTTAAAATGGAGATTTTGCTCCTCTTTGTGTATATATATATATGTATTTTTAGAACATGTAGAATTTGGGTTTTTTATGGTGCATTACTTTCTTGCTAAAAAAAGACACTGTTGAGGCAAATGGGAAACACACATGCAAATAATAAAAATTATATTAAAACCCACTTTGGTTTGGAGGAATGGTGGGAGGAAAATGTGGACAACTGACCTCGACCGATTTATTTCAATGAGTATACGATCTGGAGGAATAATAACAACTGTGGCAGCTGTTACATGTGTTTAAAACAGCTTCAGTCTGTTGTTCAGCAAGTCTTGGACGGGTTTGTGTTCCAGCATAACTCATATCTCATTCAACCCTGCCATTTCAACAAATCTGTAGCTTTTACTATTCTCACATTAGCTTCCAGATGCAGTGTTTTCTAGGCAATCATATCGTGGCATTGCTGATTGATAAATCTGTGCCGATTTTGTTTTTTACTCACCTCTGCTGTCTCCCATGATGGTGGCTGGGGCACAGGGGCTGGCTGACACCTATAAGCCGACGTGCTTCGGTCTCTAACAGCCCGCTCTCAAACTCTAGACCGCGGACTGAGGCCCGGGCCGGAGTTGTTTAGGGAAACCAAAAACGGGTCTGAAATTCCAGCACAAGAAAGAGCACCGTGTAAGATAACGGTGAGGCACAGAGAGCCCGTTTAGTCATGAAAATGTAAAACACGAACAGCTGTCAGTCCTTTGCAATGTTGTAAGTTACCGGTTTGCTTGTCAGTCGAAATATTTGTGCATTTGATGCATTTTTTTTGACATTTTATGTAGCGTTACAGCAGGACGTTGCAAAGCAGCCAGCTGCTCAGCTGATGCCAGAATTGTCTTGTCCTGGTACAGTGCAGGAGGAAGACACGTTGTTACTTTACAAACAGCATACTAGTACCACACACTGACTGCGTTATTTTAGTTTAGCGTAATGAATAAAATGTCCTACGCCATTATTAGGTGGAAAGAGCCCAGACAGATGGCAGCAAACGACCGTTCCTGAGGCTAGCTAACGTTAGCCATCACATAGCTCGTAAACTAACCTAGCTAACTTAAAATGTCTGTCTACCGTGAAGCCAGGTGGATTGTACTCAGCGTTTAAATCAAACTATAATTACATATCTCAACACAACATTTAAAGCTAGCAATTCTGTAATGTCACCTTTCGTGGAAATCATGCTACATCTGGGTTAAGCTGGCAAAACAAGCTAAGCGCTACGGCTAACTACGCTTAGCCACCTAACTAAGCTAGCAAGCTAGTTAGCCCGACTGCATCAGAGGAGAGCTGGAGAACAAGAACAAACCAGTCTATCACTGCCTGTTCCGCTTCTATCTCCGGCTACTGTACGCGGACGAGCTACGCCATGCAAAGTGACATTTCGTGCAAGTAAATGTGAATTACTGACGGTTTAGCGGCACAGCTTCTTCGCATGAAAAGATGTGGCGACTAGGCCCCGTGTGTGTCTGTCTCTCCCCCCACTTTGCCTCGTAGTCAACCCTCCCTCCCCCTGCAAGGATGAAAACATGATGATGGTGGAGGATTTGGCTTAGCGCTCTCTTACAGTCGAACATTGGCCCCGCATCACCGCAGAAGCGCTGCAGCGTGTCTCCCGGAGGCAGGAGACGGGCTGTGTGGTCATGTTGTGCCTCACATGCCACTGGGAGAGGGAGACTCCAGTGCAAGAGGTCAGGAGGTCAAGACAAGTTCAGCTCAGTGTGTCAGTTGCTTTAAAGGTTATTGGCGGACACTGGTGGAGCTGCAGCACTGGAGAGCAAGTCTGTGCGATCAATCTGCTCGTCATTTGCATCCTGCTGCTTCAGACCATGCACATATTTATTGTTACTGCAGGATTGGCAGATATGTAGCTACAGTACAGATGGATGTCTGGAGGAAGCATGCAACGCAGGAGTGTCAAATTCGTTTTAGTTCAGGGGCCACATTCAGCCCAATTTGACCTCAAGCGGGCCAGAGTGGTGGAAATCATACCATAATAACCTATAAAAAATGACTAATTTACCTGTTACTTTAGTGCAAAACAGTACATTCTGAAAATGTTCACATTTGATGAAACGTATTTACAAAACATGAACAACCTGAAAAGTCTTAAGAAAAATATGTGCAATTTAAACAATATTATGCCTCAGTTTATCATTTGTGCATTACAACTTAGAGCTCACAGAGTATCTACAAAGGCACAACACATTCAGTCACAGGTATCTGGAACTGAACAATATAGTATTTTACTTTATGATCAAAACTTGTCAAGATCTAGAAATTATTTTAAATTTACATTCATTTCTACATATGGGTAGTAATCCTGACCACCTGAACTGACACATCATGCAAACTAAAGTGGGAACTATTACGGAGGAAGGTTAGTTGTCCTCCCCTGCCTTGTAAATGTATTAAGATTATATATAAAAAATACATAAAAAGTTGTGGCAGTGCATGAACAATAGTGTTCCACCTAAGAAAACTCCTTTGTATGCATTGTATTTGCTGACATTAAATTGCAGAATGATCAATGTCTTTAAATATTCCTACAGTAAATATTCATTTTCACAGGATTTTATTCTTCAGGATGAAAAAGTATCTGAAGCAGCATTTTACATTAAGTAGGTTTACACACTGTTTAATTTGCTCCTGAAATTTGCCATCTTTTTTACACTTTGCAAACTCATCCTGCAGGCTGGATTGGTCCCAGATGGGCTAGATTTGTCCCACGGGCCATATGTTTGACACCCTTGATGTAAGGAATCCCTCATAAATGCAAAGGTAAGAGCCTAATTTTTTCTTGGTGGTAACATCAAGCAAAGGCCACATATAGAAAAATACGATGGATCTGCAATTTAAGTGTCATGTTTGCTCATATTTACCTTCAATTCACTGTAAACATAGCTGCACAGTGCTTAGTCTCATATCCAGCTTAAATCAGCGTGTCATGTTTTTAAAATTTATGATATAGTAGCTTTGTATCAAGAAATTCTTGTGCCAGACATTGCTCAGAAAAAATAAAATAAAAGAGAAAGTACCATGAAAATGGAGTGGCAACAAGTGCAAAACATTAGAAACAATAAAAATGAGTAAGCTAAAATTAAATGTAGAATATAAAAATAAGGAGTAATACTGCCAATGATACTGACGTAATAAAGTCATATTGCACATGATAATGAAATATTGCATATGATAATTAAATATTGCATAGAATAATGAAATGTTGCACACAAAATTGAAATATTGCACCTGAAGGTGAAATACTGCACACAATACTGAAATGGATACATGATTTACTATTGAGAAATTAAATGATATTGATGTTGAGTGTTAAATGTGTAAAGTTTTGCCTGGTTTGATGTTAAAAACGACTTCATGTGGCATTCTGTGGTGCACATCAGTGGTCTGAGTCTATGGCTGGAGGTGCTCTGAACGTTATTTAAACTTTAATAGTAATTTATGTCGTCAACAGCTGCTGTGGTGACATATATTAACTCAATCTGATCAGTATTAAGACATGGGAAATCTTTGCACATCTGTTTCATGAGACAGGTGCACAGAAGGATGAACATATTCAAAAGACTCCTGCACACTAAGTCGCAAAAATACATTTATTTGCAATGTTTCAGTGCAAGACCTTTACCAAGTTGACTTCTTGGAGTGGATGTACCTCCACAACAAATTACATTCTACAGGAAGCATTCATTCCAAAGCACCATTGTACTGACTGACAATTATAGAAGCATAAATGTATCCCACAATCATAATACTATGGATCACGTCATAGCATTTTACCCATTTTATGCAGACATTCCTGGGTAACATTTATGATTGGAACTCCACAGAATGTTTTCTAACTTTCTGTATTTTATTGAAAATAGTCATTATATAGAATGATGTTTTGGAATTCTTGCCTCCTGTAGTATGTGAGGAATGTGGTTGGTTGCTAACTTACAGCTACTCTATATTTGAGATGACTTCTTTTTGTAACAAACTAGTTTCTTAATAACGACCTTGCACCAAATGTTTGCAAATGGATGTGTTCAGACAGTGTACAGAAGTCTGTTTGGAAATTTTCTGTATTAATCTCAGACAGGGATATCTGTATTTATGGACAGCCTGTGAAGCATTTTACAAAAACAAATATACAAATGAGCATAGTTAGCTGAGATGTACTGTATATTTTAGAATCAACTAAATATTTTGCCCTGATTTCTATCAATTGCCCTCTGATTGTTATTTTGAACAGTGTTGTCTATCAAAATTATTTTTTATAATTATTACCACTCTCTATAAGCAAGATTTTGTTGTTTCTCTCACCATTTGACAGAAATATGAGAGTTACAAATTTAATTTTCACATCAGAAATGAAGATTATATTCGCAGTCCAACAAATATAAATGTCCTAAATTTGTATTGCAGAAGCAGATATACACACTAATAACTTAGCCCTCCTGTTAGTAAAGTCTTTATCATCATTTGCTTTAATAGGAGAGTCTGGAGGAATAGACTTTGTGTCTGAGTGTCCTTTTGGTTGATACAGGTAAAGAAGCAAACTGAAGTATTTTTCAGGGCTTAATTTTCCTGCCAAGTTTTCAGTGGCTTATCAGACATTTCAAAACAAATATCAGTTAATTTTGCGAATGACTTGACGTTATTAATCATACATTATCAGAAAAAATACAGCTTTTGTGGAGTACAAGATGACAGTTTTTCACATTTGGTTTTCTCAATGAATTCCATTTTACATCCTGTGTTTCCTTCTTTCTCTTTAAATAAAAGAAAAAAAAATCAATGTTTTATCAAAGTCAATTTATACACTCAAAGTTCACAGCCTTGTTTCAACAATGGTCACTAGGAAGAAAAGAAATGCAAAAAAAATCTTTTTGCAATAACATTTTTCATGATTTGGCTGGTAGTTTTGTTTTTTCCAGGAGATTTTTTGATGCTTTATCACCCTCAAGGGGATTAAAATGGCATTACAAAACAACGTATAGACCCTCACCTTTCTAGATTTTTTCTTTTAGTGTGTGTGTGGAAATCCTTCATTTTACCTAAATAATCATGCAGTTATTTTATTAACGACATTCAGCATTACACCTGATAACTGTTTTACAGATTAAATGTCTGTAAACACTTTTAGTGGTTTCAGACAGCAATTGTTGCACATTTAATGATTATTTTGTCAAACTTACGTTATTTTGAAAGTTGACTGATTAAGATTTAGATGAAGTGTTCTTACTAATATGTCTCCCAAAGTTTGGTCAGTTTCTCCTTTTTTACATTATGATTTTGACACACAGGTTAGGTAATTGATTAAGATGTAAAAGTTTGTAAAAGTTTAATGTTCTAGGTTAAAATGACCTTAATTTTTAAACTTAGCTATTTTACCCACAAGACATTTTTGTTCTCAAAACTCTTCAGGTGGAAATGTGACTTTTTTGCTATCTCAGTCAAGAAGTTGTGGATGAACTGTTATCTGGAAATAAAGCAAAATTCAACTTTTTGCATTTTTCAACCCCAGCAGAAAAAACACAGCAAAACATCAAAACTGGTTTTGGAAATTTGGTTTTATTATTTGTATTCTGCACACATTTTACCAGCATTACAACAGTAATAAAGATTAACTGCATTACATAACACCATCAGATTAAATGACACTTAAAAGCAACAGCTTGAAAATGATAAAGTTCTACATTGGAGTAAATTCGGTGGCTGAGAATACTTTAACATTTAAATTTATCTTTTTCATCTTTTCTTGTGTGTCAGTATTTGGACACTGACACATTTCTTTTGATTATGCTGGCTCTGAACTCTGGACTAGAAATACATTCAGAGGCGTTTGAATTCATACTAAACTTACAATTTACAGTTTTATTTCACAGACACTTTTATCCAAACGATGTACATTTAAGAGTAGATAGAACACTTTACCTGTATCAGCTACAGCATGAAAAGCTACAGCATGAAATTAAATTACATTTTGATGATCATACTTACCATTACGGCCACGTTATCTCCAGTCCTCTTCAGTTCTTGCCTGGTTTTCGTGCTGATTTCTTCCTTTCAGTCTGGTCTGCAACAAGAAAAACCACTGTTGAGTTTCACTGTGGTCACTTAGGTCATATAATCAGTGAAGAAAAAAAGTTTATTTCTGAAAGGCAGAACTTTAACCTCATGCTCGGTGTTGCATTTCAAACCTCTGCTGGAACACAAAGACTAATCAATGCAAAATATGTCACTGTCCAAATATTTTAACCTGCGCTGTGTGTGCATGTGTGTGACTGCATGTGTGTGAGTGCCGCATGAGGGATTAGCCTCAGTGTGTGTCCACCAGTGATTAGCCTGGTCAGTGGGCCTGTTGTGCATTCACTCAGGCCATTAGCATATTAATGCAGCCTCGCTCTTGATCTCCCCCCCACCCTCTCTCTCTCCCACTCTGCCTCTCCCTCACTCTTTCTCTTTCTCTGTACATATTTCCCAGACTGAGTTGTTGCTTCCTGCAGCTTCAATCTATAAATCTCACCAATTTACGCCACTCGTGCTGTGAAGCAGCGGACGATCTCGCCACACAAATTTCAAGGTGCCTGGTCTTCTTTTCCCTCCAAAAAAATGTCCTCTTGTCCTCCTCCGGCTCTCTCCGTCAGATCTCTGCTCACCCTCTCCCTCTCTCTCCCCCTGCACCTCATTCAAATCCTTTACTTTCTCTCATTTTCCCCTTTTCTTTCTCCAAGTCTGGCCCCCTGAACTTTGTCACAGGAAAACACACACGGACGCAAATTCACAGGGGCAAACACAGAGGGTGAGCACACACACACACACACACACACACACACACACACACACACACACACACACACACACACACACACACACACACACACACCATCCATCCACCTCATTCATTCTCCTTTTCTGTCACTCTCACCCCATCCAGTGCAAATTTAGCCAGACCCTCTCTAGACTCCGCTGCTGAAGTGCGAACCGGACACATTCAACTGTACTTAACACGGTGAGAGCCATTCAGCCTTTTCTGCTCCACAGACAGACTCTAACCTCCTTTTCCAAAATGGGACACTCCTGATCTCCAGAGCCGGGCGTTTAGACTTTGCACCTGTATGGGAAAAAATACACACACAAAAAAAGAAAAAAAAAAGAAATGAACACACATTTAAACATTAAGTTCATTTCAACCCTCTGAGAACTTAAATTTTCACAACAGTATAACAGAGAAAGGATTACATCTTAAGCATTTTAGGAAAAAATAGGTTTGTTTTGAAATGTGTGTTGGGTTCTGTTTTTCTACATTGACTAATTTGTGCTGGGTAAATCTCCAAACAAATGAATTGTCTTTGCTTCCCATTCAGCTGCTTTCCACCTGCTGTCTCTGTTTGGTGCCATTGCTTTCAAAACTAGTGATGATATTAATTCTTCACCAGCTTGTCGTGTAAACTGTGGCCTGTAAAAGACAAAGCCTTTCCCTAAACACCTGAACTGACCTACATATTTAGCTTCTTTTGTTTTAATCAAATCTGTCTGCTATTCTAAAACCTTCTGCTCTTGTTTTGGGGGTGAAAAAAAAAGTTGAGCTGACCTCCAAAAATGTCAAGAGAGATTCTTCCAGGCTTTACATTTACATAAACACACACTCTCCCCTTTTCAATATCCCTCTGCCTCTCTCTGTTTGTCTTTCAGTGTCACCAGCTCATCCACCCACAAAGCCTCCGAGTCTTATCCCATCCATGGTGGTCCGTCCCTCGCTGCTTCTTGGAGGTCAGGGGCGTGATGTCCATCCACAACTCCTGGTTTCACAAAGGCAGACGCAAGAATTGCGTTTGGACAATCAGCTCCGGACCTCCATCGTTCTCTTGGTCTCTGGTAGGTTCACACACTTCAACCATCAGGCTCATGACCTGATGATTTCCTAAAAATCACTTCGTCCACTTGCTGAAGCTCAGTTCCATAATGGTGTTTGATCGCGAGCTTCAGGTCAGCACATGTGGATGGACGAAAGCGAAAGAATGGTCAGGCGAGAACCGAAGAACGGGCGGGAAGGCAAGGAGAAAGGAGCGAGGGAGAGCTCTAACTCATGCTTGTCCTCTGTACCGGTGACACCATGATGAACGAAGGGGTCACCACCCGGGGGCAGGCCCGTCCACAAGGAGCCACCGATGTGACCTTGTACAAAAGAAGAAGTGGGTCCCCCAACGGTCACACAGATCAAAGAAGACAAAAGCCTGAGATGATAACTCAGCACAGCAGTGGAGCGCATTATTATCAGACACATGAGCAGCAGTGGTAGTAAATTTCACCGAGTTGGAGGCAGGAGGGTTGAGGCGTGGGGGGGGGGCTGAAAACGAAAAAGTAAAGCTCTGACTCGCCTTAATCTGATTTGCCGTACGCAACATTTTCTCTTTATCTGATTCGCTCCGTGAGGCATTTTCTCTTTCTGTGGGACCCCGTCTTTATCCAAATGATGTGGTCTTTGGTGAGGCCTGGCCTATTCATGGGAACCCCATGTGCTGTGTGCCCACCATTGAGGTGCAGAGTAGCATGGCCACAAAGGATGGCAGCATTTCAGAGTCCTCTCCTTACAGTCTCTGTTCAGAACAAAGTTTACAGTTAAATCATAGAGCCAGAAAATCCATCACATAGTTGAAAAAGCGAAAAGAATTTCATCTGAACATCTAAAGGACACAGATGTGTTTATATTGTAATAGTGAGTAAACTACAAAACATTTGACACTGATCCTCTTAATATACTGTAAAAAACATAGAAGTAAATACTTTTAGTTATGAAGGCCTAAAAGACTAAATGGTTGAAACTTTTTAGTAACAATTACTTTGAAATAAAGTTTGCTATCACTGACCTGTATAAAAATATCTGTATTTTATATGGTCTGTTTAAAACATAAACAGTAAACTCTAGTTCCTTGACAAAGACTCAATAGATGATCTCTTCTCATTTCTATGACAGGCTGTGATCATGCTGCTATAAAAGAGGCCTGAAGGCCTAAACTTTTCAGGTTTGCACTTCTCTTCAGGCTTTAGTACCACACAGGCTGCTGAGAAAGACCTGTTCTGTTTAAAAGTGAAGAAAGGAAGTAAAACCAAAAATAAACAACACTTATTATCTGCTTAAAGCAAAAAAAAAAAACATATAAAAGACAAGAATGAAACAGTGTAGTAGTACCCAATATTTGGACCCTTTAGGGCCTAAAATCTGGATCGAGAATAACTGTAAAAAGCCTGTGGTAAAGTCCCTCTGCTCCACAGAGCATTCATCCTTACATCTGCAACAGACATCCTCGCATCTCTATCTTCCTCCCTCAGTTCTGGGTCGAGTTTTAGCTGCATCGCTGTCGACGTCTGACCGCACTTGTCCTACTTCTCCATCTTCCACTCTCTCTGCTTCTGGCTCCTCTGATCCTGCATCCTTCTTCCTCTCCTTCTTCAACCTTTTCTGTCCGGCCCTCCCTCTGCCTTTACATTTCCTTCACCCTCTCTCTCTTAGTTTCCCCGCCCTCTCTCTCTCTCTCTCTCTCTCTCTCTCTCTCTCCTCTTCTCTCGTTCAGTGTCTCTCGCTCGCTCGCTCCCTCTCCTCATTTTATGCAGCGCTGGGGTTACCTAAGAGACTGGGCCTCAATGGAGAAAATCTCCTTTGGTACAATGAACTGGGCGAGAGGCAGAGGGGAGGGGGGAGAGAACTGGGAGTGGGAGGGTGGACGGGGTAAAATGAGGGGGTGTTGGACACAGGAGGGGAGGGAGCGGAGTGGGGGGGGTGAAAGTAGAGGGAAAGATAGTGGGATGCAGATGCATGCAGGGATGGAAGGGGGATACGAAATCCCAAAAATTGAATAAGTGGCTTCGCTTGTGTGATTTCGCCTCAATGGTCAGCCTTTTGCTGGTTGCCTGGGGTGCCCCCCCACCTGCTCACCAGTCAGCCCAGTTTCCCTCACAGAAATTTGGAAAAACGACACTCATTTGAGAAAGTTCTAGTAAAGATTTTAATGAAACCTCAATAAGATAAAGAGATCTTTTCATTGGAGGGAAATCAAAGTTTCACCTGAATTATTTTTATCATTTAATTACTTCCTTTTTGACTTTGACTTTTTTCTTCCAGAATTATCTTAGATCATAGATAATGATGGATGGATGGGAAACCTCAGAGTCAGTAGTCGCCATTTTGTTTGTTTACTTGTTTGTTTGCTCTCTGCAGGAGTGTAAGATGAGACCCAGAGGATCGGAGCTCTCTTTACAAAGACAAGTGTGTTTCGACAGTATAAACCCTCTCTTACTTTGCACCGTACAGACCCCATTCAGCACAAGTAATTACACTATTCCCCTTTAATCTATTCACTGTTTCTGTGCGAGAGATGTTCCCCCCCAAGAAAGGAGACAAAACACACACAACCTTGTTTAGAGGTTAGTTACTGATTAGCACAAAACTGTTGCAGTTCATTTTCCTGCTGCACCTTATTGAGCTCCTCACCAATTCTATTCAGTTTGTCGTTTGTCTCTGAGTTGGCAAACAGGTCCCCTGCTGCTCAGCTCTGTGTCTTTACAACTCTTCCCCAGCCCCTTTTCTCATCAGAGGATGTGAGAAAACAATAGGGCTAATAAAAGAAGCAGAGAGATGATTACAGCGCGGCAAAGAAGTTAGCGCTCCTACGCCCGAACCATAAATACCTGGTGTGTAAAATGGGATATGTGGGTGACTTTGGGGCGTCTTTTTATGTGCTTTTCTGTGCAAGTGGTGTCAGCTTATTCTTGTTCCCATGTATGTCCTGTCTAAATGCCAGGGTGAATCTGGGATCTCTGCGGTAATGACTCTATCAGGCCTTGATACCCGGAGGCCCCTGCTGAGGGAATGGATCTGAGGGGATTGGGGTGCTAGAATGTGGCCCAGGAGGTGTCAGAGTCGGGTTGGGGGTGCTTGTGTTTCCAAGTATGTGTATGTGCTTGAGACGGGAAGGGAAGGAGGGGGTTAGGGCAGATTGTCCATGGTGCTCACCCCTCTGAGTAGAGCTGAATGAAGTTATTTCTAGGCCCCTGTCCATCTGTTACCGTGGCAGCAGTGGTGACCAAGGTGTTGCCATGGCGAGGTGGACACAAAAAGGCGTGGCGTGGGAATGGGTCCAGGGGTCAGGAGTGAGGGTCAGGGGGTCAGGGGTCACAGCCAGCTGGACAGCACACAAGAGGAGGCCAGGGTGAGAAAAGAAGGAGGGAAGGCTTGATTTTCTTTCTCTGCTTCACCCTTTCTTCTCTGGGTTTTCTGCTCTGGAGGGAGATGTCCGAAGAGTGGACACCACTGGACATTAACATTGAACTGGGGTGGTGAGATGGAAAAGGGAGGAGGGGGTTGCAGAGGGGGAGTTAGAAGGGCTGTGGGGTTCACAGACTGGGGCCCCCACAACGTCCAGGCTTTGGGAGGCTCCCCTGCTATAGGCCTGATACCTACTGGTGTCTAATCGTGCATAGCATTTGACAGGCAATTGACTCTGGTCAATGTACACGCAAATGCAACCATTGAGAGGATGCGGACGGCTGCGTGTGCATGTGTGTCTGTCTGTGTGGCCACAGTGTGCACTTTACCCAGATCAGTGATACCCAGAGAAAACAAAAGGCCTTTCCACGACTTTTCATTCCGCTCATTTTGAGCTCAAAAATGCTCGCAGACAATAAGACAAACTGAAGGGGGGTAATGAATCACAATTTTGCTCAGCATGGGAAGAACATTTTCAAAATCTTTTCCTGCCTTATATTTTTAGCTGAAACCTCTCCATCACATATAGATATATATTCCACATCTTATTTCATCATGTGCTGTCCAGGCACTGTAGCTATAAACCTGGAAAGTCACAAAAAGCAATTTTAAAAGTTTGAAAAGTAGAATAATGGAATTGATCGATACCACATTACCTACATGCACATCTGTAGAAATCACGTTTAATTTGCACAGTTTGTGGGAAAAAATAAGAGACTGTTAGCAAAATATTATTATGAGTGAATCCATGAGGAAGGTCACAAAAAAGAGACTGATTTAAAAGCACAGTTTTTGCTTTAAATGCAGTAAATGCCATTTCTTTTCAACATGTTAGAGAGTGCAAACATGGCTTTTATGTGTCCGTTCAGTGACTTTATACATCATCCACTAATACATCTGTTGTGTAGTGGGTTTAATCATTATACAGTACCTCTATTTCCAGTGTTGAAACTTGAACTCGTGAAAATGGAAAAATCCTGATTAAATATGTAAAATGGATGTAGTCGAGAGTATTTTTCAGATTTGTAGGAAACTACAGACCAAATTCACAGGTGTTAGTTTGGTCTCCCTTTTACATTTAACTCCAACAATTTCAGAAATGATGAACAAAAGTTAGAATTTTCTCCACAACATTTGGTTTGCGTGCAGTGATAGAACTAATTATCTTGATGGAGAATCTTTATATAAAGAGAGGTTTAACAACTGACTATTTAATGCATAGTAACAAGCAACAAATATATGCATGAGAATGTGGGATGTATTCCCATTTTCAGTTTGATTCACCATTTATCTTTCAAAATCCTCACTAAGAGTTTCACTACCTGGCTTTTATGTACATGACAAAATAAGACACATACAGTTTGACTACATGATTAAAAGGTGAACATAATAAAGCATTTGTTTAAAACAATAAAGGGGATCAGTGGTGTCAGCAGTGAAGTGTTCACATAAAATAGTACAGGTTTCATGCAGGTGTTTTTAAAAAAATGGCCATTTTGGACTTTCTATTTAGTGTTCAAAGTGTACTGTGACATTAACTTTGTGTGATATCATACTTTAAAATGCAAATTCTAAGCAAACTGCCAGCAGAATGATCAAACGTCAGCAATCTAAAAAACTAAATGAATACATCTCTTCCAGTGAGACATTCCAAATGATCATCAAAAGCTTTTTACCTCATTACTGTCAGATATTTTTCAAAATGTAAGATCTGAGGCTAAACTTCACCACAGTTTGGTCAAAGCAGCTAAAGTTGTGTTCAACTGTGGCAGCAGTGAAGATTGAAATGTCCACCTGCTCCGTAGCAAACCCAGAAAGACGGCAAACCTCGAGCCGCATCAGTGGATAACACATTATGACAACGTGGATAAGAAGACGCTTACAATGCAATTACACACACAAGAACACACACACAGGCACGCACACATACACAGAGTAAACACACAGGGCCCCCTCACACTTTAATAGCTGCTGGGATGAAGGCAGTGCAGGATCCATACTCCTCCAGAGCTCACATTAATAGGATTAGGAGCAGCCTCGGGAGGACATGGCAGGCCAAGTCCAACGCTCCGTTTGACACCTTTTGTCCACGAGCCCCGAGACGCAGATCACAGCAATAGGATGAGGGACAAAGGCTTTTGAACATTGTGTTGTAGCTACAAATATATCCCGATGGGAGAACGCTGAGCCTGGAGTTCCACAGCAGATAAAATGAACAGACAGCAATTTTGACAACTCAATCAATTTTTAAGATGGATCAAGTGTTAGAGAAAACCAATTATTCTGCCAGTGAACCAATCAAATGGCTTTACCAGTGAAGGCTGAGCTCTGATAGGGTGTTTATTTTTAAATTTGTTGAAAGAAAAGTGTTGAAAAAGTTTTGGCGCTCTTTACTTTGAGTAAGAAAACCTTTGAGTTGGACTAAATAAGAATCCAGCTGATCTTTTCATTAAAAAAAATCCCCACAAAGCTTTATTTTATGGATGTTCCTCAGAATATTAAACATAAAGTAGCACTTTTAAGCTTTCCACTTGATTCATTCACTGTGGGAATTGCATGAAAACTAAGCTATTTCATTTGGTATTTTACAATCCGATCACAACAGAGTATAGTTTACTTTTTCAGCTGTTTGCATTCCTTTCTCCATCTCTTTAACTTGTCTAATGTCTCTTGCTCTTCTTGCTATTTTTTATTCCAAACAAGCCAAAAATCTAATAAGCACCACGTCCTGTGTGGAAGAGCAAAGACCCACCATAAACCAGATGACGGTTACATTTGATAACTGGATGTAAGTTGTGGCGCAACTGTGCAATTCCACCTGCAAAACTAAACATGATCATAGTTTTTCTTCATAAACCACACAAAATGCAAATGTGAATGAAAAACACCTGCTGAATGCACAATGGCTTTGAATGTTCAAAAAATGCTGGATCTATAGTTGTGTGCTGAAGGATCACAGCCTCCTCTAAGTCTGCATGTGGGGGGTCGAGTAAAGACAGAAACACCACAGAGAGATGAAAAGAACTGTGACTGGTCAGATTTGGCCTCCTGAATTTTCTCATACAAGTTGTAGAAACTGTTAAGAGTGAAAACAACAGGAAGCTGGAGAATGTTTAAGCATCTCTTTAAGTTGTCTCCAGTGCCGACCTGAGTGTGATCAAAGCTTAAAGTCACAATAAATGAAACAAAAAAAGTTATAGGAATAGCAGTTAACTGAATATAACTTCAACTTATATATGTGCATCACTGTCAATCCTTTTTGTATCACACAATAAATAAGATTTGAAGAGTATAAACTAGGGAGCACATTTGCTTGGTGGTTAGCATTTTCACCTTGCAGCTAAAAGATCTGTGGTACGCGTCCTGGTGAACCTGCAAGAGGTTTGCATGTTCTCCCTGTGCATGCGTGGGTTTTCTCCGGGTACTCCGGCTTCCTCCCACAGTCCAAAAATATGCTGAGGTTGATTGATAACTCTAAATTGTCCGTAGGTGTGAGTGTGAGTGTGATTGTTTGTCTGTATGTGTAGCCCTGCAATAGACTGGTGACCTGTCCAGGGTGTCCCCTGCCTTCGCCATAAGTCAGCTGGGATAGGCTCCAGCCCCTCTGTGACCCTAATAAGGATTAAGCAGTGTATAGATAATGGATGGATGGAGTGTAAACTACAATGCAGTCTGATCCTGTACAATTTATTCATCCAGTGTCGCAACGATGCCATAAAACCCAAATCTGAACTACAAATCTGCCTCTATGTTCAACTTTTCTCTTGTGTGTAGTTTAAAAGCCTGCAAAGCATGTTGAGAGATGTTTACATTTGGTTTAATCATAAAATTTGTAATTGCTCTGATACTCACAGTCAGTTGTGATTAGTGTAATATTCTCACATTGTTTTCAGTTTGCAAAGATTTCACATTTGGGTGTAAAATGTTTCTTCAAACCATTTTTCAGTCACGTAAAGTTACTTAAGAATACAATTTTGGAGTGAAGCTAGTCATTTCTTCCATTAAATAGATAAAAAGGCATTCGTCCCCTTTATAGCTGTTAGCATTTTACTTTTAGAAGACATAAGCTGTATTTTAAGTTCTCCTAAATTGATATTCTACTGGTCCTGTTGCACTGAGAGCAGGCAGCAGCTCGTCCTCGGTTTGAGCGATTATTGACATTCCCGGCGATCTCCTCACATCCCGTGCCATCGCGAGGTGACACAGAGATTCTCTGTCCTCTCCCCAACCAGAGCACTCCGGGAGAGCGACCAAAAGCAGTTTTACGACCAAGAGCTGCTGACGCTCACTTCCTGCCAAGAATAAGAAAGACGAGGTTCAAAGTCATCAGAGGCACACATACCAACGGACCAGCGATGAGGAGCAAAAACCTGCATGTGTTTGAAGGTTCAGCTTTGCATTCGGTCACACCGTCAGACTTCAAGATTCAACCTGAACTGATGAAGTTTTGTGTCCCTGATCTTAAATAATTCCTACAATGGATGTTTCACTGTTGTACAGTCAACATTTAGACATAGCAGATTCCTGTCTGTTTCCTGGAGAACAAAGAAGAAAAGCAGGTTGGGGAAGACCCTGGACTGGTCACCAGTCTGTCGCAGGGCTACATATACAGACAAACAATCACACTCACATTCACACCCACGGGCAATTTAGAGTAACCAATTAACCTCAGCATATTTTTGGACTATGGGAGGAAGCCGGAACTAAATGAAAAACAAAAAAATTCCCATCTCACTTTTTTTTCATTTATTATTTTTTCATTTTTGTTTTAGAGTAAGAGGAACAAATACATTTCAAATTTACAAATAATCTCTTCTGACATTTCAACAAATATTCAGTGACCAGTGTAGCCATCCTTCCTTTCAATAATTGTAATGAGCCTTCATCCATGGAGTCTGATAGTTTCTTGATCTGTTGATGATCAGCTTTTCCTGCAGCCTCCCAAATGCTGTTCAAAGAGGTGTATTGTCTTCCTTCACTGTAAATCTCACATTTGAGAAGGGCCCAAAGTTCTCTGTAGGGTTTATATTGATGAGGATGTCATTATTCTGTCACTTTTAAGGTCTTTGCTGGCTAGCCACACAGTGGAGGACTTGGATGCATGTGATGGAGCATTGTCCTGCTTAAACATCATGGCCTTCTTGAATGATGACTTTTTTCTGTATCACTGCTTGAAGAAAGTATCTGTTAAAAAAAAATGGCAATAGGTTTGGGAGTTGATTTTAAGTCTATCTTCAACCCCAAAAGGTCCAACCAGCTCATCCTTAATAATAGCAGGTCATAGCAGAACCCCACCTCCACCTGTGGAGCTCTGTTCCCATTAGTGATCCATCCATTCATCTGGTCCATCAAGAGTCACTCTCATTTCATCCCAACCCGGTCTCACGGGGATTCGTGAAACTGTCACGTAAGTTTTAGTTTCGGTTTCGTGCGCACCAACACGATTTCGTCATGTTTTTCGTGCCGCTCACCACGAAATGTTTTTCGCTGTGGTAATCACATCTGAAAGTGGTTTATACCGGCGGATTCATGACGATCTAAGCTGTCCATCGGCGTATACTGCTTGTGTGATTGCGTTTGCGGCCGCCGGCCGCCGGACATTCTTGAAATTCCTATGCAAATTGGTAAGTGTACCACCGGCTTATGGTTAGGTTATGGTTAGGTTATGGTTAGGGTTATGTTTAGGAACGATGTCATGCAAAATATAGCGTTGGATTCGCCACGGTTTTACATTAAAAATATAATATACACATTCTTTTGAAATACGTTCTGAGTGGCACGAAAAGTCCGCCGTTTAAAATACATTGGTGTGCATTTCGTGGTGAGCGGCACGAAAAACATGACGAAATCGTGTTGGTGCGCACGAAACCGAAACTAAAACTTACGTGACAGTTTCACGAATCCTCGTGAGATCGGGCTGTTCATCCGTACATAAACCCCCCAAAAAAGTCTGTCTTCAGAAATCACTTGGCCCAGTGTTGACATTTCAGTTTTACTTGTGGACACTCCAGGTAGGTTTTATTTCTGGAATATGGCAGTGCTGGAGGTTAATGGGTTCCTGGGAGCTTCATGTTTAATTCCTCTGAAGTCTTTAGCAGTTAATTTGCATCTTTTTTCCATGTTTCTTGTGACCTCGTTGACTATTTGCAACAAAACATTGGATTGTTCCGTGATCACACCTCAATCGCTTAGCTACGTCAAGAGTGCTGCATCCCTCTGAAAGGCATGTTACAATCTTTGACTTTTCAGTGTCTGTTAAATTTCTTTTTGGGTCCATTTTGTATTAGGTAAAGAAGGTGCCTAATAATTATGCACACATTACTATAGGGTGTTGATCACTTTAGGCCACACCTTCCCTCATTACAAAAATACACATCGCTTGATAATGCTTAAAATTAATTAGCATTCAAGTTTATTTAGCTTGTAATTAAAAATATGTGCATGAAAATGACGATAACGTCAAAATACTCACTTTACCAACAAATAGACACAGCAACATTTGTGCAAGATGAGGAGATAGTTCAGTGTCTGTGCTGGTGCAGATATACTTTTGTGATGTGTTTTTGTGTTGTGTAGCACAAAGGCTATCAACAAGAGGAAACTTCTAGCACTGCAGCAGAAACAGTGTTCAGTTAAATCAGTGCACCAAACCTGGCTGACCTCATGAGGTTGTGTGTTTTACTGAGATTCTGCTTTAAACTGTGGCTAAAAAGAGCTTTAATACTACTTTTACAATCACATTTTTGTCTTTCAGTGTGTTTTTTACATGTCAGTTTCTACAAATGCTCCACAATTGAAATAGAGGCACACATGTTGGGGAATTAACCATTTATATGGTAGTCAGAGTTGGTGGAAGAAGTTCTGCTCCTTGAGTAAGCTTTCAGAGAAGTTGAGCAGCAAAACTAATTATGTCTTAAAAACCCTTATATCTTAGTTAAAACAACAATACAATGAAGTCTAGTGTGTATATATAAGGAGGTTGGGGCAGTAAAGTAAACTGTAGCATCAAACAATGTTGTGATAAGGACAGAAAAAATGGTTCCATTACAATTTATCATAAAAATGTTTGTTCTGTTTCCCATTCACTTCTACTGAAAGCTGTGCGATGGATAAAATCAATTGTGCGACTAGAGGTGCTAAGTACACGCACAAAGAAAACCATGAATCACCACTGGCACTGATTGATTCATTACCTTTTAACTGTGGAGATCCTCACTGGTGAAGACGTGCATTTGTTCTCATTAAAATCATAATAAAAGACAGTGGATACCACTGAAACAAACTCTTTGCTTAGTTAGATACATGTTAGATTGCTGATCTGTTTATTAAGCAAATGTGAAGCATGGAGGCGGTTTCTGTGTGCTGAAGATTGAACAAGACTAAGATCTATTTCTGTAATAAACTCAGACATGACAAGAACACATAAAAACTAATTTTGGGAAAACGCAAAGAGACATACTTCCAAAATAACTCTGCTTTACTGTATATATTAGAGATATACGATGCATACTTCAGTGCATTTGTATCTTAAATCACTGCTCTTGCTTCATTATAATCCCTCTTATGTGTCTCTTTCTGTTGTCTGGTTGTTTCATTGAACCACAGAAGAAGTTCTCTTATAGACCAACACAGACTGCTGCGGTTGCTGGGAGATTCGAGATGCACCTGCAAAACTTTGACTGTCTCAGGTGGGTTTCATAAGATTTTCTCTCTGTCACATCACATCTTCAGTCTTAAAATGTAATCTTCACATCCAGACCAGCACTGACCTCAGTGTTTCAAATTCAAAGTTATTACAAAACCCAGAGGTGAGGGCAGATTATCTACTTAATGTGACCAGCACTGATATCACCAGTATTTACTTACTGTTGGAGAAAATCATTCATTGGTTCAAATCAAATGAATAAAACACTTAAAGGAGTTTTTCAAGAAGGCATTCTGCAATTTTTTTATCTAAGTGGTTGCAAAAATACAAAAGACTTCAAAATGTGACTGTTAGATCTGATGAAAGTGAATTAAATTTGACTTGTTCAGTTATGTGCTGCTTGTTGGCTGGAATTACACTCAACAAAAATATAAACGCAACACTTGTGTTTTTGCTCCCATTTTTTATGAGATGAACTCAAAGATCTAAAACTTTTTCCACATACACAATATCACCATTTCTCTCAAATATTCTTCACAAATCTGTCTAAATCTGTGATAGTGAGCACTTCTCCTTTGCTGAGATAATTCATCCCACCTCACAGGTGTTCCATATCAAGATGCTGATTAGACACCATGATTAGTGCACAGGTGTGCCTTAGACTGCCCACAATAAAAGGACTTTGAATTTGTATACCGTAAATCTACTGCACATTTTCAAACCTTTTGTATATGACAAAAATAAATAAATACTAATGATAAATTCAAATGCAGTCAAAACTACAATTATTTATGAGAATAATTTGTTTTCCATTGACTCTATTACTTAAATGTAATAAGAGGATTTTTGTGGGTTAAAAACTTAAGCTTAAGACTTCAGGTCTAGTAGATTGTATGGTGTGAGCAACGCATCTCAACTTTGCTTTGTGTGGGCTAAAGCTCAACACATGCTGCTTTAAACTTCTTGACATGCTCCGTCTCTCTTCCCAGCTCTGAAAAAGAGCCTGATGAATCAATAAGAGCAATAAAAAAAAGGAGGGAAATCGTCTGAGTGGTAAAGATGTCTGAATAAGAGCCAGCGGTCAGAATTAATTATAATGGAAACGCTCCAGAGAAAGGAAAGCCTTCACTTTCTGGCCATGCCATCAAGTCATGTCTGTAGTGAGAAACCAGAGTCTGTGTGTCTGTCTGTGTGAGAAAGTGTGAAAAAAAAGAGCGGTGCATGTGATTATCGGACAGGGGCCATGAGGGGCAGCCTGCAGACGGACACACAGAAAGGGACATTTACCTTGAACTCCAATCGTCCCGTCTCTGGGGCGGGTCAGGTATTGTAGCCGGGCCTGACAGGGTCAGGAGGGGACAGGAGGGGGAGACCAGGGGAGGCGAGTGAGGAGCAGGGACATGAGCTGCCCCTGGGGTCGTGGGGCGCTACCCCTGTGGGGGGGCCAGTGGGGGGATGGAGGGAAAGTATTGGCAGATTTTCGTGGGGTGCAGATGCTCAATATGCAGATGTCTAATCGAATTGTGCGACGATGAATTGGTTCCCCCTCCTGATTTGCATCAGGACAATCCCAAGCAGTGGCTCAGGGGTCAGCGGAGTTCCCCTGGACAAAATGAGCAGCCGGCTGCAGACGCCCCTGAGAACGTGTGAACTTGAAGTAGACTTTACCCAGTGACAAGGATATTGATTGATTCAAATGTCTGTCTGTCTGGGAGTGCGTCCGACATCTGTCCTTCCTGTGAAGACGTTGTTCCTCAAAGTATGAAATAGAATAAACATTTATTGTGTTTCAGTGTTTGGCCAGCACTCTGCTTTAGACTGGAATACCACTAAAAGTTAGTCGGAGATAGTCACATCATCCAAACTGAATGCTGCCATGTTGCTGTTTTATTAATACACCAAATGCTGAATAGTTCACCAGTAAACTACTATGAAGCTCAAACCCAACATAGGTTTAATGGTTAATGTTTTTTGTTTCAAATCCAACACATTTCCCATCAGCAGTACCTGGAGCAATCCTTCTTAAGACCAAACCATGAAAGCTACATATGCAGCGTCACTAAATTATACTAATGCAGAAAAAAACCCCAATAATGGCCAAGAAATGATTGCTTATGATGACAAACAGGGTAGGAGTCTGTCTCGTTTTGCAGTGCAACCTCAACTTCTCTTCTAC